>NC_142604.1:35211652-35539152 GCF_041222555.1 Hakea prostrata | reverse complement strand
CTAAATCTATACCTTGCATATGTGCTCCATGTTGCTTCTAAACGATTCCCTACCTAATCCCCCATGTTTTCCCCTAAATTGCATTGAGTTATAGCCAATGCCATGATCTACAACTCTTAACCTTAATATGTCAATTTGGGGATTTCCAAATGGACCATTGGATTATGAAAGTTTCTTGATAATTAGTGTCCCCATGTTGTGCCTAGACTATCCTCCAAGTTTCATGTCAATCCGAGACCAGGAAGACCAAATCCGGGCAAGAATCCGGAAAGCCAGACTTGTCTGTCCCGGAATTGAATTGGTCGATACTATTGGTCGATACTATCGATCAAATGTATCGACCAATAGAGTTACTCTCAGCAACTTTTGCCCGATTCCGATTCGTTTGATCTCCGATTGTTCCGATTTCTTCTCTAACCTTTCATATATGCTTGTTTAAGACTTTAAGACTATTTGGGCCACTGCTTGTGATCTTGGACCATTCTCTTCTCCGATTCAAGGTAAGGATAGTTATCGATGTAATTACCTAGGATATGGAAATCTTGACTTGGTATTCCTATCCTAGTAAATATAGTTTCTAATTCATATCCTTATCATGTTAGACTTGCTACATATGTATTTTAACAGTAGCTTTGTGTTTACATTATATTACTTCAATGTTGTATCATGTTTATCAATTTCAATATATGATGACTTATGTCAATGTCATGAATCGAATGTTTATTATGACGTGGTATCTTGTGAACTGATATGATGAACTTGGGCATGTGATTGCTTAAGTATAACTTGGGATTGAGGGGTACCCTACGGGTGCTTCTGCCTTGGACATCGGAGGGAATAGTATGGGATATTCTCCGAAGGTGTCCATTGACGCTTTCCCGTGTTATTGAATGACATGCATAGGATTTGTCTAGATGTATGGCTAGGATGTCCCTATCATATCAGACCCGATTCGGAAGGGCATTGAGACCGAACAACCCATGGTAGTAGTGTGGATTTGTGGGCGCTCAAGACCGGTATCCACTCCGTGAGAGGACATAAATTGCATTACGGTTACCCGGAAGGGGCCATTTATTGGTAGGGTTACAAATGGCTAGACTTGGGCTCACGGGCACTCAAGACCGGTGAAATGATCCGTGAGAGGGACGTGAGAGCTTCCCGTTTACCATTTGTGGATGACCAATAGGGTTGATGAGTCCGGTGAGTAATATCCGTGACTCTAGTGTGAAGGATACCGGAAAAGGATCCCGAGAGGGGAGGAATGGAAGTATCCGGAACTGGCATGATATGATTAAGTAGATGACTTGCATTGGGCTAGGCTATACCCTGACATGCGCCAATACTTAGACCAAACGGTGATGTGAGAGAGCGGTGACCGACACCCCAACCATGGATTTGTCCGAGAGGGATGCAGGACCCAAGTCACCCCGGTGATGAGTGATCGAGACTACCCAAAGAAGTATGGTGCTATGACTTAAAGCATGTCTACCATAGATGACCAGCATACTTAGAATAATGTCATATTGCATTATATGCCTCATATCATCTGCATCATTTTATGATTATCTTGTGGTTTATATGTGGAGGGATAACTTCCTTGCTGAGTTCTTTTGAACTCATTCCTTTTCTCATTGCAATATTTTGTTAGGCTACTCTACAGGTGATTTCTCCGATGGTGCCCTCCCCGAGACGGACCCGGATACCTCATACTACTATCCGAAGGCTGGCTACACTGAAGACTTCGGTGACCATACCGAAGAAGATCACCCGGCGTACCAGGGTTAGCCCTGGAGTTGTATGGGAGCAGTCATGTTGGATCTCCATGGTCCTCACCTTTGAGGAGGACATATCCATTGTGGAGGAGACTTATGAGTAGTTACTACTTCTTTTGTGACAGTTAAACTTAGAAGAATTGTAATAACTTTAATTTATCTTCATAACTTGAGACTTGTACTTAACTTAATTTTGACCTCACTTCCGTTTGGTGAAGGAGTGGATTCCGCCACTGCCTTCTTAAGTTATCTGATTTGATATTTATTTCCGCACTCTGATTATGTCTGACACCTTATTTTTGAATTCCGTGATCACTCGTTGCTAGTTTATGATTATTATCTGTTCATGATTGTATTATCGTTGATGTGGATTATGTGGTCCCTGAACTATGGATCTGCGGGGCTGTGGATCACATCCCGGGTATGCCAGATAGGGTACCGGCTGGGTGGATGTGACAACAGGAGAAGTTTCGGTTTTTCTTTCTAAACCTTTTTGAGAAACTTCAGCGAACTCGCGCCAGAGGACAGTTAGGGTTTTGTTATCACTATCCGACTGTTCGGGAGCAGGAGAAGCAAAAGCCTCACTGCTATTACCAACACTGGGTACCAGAGAAGCCCTATCGTCCGCCATTACTTGTTTCAAAGAAACTACAAAAAGAAAAAGACCAATAAACTTACTGATTCAGTGAGGCGGAAGCTTGAGAGCAGGAAGGCGCGAAGCAGACAACAAAGGTTCAAATTCCAGACAAGAAGAATGAAACCTACGAAGACAACGAACCGCTTTTAAAACTCCCGCACGAGTGTTCGGGAATCTGAACGATCGAGATTGATTCAAAATCAGCGATCAAGATTGAAAGACGTTTTGAAAGTTTGAACTCACGAATCCGAAATAGGCGTTCGGAAACCGTCGCTTGGATGACGTGAGCCACGACAGATCAACTGCAAGGAGATATGTGGCCTTACACTCACAACGCTCGAGGAAAAGTGACCACTGCATTAAATGTGATATGACATTTAATGAAGCACGCAGAGATTATCACCTGACGACGAACCCAGTTAAAAACCAAGCCCTTGGGATCGACCGAACGCTTGGTCTGGGGGGCTCGTGATATGGAGAGATTATGATCAGACCGGGTTCATACTTGGTCCGACCCTCGACCCCGGTCGAGACGGAGAGATCCGACTTGCTCCCTAGCGAACCGGATCCGGAAGATGGCTTGCTGAAGAAGAAAGCTTATTCGGCTGCAAGCGCGCCCTAATCCTACTTATGGATTAGGGTAATCACCCTAATAATGGCAGACTCGAATTGACGACTGCGGATAATCATTATCGAAGGGATAATCATCACATAACCTAAAGGTTATCTCAGGAGTCCTCTACTAGTCCAAACTAGTAGAAGTCCATTGCTCAACGGATCTAACTGTTAAGATCCAACGACTACCCGAAGAAGGCTCAAGTGCATCCAACGAAGGAGATTCGAAGGTACACTCTATATAAACCTCACTACCATACAAGGTGAGGGGATCGAAAAGAATACTATCTGAGACTCAGGTTCAGATACATACTGATAGACCTAAACTATCAGCGATCTGCTATCTAGATCACCTTTCCCAGTTCTTCATTCCTTAGCTCGGCGCTTCTAGTAGAGCCGTTTGTGATTAAGTTCATCAACTGACTTAGCCTTCGGAGGTGGACTCCCGACCCCAGCGGGGCCACATCTGACGCTTTTTTTTTGCAGGACATCACGAGGAGATCTAAGGGCTGAGCAGATTTTGGACGCATCACACCCAAAAAGGCAACTCTACTTTTCTTTTCTTTCTTTTGCTCATTTTATTCCAATTTGCACTAGGAGATGAGGGAAGATCATCATCTGAGACTTGAGTAGAAAGAAAAGAGCAGTGAAAGGAAAAAAGGAAAAAAAAAATCTTCTACAATTTTCCATTGTCTCTTCACTTGCTCTCACTAATTTATACAACAAAACTTGTGTCTTTTCCCTACTTACATAGCTAATGCCACCCAAATTATAGAAAATGCTTGCTGATGTAAAATTTGAAAGACGAAAGTCCTTCTCTTCCTGTGCTTTTTCTTTGGTTTTGGAGGCCGTAAAACAACCTTGATTGCAAGATTAAACACCAGTTTCACATTCTAAGAGGCATAAATCACGAGGGGTAGGTGAAGGTTCTTTCATCATTAATGCAAAGTAATAATTTGTTGGGGTAATTGTATTACAAATTCTTCAAACATACAAAAGTGAAATTGCAATACAATTGAGAGATGAAGATCTTTAGCAAATCTGAAGAGTTTGAAGTAGCAACCGAACGAACCACTGATCGATGAGGTTGAGTCACACCTTGATGCTGTCTTTAAGGTAATTGATGCACCCTACTACCAAGGGTTCTTCGCACCACCACCTCCAAGATAAAGCAACCTCCAACTAGAAGATGAGGTAGTTCTTCTAGTCCCTTCAAGGAGCCAAAAGCTAGAGCACAACACTTAGACAACTCAAGAAAGAAATGAACTTTGTAAAACAAATAATGTGAGTGAGGAGTGTCACAATAGCACACAATATGCAAGGAAGGGTTGGGTTTATATAGGCCCAAACCACACCTCCTCACAAGGGGAGAATCAATGGTTTGTCCCTCCTCCACTAATGTGAATAAACCCCCTTGACCTAACCTCCCCACTACTTGGGGAAGTAACTCTCATATTCACTTCTTTGGAATGAATAGGCTTTAACCCATTCAAAGGCCTTAACCCCCACTCATGGTAATGGCCATGAATGGTCATGAAGTTGAAATGAGAAATAAAGGTCAAGAGTTAGAATTTGAGTAATTCCATCATTCAAGTTAGCCCACCTCATCACCATGATCAAGACCTTTAAGACCCATGACCAATGTCATGAAGAGCCTCATAACCAAAGTCATGAAGGGCCTCCTTTAACCAAGGTCATGAAGGGCCTCCTTTACTCATGGTGCCTCATTACCACCCTTACCTCAAGGGTCCCACACACAAACAAAACAATTAAATAAAAGAAATGCAAAAACTAATTTTGAAACTTAATATATAGATAATATAGATTTTAATAAAAAACCTAACATAATTCAAACTCTTTGATCACAATCAGATTTTTCTTTTTTTTGTGAGAAAGAAATACTTTATTAAAAAGAAAAACCACGATTACAGCCTAAAGAGAAAACATCATACAACATCAACCATCTAACATAAGGAAGGGGGGGTACATTTAAGAAAGTTTCCTGTGTGAACGCCCCTTCCTTGGCCAAAGCATCAGCTACTAAATTCGCTTCCCTAAGCACATGTGTGAATGAGATATATTCAAAATTAGCCGCTATCCTTCGAATATCAGAGATAATAAGAAATATCTTCCATGGTGCCTCCGAAGGATTCTTTTAAAGGATGGAAATGAGTGCTTGGTTGTCACTTTCCAGGGCTACAGTATTCAATTTGAAATCTTTTGCCCACAACATGGCTTTGCGCATTGCTAGCGCCTCAAGAGTTAGGACATCATGAGATGAAGAACCACTTCCAAAACTAAAGATCATCTTGCCCTAACAATCTCGTGCAATTCCACCGTAAACAGCAAGATTTTTCTCCTTAAAGAAGGAGCCATCTGCATTAAGTTTGATAGTATTTGGACGAGGACATACCCATTTAATGACTTGCATAGCTGTGGGTTGGCCAAACTATGGAACCTTGTTTGTACTGTAAAATTGCAAGCCCTTCCATATCAGGAATCTAAGATGAGAATACTGAGGTGTGTGGGCATCTGAAATATTCACCGTATATGATTTCCAAAGTAGCCATAAGGCAAGAAGAAACTGGAGGGTCTTATCATTTGAGTCCTTGCTCGGTGTAGCTTGTATAAACTGTAGAACTGTTTCTCTGATGGCGGATGCTAAAAGCAGTTCATGAAACTGCGAATCACCCCAAACTTGCCTTGCATACCGACAACACAAGAAAATGTGGTCGGGGGATGATTCCTGATCACCACAGAACAAGCATTCTTCAGAGCACGAACAACCCCTTAGGACAAGTAAATCTGCCGTAGGAAGTTTTTGGTGCAATAACTTCCAGAGAAAGTAACTGGCCTTTGGAGGGAGTGATAGTCGCCAAAGTTTTTGCCATGGGATTGCGTCCGCTGATAGAAGCCTTTGACAATTCAACTGTCCACATGCAAGTCTATAGGCCGATTTCACTGTGAAAATTCCTGACGTTTTCCATTGCCAAATACTGCGATAAGGTAAATCCAACTGAGGAATCTGAATGGTCATGATTTTGTCGACCACTTGACGCGGCCACTAGGATCGAAGGAGATTAGAATTCCATGTGTGTGTGCGCTGATTAATTAATTGAGCAACGGTGGAAGGACCCGTGGAGGCAAAAGGATAACAACCCACATCCTGGAGAGTATAAGGGATCCAATTTGAAGTCCATGGATTGATGAGTTCACCATTCCCGACTTGGAAAAACAAACCCTTTTAATAAGATCACAGCCAATGAGAATGGATTTCCATCCCCATGAATGTAAAGATTGAGGCTGAACTTCTAAGAATGATCAATACCTGTAATATTTGTGCATCATAAGTCGTCCCCAAAGGGACGAAGGTTGATGAAAAAGTTCCCATGCCTTCTGAGACAGAAGAGCTAGGTTGAAAGGTTGAAGGTTTTGAATATTGAGCCAACCTTCAGATTTTGGAGCACAGATGGTTTTCCAATCCACCGTGTGAACATGTTGTTTTTATCCATTAAACCAATAGAATTTACACATAGATTTTTCAATATCCATCACAGTAGTTGTAGGCAGTTTGAAACAAGACATAAAATGCGAAGGTAAGGCTACAAGAGTAGATTAAATGGGAATCGCTTTACCAGAAGAAGAGAGAAGCTATGATTTCCATCCTTGGAGTCGTTGAGACACACGCGCTGTCAGAGTATCACAATGTTTTTATTTAACTTCCTAGAAAAAAGAGGAATACCCAGATAGATGTCCATTTCAGAAGTAGAGGCAATGTGAAAATGTGTGGATAGAATCCTCTTCATTCCTGCTGAAGTACTTGGGCTGTAGTGTGCCCTTGTTTTTTGTACATTAAGTTCTTGCCTTGATTGTGAACAGTACTGCAGAATGATTTGGCCAAAAATTCTTGCTTGAGATTTATTGGCATGACCAAAAAGGATAATATCATCCGCAAAGGCAAGATGCGATAGGCGTTCACCCCCTTGTGCAATGGAAATACCATGTAATTTGCTCTATGATACCGCAATTTCCAGGTGAGAAGATAGGAGTTTCGCACATAAAATAAACAGGTGTTGGTGCAGATTTTGCTGTGATCCTTAGACTGTGAATCCAACACTGAACCTATCAGATCTGGATTGATCTAAACCGAATTGAACTGAACTCTCGCTTCTTGTAAAACAGAGGATTGGTTAGAAACAGAGCCGATCAGCTAGATCGGCGTTCCATCTCTGACGATTAAGTCAGTAGCTGGTAAGAAGTAGGGTTTCAGAGCTCTTTGTGAGCTTCTGAGGAGCTTTAATGGAGGAAAACAGGAAATAATGAGAGTTTCTGTTGATCTGAGTGTCTTACCCTCTGAGTGAGCACGTCGTCCCCCTTTATAGATTTCCGCCTGATCTCCTTTTAACTGTGATCGTCGGATTATAATGATGAGTTGGACGGTCATGATTAGGCCTCACTTAGTTCCTAGGCGGACCCATAGATAGCTTTGCTTCATCAGCTTAAAATCAATCAAATCGGCTTTAAACCGGAGTGAACCAACATGAATCGGAGTTAGGATATTTTATTCACGACATGAGCCCCCAAGCCTGCTGATCAAGTTGAACTTTTATGAGACTCTGGTCAGGAGGTTAGAATCTTTCTCCCAAATGACTTTAGAATATTCTGTATCTTGTATTGGTTGTGAGAATCCTTCAGTATTTGAGCTTATCTCCAATTATGAGGGACTATTTGAACACTGAGTTCATCCTTCAATTGAGAGAGTTCATCATAAATTCTGAGATCAATCTATAGCTTCGTAAAGCTCATCAGAATTCTGAGCTCATCTGTCATCCTTGGAGCTCATCAGTATCGTCCAATTCAACTCAGCTGGAGAGATCAATCAATAGATACTAGATTCAATCAGAACTGTTTATTCTGCATCTGTCTTTTTGAGTTTCAACTGTTTTCCCTTCATACGCTTAATCTTCCACATTAAATCTCCAATTTTTCCTTCCACGTGGCAGAGTCTTGATTGATCAATGTTTCGTACTTCTTCCAGAAATTATGATTTCCAAAGTTGTAATTTCGGGTTTCCAGATCATCATTAATTTGAATGTTGATCTATGATCCGTCTTTTATTTAAAGGAATAAACCTGTCATCTTCTTGGGAGTAGAACCATCTTTTGTAATCATCAAATCACTGTGTTCAGCCCCCAAACCATCTCGAGGATCAGCCAAAAATCTTTATTTGTCAGACTTTTTATCTTCTCATAAATGCAACTTTTTGGCTTCTTTGACGTTATCCTCCTTCTCGTCGTTCAATCATAAATATTACTTATTTTCCAACACACGATTACAATGTCTTTCTTAATCTCTCTTATACCATCCACGTGTCTGGTTGCAATGTTTCCAAATCCACCGATTAACCCCAAAGCGTCGATTACGAACAGTTATAGCCATTGATCTGAATCATCATATATTTCCCTCCCATTTTCAAGAAACTTCCCATCATGTCACTGGAAGATAAAAGACATTATAGATGACATCAAGTTCCTCATTGTAAAGTTTGATTCTATTTCTTTCACCCATACTCTTAGGGAGGGTAATTTTGTAGCTGATAGACTCGCCTCTTTTGCTGCCAATTCCCAATCCCCATCCCCCACCCCCCACCCCCACCCCCCCCCCTTCATACACTGGTTCTTGTACTTTGACGCCTCTAGGAATTCCTTCCTTCGAGGCTTTTCTTTCAAATAAATTTCCTTTATTACCAAAAAAAAAAAAAAAAAAAATGGAGGTTGGGGCGTCCATGTGTCAAAATTTGACATATTTTTCTCCAACAAAGGGCGGGGCCGAGGGGGTAGTAGCTTGGTGCCTTGTGTCTGCGTCCCTGCAATTTGGGTGGCTTTGATGTTACGTTCGTGTTTGAGGGTGGGGTCCACGGCTTGGGAGGTGTGAGTAGCCTAGTGCATCGTTTGGTTGGGTTAAGGGGTGGGTCCATATGCGGGGCACCCTAATTTGGTTGTTACGTTTGGGTTAGGGGGTGGGTCCATGTAGGGGGGCACCCAAATTTGGTTGTTACGTTTTGGTTAAGAGGGTAAGGCCAATGGCTTGGGTGGTGTGAGAAGCCTTGTGCGTTCTATGGTTCTGAAGGTATGTGTGGTATGGGCTATAGCTTGAGAGTAGATACCTTTGGGGCTAAGTGTCTTCGTGCCCTTGGTCAATAAGAGATCTTTGCCTTGAAGAGAAGGGTGTTCTACTCCAGCAAAAGATTATATCAAAACCTGAGTAATGATAGAATGATATGTAACACTTTTGTACACTATTTTTTTTTTTTTTTTTTTTTTTGCCGGGGTGTCAAATACCATTTAATTTGTACTCTTCCTCACATTATCACATTTTCCTTTTTTGTGTCACAGCTCCAAAGTTTTCTTCAACACTGCTGGTGTTTTATTGGTTTAAATGCAAAGGGGTAGCTGCACTTAAATTCAAGGTTATCGTTCTTCATGAAAGATCCATGAAGTCTATTCTTATTTTAATTGAATTTTTTTTAATATACCATAGCCAGACAAATGCAAAACATCATTTTATTTGGAAAAAAAAAAAAGGACTTAGAACCAAGGTCCGATGCGTCGACTGAAGTCGCCGTGTCGGTGGCTGGCGACACCACCGACACGGCGACAATCGTCGAAATATCGAGCGACTTTTCGAATGAATGTCGGCCGACGACCATGGGGTGATTTTGAGAGTGGTCTGAACTCTGACGACCAAAAATCTTGAAATGGGTTTTCAGTCTTTCGATATGGTGCTTCGTTCGAGCTGATTGATCCAATTCATTTCTTCTTCAGTTCTTCCGCCGGAATCTGCAGGTGCTGCGTGCTGGTGGAGGAGCAGGAGCTAGAGGAGGTGGAGGTTTGGTGGTGCCATGGTGGTGGGGAAGGTGGATTGGGTGGTGGAGATGGTGCAGGAGGTGGTGTTGGTGGCGCAGGTGCTGCCGCTGGTTCTGGATTTCCCAGATGCATGATACGGCAAGGTGCAAAGGGGGTATCAGGCTATCAGCAAAAGGGTTACGGTCATAGACCTCAAGAATGTAAGAATCTTGCCTGAGTAATTCATAAAAGAGATGTAGATCTCCCACCTAAGCTGCATGGATCAACCTTAGATGCAGAATTCTCCTGCGCGTTTCATATGTGAGCTCAACATCTCCCAACTGACCTGCGTTTATCAAGCTTTCACTCATGGGAACAAGCAACAAGATAAAGTGCAGTAACACTTTTGAGGAAATTTAGAGTGAAGAGAATTCCTGTTAGCAAAACCGATCGCGGAATTCTCCTGAGCGTTTCATATGCCCTTAAGTTGATTGGAGTGAATCAACAGAACGTCGCCGGAAGGCCCAGAACCGATCGCTGCATCTTCGAGACTTCGCCCATGCTTCGAAAATGTCGACCGTCGGCGATATATCGCCAATTGTCGGCTATATATCGCCGATAAAATGTTAAAGTCGGGTCGCTGGGAGATGTCGTGTCGCTCCCCAGCGACACCTCGATATTTCGCCTTGTATTATCGCCGACACAAGGTACCATGCTTAGAACCAAGCTCTAAGAAGTCCAAATGAATTATCCTTTAAACTATTTCATTTTATTTTAGATTTTGTAATTATTTCTGGGTTATGGTCTACTACTTTACTTATCATTATATCTCCATACTAGCATTTAATAATAATATGGCTTTTCCTACCAAGTTCTCAATTACTGTCGTGAATCGTACATGATTATGGATTATGGTACTGTTTCGAGGATCGAAAGGGATGAACCACCATCATTTGGGTGGGGGCATTACAATTATGCAAGAGGTAACATGAAGTTATGATTTTGTAGCACCATTTCTATACTTCTAATCCAAAATTGGATACAAAACTACGTACTTCCCTTTTCAGTTTTTGTGTTGATTTAAAAACTTAGAAAAAGGAAATTGATTCAGAGTTTTCGCAATTGAATGTTGTACAAGGATCAACCATAAAATTCTTTTCAATAGATCTCCAAAATTTTCTACTCTTGAAAGTGGCTCACATTAATAGCTGTGGAAGAGAAAGGAGGAGGGGGGGGGGGGGGTAAAATAAAGCATGAAAGATTGAAAAATGGAAAACAAAGATGAGGAAACCAGTAAATAAGCTACCCCTAGAGGAAGCAGCACTATGAAACAGGTTAGCAGCTTCCTCAAGCCCAGACAGGATATTCCTACCTGCTCTGCCAATCACCCTTCCATAAAAGAAACCTGGTGGGGGGGCACCTGAGCCATCTAAAATGTGGCACTTTACAACATGTCAATATATTTACGGAGAAACCAGAGGGGTATGGCGTCGAGATAGGGAATCCGACAAAGAATAATCACAGAGACGATGTGTAGTTTGATAGCAGGTGCAACATCTTATCCAGAGTCTCTGGGTAGAACTTCCTGGCAAACAGGTAACATGGTCGTCTTCTACCGTTCCAAAAGCAAGGTCTTATCTGCACTTCCTTCTGCATGAACATATGAGAACCAAATAATGCAGTTAGATTTTCTCAGCACAGAAGAAACACAATCTTCTAGATCTCAAAAAGAATGGTCTGGACTTGAAACCCAATCCTTTACCTTTGCTTCACTGGTAACATGAACACTCTTATCAATAGACTGCAAATAATGACAAAGTTCAAAGAAGCAAGATAAGTGGGCGTCAATACCAGATGGAATGCAACAATAGAAATATAAAATGGGTGCAAAGTTTTACTGTAATATTCTTCAGCAGCTCATAGGTGATATCCTGAGCCCGATATGCTTTCGGATGCCATTTTCCCTCCGACCAATCAACATGTGTGACAGACCAATTTGCAATGCCACCAGGGTCAATCATCTGAAGTGTAATTAACCAGTTAGTCACAAGAAAAATAAGATAAAAAAAAATTCTGAGCAACTGGAGAAGAAAATTCAAATAGTCTAGAGTACTCACATGGAAAAGTGTTGGCAAGTAATGCTCGTCAGAATAGCAATTTTTCCCTTCCACCCCAGGCTGTAAGAATCACACACACATCGAAACATGTTCATAGAACTTGGTATCAAAATCAGTAAATTCCATCATAGATCACATTGATAAAGCTTACATTAAGTATGCAGTCTATGTTAAATGTTCAAGATTTGATTTGACATCTGCTGAAGATGTCCTCAAATATATGGATTCAATAGTTGAATGCTTTTAACCAAAAATAATATAATAATAATAATAATTGAATGCATAAATATAAAGATTCATTTTAGGACACAAACCATGTGGGCTGTGATCTAGTCAGGGATTTGAAACCAAACTCAGATTGGCAGATTTGTGAAATAGAGTACAGACAAGCACTTGAGTATGTGAATAAATAAGTGAATAGGTTAAGGGCAGTCTTAACATTAATCAATAAACACAGCAGTAGGATAGAACTAAACGGGGTAAGAAATTTCTAGAAAGAAGGGAATATGATCATAAATAAGATAATGAAGAAAAGGTAATATTCAGCCCATGAAAGAAAATCTTGGTTTCCCAAAAATCAAAGAGTTAAGTTAGTATTCTAAAAGAGGGCATAATTTCAACCTAAAACCCCCCATAAATATCATAAAACTGTCTTAATTACAAGTGGGACGCTTTATTTATAGCCTTTACTGTGAAGGAGTCACATTAGGACTCAAATTAGAAACAAAAATAAGAAAAAGGAGTTCTGTTTTAAGGAACTCTTAACTCAAAGAACCTAAAATCCTAATTTAAGAAGGAATCCAATTTGAAATAGGATTCCAACTTGACACTCCAAAATGGCCTAGGACTACGACCAACCACTTAACAAAATTCGATCGAAATTTCAAATTTTGGGAACCTCAAAACAAAAATCTAGGAGACTGGAAAAAATCCCAAGTTTCAATCAAAACTATTGAAATTTTGACAGTTTCGACCAAAACCATCGTAATTTCAACAATGGGTCGGAATCGGGTAGAACCATGAACCAAACCGGCTGAACAGGTCATTTCGACAGTTTCAATCGAAACTACCGAAATTTCAATATTGGGTTGACTTTTCCCCCTTTTTTGACCTTCTTTGCATGTTTTTGGATCATTTCAAGCACTTTTAAAGACTCCTTTGTTGACTTTGGCCCTTCTTAGTGGATTATTTCAGTGTTTCCAAGCTTTGTTGCAAGGTAACCTAATTTTTTTATTTTTTCCTTTCATTCATGGTCAAATAGTGTTAGATTGTTCGGAAAAAAATTTCCATGGTCTCTAGTTGGTAGATTTACAAGTGTTGTTGTAAGATTTTATCTTTGAAGTGTTCTACTATTTTTTTATTTTTCTGATTTAAAAAAAAAAAGAGTTTTAGTTTTTTTCTTTTTTGATGCTCAAACGATGTTGGATTAAGTTGTATTTGTTATGTGCAGTCTCTAATAGGTAGATACAAATGTAATTGATTGAATCTGATTTTTGAAGTGTTCTACTATTTTTTTTTTTTTTTTTTTCTGATTTTAAAAAATACCTAAAAATTTACATTTTTTTATTTGTTTCATGCTTAAACGATGTTGGATTGAGTTAAAATTATTATGTGTTGTCTTGATTGAATCTTTTTTTTTTTTTTTTTTTTTTTTTTTTTTGAAGTGTTCTACTATGTTTTCTAATTTTTCTTGTATTTAATAATTTAATAAATATTATAAAAACATTTTATTATAAAAAAATACTTTTAATTAGCAAATTTTTTTCAAATGTTTGTGAATACCTTAGTTTACAAGTAATGTGTGTTTTGGGTCTTTATGCTAAAATTAAAGTGTTAGGTTAGTGTTTTAACGACGATTATTATGTATGCTTCTATCAGGCACAAACTTTTCAGTCAAAAACACTATGTCAAACATAGTTTGGCAGCATGGTAAGCCTCTAACGGATGACAAGAAGAAGTCAGAGTGTACATATTGTTTGAAAAAGATTAGATCAGGTGGGGCCACTCGACAAAAAATCCATCTAACAGGAGGGGATCGCAATGTGGTTGGATGGTCCAGTATCCCTCATGAAGTTAAAGTGGCAATGGCAAAATATGTGAGAGGAGGGCAAGAGAAGAGGGCAGAGAAGAGGGCAGAGAAGAAGGCAAAGAGGGTTGCGTTCCACGCAGCATGCTTAAAGGAGGTGGGAGAGTAGGATGTGGATCCAGATGCATCATCCTAGAGCCAGAGATGGAGAGAGTACTTAGGATGAGTAGGGAGTCTCATAGACTCGATCAGATTAGGAGGACACAAAGAGCCATGGGTGCAAGGTCATCTAGAGTTCCGGATTTTGAGAGGGTAAGGGGAGGAAGCTCCAGTATGAGGAAGAGCTAGAGTGTCAAAGATTTAGATCCCTTACCACGGGCCCCACAGCCTCGACCTAGTGCCATACGTGTTACACCTAAACCAAGTGCCACATCTGCTGCTTTTACACCCATTGCCATAGATCCCGATGTGCAAATACTACGCACTGATCCTAACTCGTTTGGGAGGCCACAAACAAAACAAAAGAAATTAAAGCATATATGGGGAAATGTTAAGAAGAAGGTGGGGATGGCCTTTTCTAAGTGGGCATTGTATCGCAGTGTGCCTGCAAATGCTGCACAGGGGCCTTATTATAAGGCGATGGTGGATGAGTTCAGTGGTGTTAGACATGGGGTGGTTGGGCCAACCCCATATGAGATATATAATGTATATCTCCCATGGCATAAGGAAGACTTGAAGACCTACATTGATGGTCTTAAGCCGATGTGGAGCCACAATGGGGTGACGGTGATGTGTGATGGTTAGACTGGTCCCACTAGACAGTCTATCATCAATTTTATGTTGCATTGTGATGGGAGGACGGTGTTCCTCAAGTTAGTTGATGCAACTGGTTATAGGAAGGATGCAAAATACATATATGGGTTGTTGAAGAGTGTGGTGAAAGAGGTTGGAGTCAAGCATGTGGTGCAAATTGTGACTGATAATGGTTCCAATTTCAAGAAGGTAGGGATGAAATTGATGGAGAATCTCAGCTATAGGCTCTTCTGGACTCCTTGTGTGGCACATTGTATTGATTTGATGCTGAAAGACATGGGGCAAATCAAATTTGTGAAGAAGGTTATTCAACGGGCTCAACACATGACCACATTCGTATATAACCATGGATATGCATTGGATATGATGAGGAGGATATGTGGTGGTGACTTGGTGAGGCTTGGGGTCACAAGATTTGCTACAAATTGGATTGCCTTGAAGAATTTTGAGAAGAAGAGAAACCAACTATGTGTGACGTTTGCATCGCAAGTGTGGTTCAATTGGCCCCAGTGAGGTTCACCGACAAGGAGAGCAACACAGGCCACCATATCCAATGATAGCTTCTAGGCAAATCTAAAAGTTGTTGTGACACTTCTAGACCCTGTGGTGACAGTCTTGAAGTTGGCAGATCAACAAAGGAAGCCAGCTTTACCACATATATGGGTTGCAGTGGAGATGATGAAGGAGATGGTTGGGAAGGTATATCCTACGGGCAACCAAAAATCCCTTGATATTGTCCAGGAAAGGTGGGAGAGGCAATTGCAACATCCATTGCATTTGGCTGGTGAGTTTGAAGCTATTAAATTTTCCAAGTTATTACTTAATACTAATTATGTTGTTGTGTAGTTTCTTACCATCTCATTTGTTGGCTTGTTTGATAGCCTATTATTTGAATCCCATGTACAACTACAGTAAAGAACTTTGGATGAGGACAGACTTGATCCAGACAGTCTAGCAAGCAGTGGAAAGGTTGGATCTAGATCCGGCGAAACAAGCATTAATTAATAACGAGGTAAGATTGTGACTTGTGAGATGACTAGTAGTCTAGTACTTAAGATAACTACTTGTTTTTTTATAGTAACACTGTAATTATTCATTGTAGTTAAGGGCTTTTAGAGATGTTGCTGGTAGCTTTGGTCGCTTCAGGCTCGGGAGAACACCACTCCTGGTTAGTCACTTGGTCTAAGTCTTAGATACTCAATTTTAGTTTTTTATACAATAAATTTTTAGCCTTATTAATTGGGTTGGTAATGTTTCTTGCAGCTGAGTGGTGGCTTCAATACGGGTTAGACTCGGAGTACTTGATTAATCTTGCAGTTAAAGTGCTCTCCCATAGAGCTTCTGCCATCGGCTACGAGCGTAGAAGTGGCTAGAGGATCTCGTATATGTTCACTATAATATGAAGCTGAAAGAGGAGCACATTAAGCTAGGTCAAGATTGAGTTGGCTGAAATCTTTGCTATTGATGATGATGAGGACAACCCCCTATTTTAGTGGGTTAGAGAGTCATTATTGGATGAGGTGGGACCGTGGGAGGTCGACCTAGCAGTCAAATTGCACGAGATATGGGAGCTAATGTGGATGAGTTCTTGGACACAGACGGGAGAGTGCACACTAAGCCTAGGTTGAGAGAGGAGCACATTAAGCTAGGTCAAGATAGAGGTAATGTGGACAAGATTGAGTTGGCTGAAATCTTTGCTATTGATGATGATGAGGACCACCCCCTATTTTAGTGGGTTAGAGAGCCATTATTGGATGAGGCGAGAGGTTGACCTACCAGTCAAATTGCACGAGAGACGGGAGCTAATGTGGATGAGTTCTTGGACATAGACGAGAGAGTGCACACTGAGCCTAGCCGTCCTTTTGTACCACACCCCGGTGCATCCAATGTTAGTGAGGATAATATTGTGTGATCAAACGATGATGATGATGTTACTCAGCCACCCGCTACTCAAGCACAGGATGATGACGATGTTACTCAGCCACCCGCTACTTAGGAATAGGATGATGACGATGATGATGATGTTGGACCTGGTAGTGGGGATGACAGTGGGAGTAATGAGGAGGATGATGATGGACCTAGTGATTAGAATTCAGTTGATCCTAGGGAGAGACCACCACCATCAGAGCTAGTAGCGACCCCAGTTGAGAGTTAGGGCCAGGGAGGGCCACTGAGGTTCACAGGGGAGACTCAGTTCAACAACACTACCCAGGATATCGATCACGGTGGACCAACATCTCAGGGTCGTACTTGCACCAACAACCGGAAGGGGAAGGGAAAATAGCATAGACATGGGTATGAAGACACCTCATCATACGGGTCTTACCATTCCACAGATGTGAATAGCTTGGTAGGCTCCATAGGATCTATGAGTCTAGATGAATCGAGAGACTCCACGGCCAAATACTAAATACCGGTAGCAGCAGATCCCCACTTGTACGAGAGTGGTATAGAGAGTGATGCATCTTCTTCTGGGACTTACGATCATGCACCTTATAGTTATGGTCATGGGTTTCCTCAAGATTATGGATAACAAACACTGGTGGGATAGACTAAGATGTATTATCCAACACCTAACAGGAGGACAATATATGTGCACAGGGGTTTAACTTATATGGGTACTAACTCTAGGGCATAAACATTTGTGGAGCAAATCTTCGGCATGGAACCACCACCAATACCCCCACCATTAGGACTTCCCTATCCAAACTGCGTATTCACTCAAACTGGATATCTTATGAATGTTGATGACCAGACCTATAGAGTTGCAGTTACCGATTACCTCGAAAACCATAGGCATCACATGTCATGGGATGTCTATGTTTGTTGGTTAGAGGAGAGGATGTTATAGGCACAGTACTACTCAAGTCATGGAATGGATCTACCGAGGAACTCCTCGTGGCACTAGGTTAGTGAGTTCTACTTCCTTTCATTTTTATTGTTAGTTGCATTGTATTTGATGATTTGAATTGAACTTATAAGTTATATATTGAATGTTATATACTTAAGTAGTTAACTTTATTTTATACTTCTCGGTCAACTCTACATTGATTTTACGTACTTTGAACGACATATCTACATTGACTTTTTTAGCAAAATGCAATGTGTTCTTTATACTCTAATTAGCTTAAATGCAGAGTCCCACCCCAAAATACTCCCCAAAACCTGGCGACACTTGGTGGCGAAACTTGCATGAAAAAATCTCAAATTTCCTCGAAATTTCCCAGGTTTCCACATAAGTTTCCCATTTTCACCAGGTCGAAACTTGAGTTTCCCTCAAATTTTTTTCTATGTGACCAACGACTCAAATTCAAAAAAATAAAAGTAGATTTAAACTCCTAGCAGGACTTTGAATCAAACTTGGAAAGGTTGGGTTTGACTAGGGGATCCAAAAATACCCTTGCCCACGTTCAGCTTCCTCCTAGGGTCTTAGGGTACTAGGCAGCATCCTTAGGCCATGTTTCGGCTAGTGGGGGCTTTTCTAGGGTTGGCCCTTTTGGTCACATCAGCTCTCCCCTTAAAAACATTCATCCCCAATGAATGGGTGGATTTATAACTCCTAACTCACTGCTTCTAGAATCTCCAATGGCTTTCCCTCTCATTTCTTAGGGTGAACCACAAGGAGCTGTTGCTTTTAGCTTGAATTCTTGTAGTTTGTCTTGAGGACTTGCTTCTTCTTAGCTTCCATTGGAAGGTTGATTGGTAGAAAAACAATCCTTTGGCCTTAGGGTTCAATCAAACACACACTTGTTCTCCCTACTAGTGATGGTGATATTGTAGTCGTACAACTAGGGTGTCCCAAGGATGATGTCTGTTAGCTTTATGGGGACAACATCACCAGATTTCTTCATAGTAGGAATTAAGCTCGTCAGTATGAGGTCACCTCAAGTCTAGCACTTTTAAGGAGAGAGACCTTGTAGGGTTGGCGTGCTTTTTAGTCTTGAGCCCTATCTTTTTGATAAAGTTTTTCTAACCACATTGACATCGTTGCCACTGTCCACTATCATTCAAGCCAAATATTTACCTGCTTTTAATCCGGTGTACAAGATATTATTCCTCTGGTCTTCACCTTCAAGCTATCACCAGGATTTTAGACATCACATTCAAGTGTGGATCTGGGTCCATGTACTCATCCTTATATTTATCATCAAGGTCTGTTTCTAGTGGAGGGAAAAGCACTTCTTCTTCAGGGGCTTTTTTATTAGAGTCAAATACAGCAACTCCCCTTCTTTGAGGCAATCTCTAGCGAAGTGACCTTCCTCATTACAATAGAAATAATCGCTAGGGTTGTTATTGAAAGTACCTCTTCCCCTAAGTTCATCTATGGGTGGGTTCATGGTGGGAAATCTCGCGAGATATCTCGCTTTTTCACATAGGCGAGACGAGATGGAGGTCGAGAGCAGAGAGTTGGGATATCTCGTCATATCTCGTCATATCTCGCCCGGATCTCGCTTGGAACTCTCAATTTTTCCTTTTTTTTGGATTTCGGCTGGATTTTCACTTGTAACTACCCTTAGCACATCTACAACATCAAAGGAAGATCAATCATTCTCTGCTTGTCTTATGAACTTATGATTTTATTATTCTATTCATGAAAATTCAGATTGTGATACTCATATGGATGGAATTTTGATAACATTTAGGTTACTTGATGCTTTTGATACACTTGCTTTTCATTTATATGCCTTAAAGGTTATATATTACATGTTGTATAACCTTGCATTCCCTAATCCTACAAAATTTTGGTTTCACACTATGGGTAGACTTAAAAATCATACATAGAGTTGTTTTCTGACAAATTCAAGGCCACCAATGTGTTCAAAAGGCCTTAAATAGGCAAAATACCAAGTCTCAACCCAATTGGGACCCTAAAACCCACCGAGATGGGCCATTGAGTTGATGCCAAAAAATGGTATATCTCGACCAAAGATCTCGCCGAGATGGTCAAGATTTCGGTTTTTCAAGGTAGCGAGATCTTCTACCATGGGTGGGTTAGCTCCTTGTAGAGGAACTGCTAGAGTGGCCGTTGATGAGAGGGCTTTTGGGAGGGATGGATCCTTCATGTAATCTTGACTGCTTTACTTTCTTTGAGCTTAACAAAGTTTCGGCCTGTAGGGCTTTATCAAAGAGGTCCCAAAGGTCCTACACATCAGGAACTCCAAGGGCCATCTGAATTTCATATTTTAGTCCAAGCTTGAACCGAGTAATAGTCCGGAACTTGCTTTCCTAGTCCCTATCTAGATGCAAGGGGACCAAAATGTTGTATGTAGTCTGTCCCATACATTTTATCTTGTTTCAGTGAATGAAATTGCTTTTGCAGCCTGGTTTTATAGTGCAGTGCTCTGATAAGTATCTGTCTGTCAGTTCCCTTCTCATTTGGTTCCATGAAGTTCCCTGCCTTCATAGTGGAGCCCTTTCTGTGGTATTCCACCAGTTCCATGCAGCACCTACTAGTTTAGCCCGCGCCAGTCTCATCTTCCTATCTTCAAACAACTCGTACCAGTCAAAGTAGTCATTCAAGGCAGCCCTCCAATCATAGAACACCTATGGATCAAGGGAACCATTGAACTCCTCGAGTTCAAGCTTGATCTTGTGATGGTCTACATCTTTTCTCTGGTCCTGTCCTCCACTGAAGTAGGATTGAATGTGCTCATCAAGGGTGGCTGGTGTTTGATGGCCTCTTCCCCTTTGCGGTCTCCCTCTTCAATCTGACATCCATCACATATCAGGTGGTCATACCTGGATTCCCAAGTATAAGCATTCCTTTCTCTATCTTCCCTATGATCTCTTGGAGGTTAGGCATCTCCATAAACATCTTCCCTAGTTCCCTGTGTTTGTGAATCCCACTAGTCTCTCTTCAATAGGAATGACTATTTGTGAGTCAACTCTTGGGGGTGGGGGTGGGGGTGGGGGAGGAGTAAGCAGCTCTTCTCTGCGTGAATGTCCTAGATGGGCCACTCTATTTGCAAAACCCTAGACTTGTGTAGTAAGGCCTTGTAACTGTGATTTCATCTCCACTCGGGCTTTTTGTATGCTTTCAAGCTCTCTGGCTACTGTTGATTCATCCATAGCTCTAATAACAATTGGTGTAACCCCCAAATTGAGAGCCAAATTACAGGATCACTTCAATGGAACCATCAGTAAGTTAGAGCTTTAAACACCCTGCAATTAGGTATCGTAGGGCAATTCAAAGTTGGGCAGCATCCTTAGGCCCTTTTTCAGCTAGCAGGGGCTTTTTTGGGGTTGGCCCTTTTTGGTTACATCAAACTCTCTTTTTTTCTTCTCCATTCTCTCTGTTTTTTTCTTGCCTATTAACTGGAACTAAAAGAGCTAGTGGAGACCTAAATAACCTTGGGCCTTATATCGTGAGTTTCCAGGTTGTTCTTTTCCTTTTTGGTCTTGGCTTCCTTTGTATTGGATCTCCATATATACATGTGATATGCATGTTGACTTTCACTTATCGTTGTTCCATTGGCTGAATTTGTTTTCTGTCTTTCTCCTCTCTTTTTTTTTTTTTTTTGGTACCAGAACAGCAGCACTGGGACAGCTAGTCTCGCTACATTTCCTACATATTACTTCTTCCTCCCTCGGTTTCGAGGTTTTATTGATTTATCTTATACTGAGATTATTCTGTAGACTCTTTTAAGCATTTGTTGAAGGCAATAACCCCTACGCTGTCATCTAGATATTGAAGAGTTACCTTAACTTCTTTTCAGGTGCATGAGAATTTTGTTTTCTGGGCTATAGTCCAAGACATCTGATTTGGATTTCCCTTAAATTTCTTTTCTTAGAAGCCTCGTACAATTCATATTTGGGATCGATTTTCCTGCTGTTCTTATCTGCAATCAATCTTCGCTGCTGTTTTTTGGGTAGCAAATTTTGCTGCTCAACTGTTGCTACTTGGGATTAACTTCGCTATTTATTTTTTCTGTTCTACTGTTACAGTTTTAGATCCAAATGTTACTGGCTGATGCTATTTTTGCTGCATGCTTGTTTGAGCATCACCTCCTGTGCAGCTCACCATTTCTGCTTGTCAATAAAGTAACAGACGAAGAGGGAAGAGGAGAAGAAGAAAAAAGCAACCGAATCAATATTCCATTTCAATTCTAAAGAGAACAAAGAAGTACATAAATAGGGAAAGAAAAGGGAGTCAAAAGACCAAAAAGGGCCTGATGTAAATCCAATTCCAGTTTTAGGTCTTTTAAAAAAATCTCCCCAGAATTTGGAATTTGCCCAGAATCTTCCAGCAATTTACTGGAAAGATCTAAAGAACCAAGTGCGATTTTAAGACTATTATGGATTTATATGGGAAGGCTTTGGGACAAAAAGGAAAATTTAGGGTTTTAACAACAATCTATTGGGGTAGGGTTTAATAATAATAATAACAACAAGAAGACGAGCCAAGCATCTTCAAAGAAAAAGCTACCTCGCAATAAAGCTTGAACTTTGTGTAGTAAAGACTGTCTGCCATCACTACCAGCGCATGCTGCCGCTTCACTGAGAACCACTGCACGAAGATAAATCAGAGCCTACTCATTTCCTTACACACAGCACTTGTAACGCTTAAGAAAAGTATACCGAAGAGGGGAAGGGGGGAAGCAAAAATGGTACATACAATTAAAAGATAAAAGATAAAAAATTAAAATGAGAATCATGTGTAGATGTCCGGAAATAGAGAGACATATATCATGCATGCAGATGTACCTGTGCTCCCTTCCTGAAATCCTTCTTTTCAACCTCTGGTAACATGTGTTCTGAATATCTTCCAGAACCATGTGGGCCAGGATCCTCAAAGCTGTTGGAAATAACAAAGTGTATTAGGAAAATGAAGTTTGGACCTCATCCAGATATGCCATGTATCGACATTACTGGATAGAAAGCTTCAATCTTGATAATCTCCTTACCATCCTCACAAAGAATTAGAAATACATTTATTAACAAGAAACAGTTCGGCAGTTCTTAACCTGTCAAACCAAATAATATATTGAAAGAAACCAATACAGAGTAAAGCAGGCTTACCAGTCAACATAACTTATATTTGTATTTATCAAATAATTATACACGTAATCAAAATCATGAAGTGGGACACAACTGCAACAAAAGAAAACAAATACCCAATAAATGAGCACCATTGAGTGCAAATCAGTGAAGATGAGAAAGCTAATAGGAATTCAATGACCCAATCACCTGTCAGAAAGTAAGACAAAATGTTGATTGTCAGGATCTTGTAGTGCATTAGCCAAAAGTCTCCTCTCAGCATCAACCATAGAAATTTTTCCCCATATGACCTGCACATATCCTGCCCACGTCAGCACATGCTAATCATGTATCATTTACTGCATAAAGATAGAGTAAGATTAGCGCCAAGTAATAAATATACTCATCCAAACCAATAGTAATAACCATAAAATAATGTCAATCTTATATTATTTACTGAATTGAATTGGATTAAGGTTAGTTCAGCAGCTCCATAACACAAACTTAATCAGATAGTTATACTAATTACCAACGGACCTCAAATCATTCTTAACAATCAATTAAAGAAAAATTCATCCAGCAATAGAGGACCAAAGCCACCATCCAAGGGTTCACAAACACTTCTAGGGTTCTAGTATTTTCACAAAACACCATCATGATGCTCTCTCCAGCAAATCTGAGACCACAGTGAACTAAGTCCCATATACTGTGGATGGAGGAACAATCAGTGCTTCAAAAAAGATACAATACTTCTGACTGAATGGCAAACACATTATTTTTAAGTGGCAGTAATCTAGACTGGGATTACAGTCATATAAGACTTCATATTGTTTGCAACCATGGCAATACCGAAACTTGAACCCATATAATGCAGGTTCCAGAGAAAAACAAGAAAGAAATACGGCAGCACCAGTACAGAAACTTGTACCAATGGAACATAGCTTCCACAGGATGTAAATATACCATCATATACATTTGAAAACTCTAGGAATGATCTTTCAGATACCTTCTCGCTACGAATGTCTCGATCAATGAAGTAATGACTCATATGCACCGGCTTTTCCCTAGACGCATGTACATAAACAGTGAACCTGCCTTCATGACCCTGCAAATCCAATGAAAATACGAAAAAATCAATCGACTCATAAGCTAACTTTCAAATCTTACTAGCAATTTTCGCTCAATTCTGTATGAAAAATCCCCAAAATGTTGTCTTGATGAATAAATGAAATAGTTGTTATGTAAAATTCTCCACTAAAGCATTTCAGTCCATTGCAACATGTTCGATGTGTTTCATTGTTTCACCATTGTAATGGGAGAGTCATGCATTAGGAATCTTTTTGTTTTGGGCTTAAATCTGTTTTGGTTCTAATGAACAAGCCCATCTACAACTAAGCTTCATAAGCCTACCTTGTAGCAAATTTCATGGGATCTCCAATGCCCAAATACTTTATTCAGCATCATGTACTATTATAGTATTATAGCAAAATAAAAATATTATTACCAAAGATACTCCAGACAACCTACATTAAGTACCACATCCCATTTTGGAGCTATTGTCGAAAATGATCAAAAGGGCATATCCGGTGCACGAGGTGTCTCCACTAGAGAGGGGTTCAGGGGAGGGTTAGAATTATAACGAAGTATTAAATAGCGTTAAAAGTGACAAAAGATGAGCCAATTCCGGTAGTTAAGGTAAGGCTAAGTCAAGTTGAGTTACCAATAAAGCAAGGCATTGATCAACTGACAATTGGAGCATTTTCAATCTATGTTAAGAGTAAATGTGACAGGTAAGTAACACAGTTCTATCAGACAGCACCACACACATATTTAACACTAAAAGAGTTCTTGTATACGACGGGATTATCTTACGTGGCCTTCTACAATTGTAACACATTATAACTTCTCAAAAACCATGTCAAGAATTTTGTATCCTGTAAGACATATTACTTCTTGAGCTAGGCATATTTTATGTTCCAAGCAAGGAACGAAATCTCGGCCAGGTTCGCCGGTTCGCTACCTGGCGAACCTGGCGAACTGGCGCCGAGAATTGCAAAACCCAATTCGCTTCATGCAGTTTAAAATACATATACTATAATCAAATGAAAAGGCAAGGTTTACAATATATATAATATAATCATTTTCTGATTTCCAAACGTTAACTTTTCAAACGTTTGTGACTTTGTGTCAGGCTATCAGCTGTCATGAAGTTTTAAAAAAATAAAAATATAATACTTAATAGTAATGAGTCAAATCATGACTCCATTAGTCAAGTCATGTAAGGGATGAACCGATGAATACGGTAAGTCATTTTTTTTCTTCTTTTAATAATTTCATGGGTTTACATGAGCCACACACGTGGCTCAAATGCAATGGCTCAAATGTAAATGCACTGTTCATCTTCCTCCTCCCTCACCTGAAACTTTGCAAGCCGAGTTTGTGCTTCCGAAACCAGAGCATCAATGAGGACGTTTGCTCTTCTGAAACCCATGGACGGTGGCGTTGTGAAGGTGGTGGTGTGACGTGTTATCGTCGGAAATAGCTCGAAAAATCGCCAGTCCGGCGGTAAAATCGTTATTTCGGCGATTTCTCGGTAAAGTTCGTTTCGCCCCCTAGTATCGTTTCGCCAGGGGGCAAAACCAGCGAATCTTGCCGAAAAATAGTTCCTTGGTTCCAAGCATGCCAAATCCATGGACTACCTAGAAGACCAAGTTCTTTTTGATCTAGATTTCAGGCCCTTAAACTAGTGAAGATCCATAGATCATAAATCCTAGGAAGCCATATCCCTTATGTCAAAGGAATAAGAGATCTAGTACATAACAATTCCAAAAATTCTCACAGTGAATCACCTAGTCTCAGACTGCTTTACTTTGACTAAGACATCAAGGGAACCAAAGCACCCGGAAGCCTAGCCACCATCTTGAACTATGAACCTACAGAATTAGATGATTACTTAGTTCAGTTCATGTTTTAGAGTTTGGGTTGGTTCAATATTAGGTTCAAATTAAGTTAGACTAAGCGGGTCAGTTTAGGTTAGGGTATGAATCATTTCATAGAGTGTAAATAGGATCACCCTCTGTTTTGAGTTTTCTATTCCTAGTAACAACAAATGAGATACTCATTTTCAAGATGAATTTAGATTGGTATCACAATTGTGCTCTCCATTATATACATGTTGAAACATGTGCAGATGAAAAGGCAATCTCTAGAAAAATGTTAATTTAGGCCTTCCATATTCTAAAAAATTATTTCTGCCACAACATGTAGTCAAGGTAAAGGTTAAGCCAAATCGCAGACAAAATACTTGATGTGCCTTTAATTGAATGAGGTCTAAATGTCTAATTGTTCCAAGGTCTTTAAAGAGAAACAACTCAAATGGGACCAAGAAAGGGTTTCTTGAAATTTTAGTTATGGGCTACGGGGAAGAGGTCTTTGTGATACAGGCTATGACGAGATGATTTTCCTGGTAAGGATGGGTATGCTTAATATAGAATGGCTTAGTAATCACACATGAGATGGTTAGGCTTGCTTTCACAGGAAACAGATTAGGTTTCGATTTTCAAAGGGTATCAAGCATACTTAGCCCATTCCATGGGATATATGGATAAATTCATTGAGATGGAAAGTTAGGGCCTACAGGTTTCAAAATGGATTGAAACTAGGATTTAAGGTCACTAGGGTTGAGGGGATGATGTACCTAATGTGTAGAACGGACATATACATTGGTGCAGATCAGACCCTGAATTTTGGGTGTCTTGGAAAGTCCAGTCCAAAAATTCAAAAAGGGGGAGGGGGGGGGGGGGGAGGGTGACAGGATGAAGGGGATGGGGTAGGCTGCTAGACACCTGAAATGGGGAGCCTTGTGAAGCTTCAGATTGAATGTAAATAAAGTTTGTAGGCTGTCAATTAAGCCATAGCAAGAATCTAGGTTTGATTTCAGCATAGACCATAATTATGCTTCAATCTTGGACCTTCCAAATTGAACAAAAATAGTTGTAGCGGCAACATTCAAGAGAATACTCAAACTAAGATGTTTATTATTCATATCAAAGTTGAATGCCTTCACATTGAGTGGAGGGGCTTATTTACATAATAAGTTGGAGGTTAGATCTAATTCAAACTCTTAATTGAACTCTAACTCAAAATAAAAACTAGTTTACTAACACTAGAACATTTAAAACTGAAATAAAAACGAAAGAAAAGCTATTTGATGCAGGGCTAAAAACATACACTCGAAAGAGGAAGCCTAGGGGTTTAGGCCAATCAATGGCCTAAAGATAACCCAAATCAGTCTATGGCTTTCATGAACCAAAACTACTAACTGGGTTAGAGTCAACCCACATATTATGACCTTCATGGGCTAAACCTAAGCCCAAGTCTAGTCTAATATGAATGGAAATTTGAAAAATGTCTCAAACTCGATAAAAAGGGTTGGAGTGTGAAAATAATAAACTCCAATTTCAAAGAAGCTTTCCTTTCTCAAGAGTTGGGTAGTGGTTGACTTGATGTTAAGTTTGAGTTAATACTCTTGTTTGGTGGGTTTTAAGTTGATTGATGTATTTAATATCTACGATGTCTTTAGACTAGCTATATAAAGGGACTTACATAAAAGAATTAATCACCTCACTCATCAATTGAAATCGATACATGCTTTTGCAAGTCATTCTTCTCTATGAAGAAACCTTGTGTTTGATCAACATAGGTTGATGGTAGTTCTAATGAATCCACCTTGCGGTGTGAAGCTCGGGGGTTACTTTGTTATTTTTATTGTTCTGTCACTTCCCTATCCAATAACACATCTATTTTAGTGATTTGTTTTCTGTTTTTAGCAACTAATCAGATCTAACCATCCATTTTACATCAGAATTTTAGGGTAAATTGCTCATCGCCATTTGATAAACTTTAATTCAGGTCTATGATTCTACCCCTACTGTGAATTTACAATTTTGTCCCTACTATCATAATATTGTACTAAATTACCATTAAGATATCATTATGGGTCCTAGTTCTGTTTCCCATCTGATTTTGTGCTATAGGTAACCTTTCAAATATTGAACTCATTCTCTGTGAAAAGATATTGTTTTGGTTACCGTTTGATCACTCAAATACAGTACTATATTACTGTTCTTCTCTTATAACTTAAATTGGGAAGAATTTACAGAATTAGATGGGAATAATTTACAGAATTAGACCAATTGAACTAATTAACTCATTGATGAAGACATCAGTTTTAGGTGACAGTTTCAAGCATAGGACACTGGCATAGAGATCAGCCCAAGGCAGCACCTGTGGGTCGACAACGAGTTCAGAAGCTAGCAGACTGCCAGAGTCCTATGGCTCAACATTGTTCATAGGCACTTTTATGAGTTAATTAATGTTTAATTTGATTGATGCCTTTTTTAGTCTTTGTGGGTTGATACAGGGGAACCCTAGAAACTAGGGGACCTACAAGGGCTGAATAGTAATCTCTAGGTTGCACAATTAGTAGCAGAAGTTTAACTACTAAATGGGGAAATATAGCAACTAATCAGGTAAACATGCAAGTTTAGACAAATAATAGCAACGTAAGACCATTTAGCCCTGACTAACATCATAAACCACCCCAAAAGGGATTAATATATTGTAACCCTATTCCGAGTGCAAGATTTATCAGGAACCCAAGAAAATAATTATTTGCCAAGTCAAGAACCTATTTCTAAAATAAAAATGCAGTCAATCACAATGCAAATAACCTTAGAATATTATACTAGTGTCCCTACTACAAAAGGAAAGGAATTGGGATAGGAAAAAACTAATGAAAGACACAAAGAAAGCCAAGATTCTAAGAATACTTGCTGGTCTTGGATGTAGCTGCAAAACAGAGTTAGGAAACAAATTATAAAGAAATAGGGGGAACAGGAATAATTGGACAGCAAATAAAAGAAACAAGAGAGTGCAGGGGCTGTTTATGCACAAAGAAAGAACAGAAAAGAAGAAAG
Source organism: Hakea prostrata (assembly GCF_041222555.1). NCBI lineage: Eukaryota > Viridiplantae > Streptophyta > Magnoliopsida > Proteales > Proteaceae > Hakea > Hakea prostrata. The sequence continues at coordinate 35,510,372 of NC_142604.1, read as the reverse complement.
AAAGGCTTGGCAGAAAAGAATCTGCTGTAAGATGGGCAGAATAGAACAACAAAGAAAGAAAGCAAAAGAAAGGAGAAGAGAAGAAGGAACAGCAGAGGCTATTCACTCACTAGCAAAGAAGGAAAGAAGATAGCCAGAAAAATAAAGAAGGTAGCAGAGAGCTACCATACCGAATTCGGGAAGAGAAAGATGAAGAAAAGGGAAGAAAGAGGAAGGGGAATGCTGGACAGAAGAGAGATGAGGAGAAGACTTACCGTAGGTGAAAAGAGGATTTTTCCACCAGAGTGAGAAAAGAAAGAAAGGAACTTGTGCAAAGAACTTCAAATTTTCTTTATTCATTCCATCGATTCCTCTTTTCTCCCATACATGTCTTTAAATAGGGAAAAATAGTTTCAGCCCAAGAAAACCCTAAATATCTCTCTACACCAAGTTCTAATCTTTGTGGGCAAATTGGAAATTCCAATTTATATAGTTAAATAAGAATAACCCATGGGCTAAATATAACCCCTGGGTCAACCCAAATCCAATTACATGAAAATGAATCAAAATTGAACCAAAAAGAAATCATGCCCAACCCACAAAGACTCAAAGTGCGTTTGGTTGGGTGAATCCATGGATTTGAAACCCCCCCCCCCGAGATACTGCCTTTTAAAAGGCGAGACGAGATCTCGCAATTGAATTCAATCTTGAATCAGATTATCTGCTCAATCTCGCCATCTCCGAATCTCGAATATCTCCAATCTCGCTAACTGGGATTTTTCTTCTTTTGAGGCTTTTTAAAGCCTTTCTCGCTCGAAGAGCATATCTCGCCTCTCTCGAGCCTCTCTCTCTCCTCTATCTCGTTGGATCACCAAAATTGGCCGGAAAACTTCATTTTTGGCCGGAATTTGGCCGGAATTTGTTGGGGATTCAACATAGCAACATCATCAACTCATCTACAACAACAAATTGAAGCATATTTGTAGTGATTCAAGCATATTTCAAGGGATCTTCAAGAAATGTAAGATTTTCCCCCAAATTTGATTTTTTCAAATACAAGGTTCTACAATGATTGTATGAGTGTGATATAAATATATGTTGATGTTCAAGCTTAGATCTACACTTTCATGGAAAAAATTTTAATTTTCTGTTATTAATTTTTTTTGAATTTTCGTATTTAAAAAATATATTATCTAAAAAATTAAAATTAAAGATTATAAATAAATACTTATGATATGAATGTGATTATTATTTATGTTAAACTACATTTAGAGGGCTACAATCTCATGAATTAATATTTTGATTATCATGCTTGCTGTATTTTTTTTATTTAAATAATTAAATAAAATAATTATGAAAAATAATATTTTATTAAAAAATTATCTGTTTTTTTTAAAATGATGCTTATATTATGTAGTTTATTTTAAAAATACAAACATGTCTTATTGAGCATTGTATATATGTTATCTTAGAACAAAGTGTGTGTTTTGTTGTTTTATAAATTATTTTTACATAAAATAATTATAAAAAATAATATGTTATTAAAAATTTATCTGTTTTTTTTAAATGATGCTCATATTATGTAGTTTATTTTAAAAATACTAACATGTTTGTTTGAGCAGTGTATATATGTTATCTTAGAACAAAGTGTGTGTTTTGTTGTTTTATAAATTGTTTTTACATGTTTTTATGTATCTAAAAATTATTCTAATGATTATTTGGGAATATTCATGATTCATGTATGTATTTCAGACTTTCGGTGCTGTACATTTGAATCTTAAATGGCAACTAGTGGGAGTGGCGGCACCGGTAGTGGGACTCGGACATTGCTTGGCAACATGGGGATCCACCGGTCCTGACAAGAAGAAATCCCGATGCAAGTATTGCCTCAAGACTTTGAATTCGGTGGTTCAGCCGTTAAAGCAACATTTGGCTGGTGGTTATAAAGATGTTGCCAAGTGTCCCAGGGTTCCTTATGAAGTCCAAAAAACAATTGCAGCAACTTTAAGAGGAGGGAAACAAAAAAGAAGAGATGGCACAAAAGCAAGGGAATTTGAGGATATAGTGCTATCTAGACCTACTCTTGATGTTGATGAGGAATCAGCGATGATGAAGAGAGGAGGAGGGTTATGGGTGTTGAGTCACGAGCCAATGGAGACAAATGAAGGCTCAATGGAAGCTAGCGACGTCCTTACATGCGATAGTGTGAGGCAATATGAACAAACAAGGGGAGCGTGTTCGGTCGGGGCATCCATGCCACCTAGACATAGTTTTCGGACCAGCCGAGAGGACCAAAGGAGGAGGAGGAAGACTACACATTATGATTCCACATTTGACCAAACCCTCCCTCTTCAACCAACAAGACATCTATCAAAGAAGCATTCCCTATATGTTTGCTGGAGGTAGAGAGGCTAGGGAGGAGGAAGCTAGGTTAACAATCAGCAAATTCATGCTCTATAACAACATTGCACCCAATGTAGCCAAAACACCATACTATCGGGGGATGATCAATGCAGTTGCTAGGCGGTGTAGGGGTTAAAGGCCCAACAGCTTGGGAAGTAATGAATAAATATTTACCCAGGTAAAGCGAGGTGGATGAATACATTGAATCATTAAAAGAACAATGGAGTACATATGGTGTTACCTGTGATGGCTGATGGATGGCTGGTCCTACTAGACGTCCATCATTAATTTCATGGTGAGCTGCAATGGAAAGACATCCTTCCTCAAGTCGTGGATGCCTCGGATAAGATCAAAGATGCTGACTACCTTTACAAGCTTCTTAGGGAGGTGGTACTCAGGTAGGGCCAAAGAATGTGGTCCAAATTGTCCGATAATGGTGCAAACTTCAAAAAGCTGGTGAAATGTTGATGAGAAGAAGAGCGGCGATCCACCTCTTTTGGACACCATGTGCTGCTCTTCCGATTGATCTTATGTTGAAGGACTTGGGGAAAAGAAAGTCAATCGATCTTGTGGTTGAGAGGGCTAGAAGGGTAAGTAATTTTATTTATAACCATGGTTATGTGCTAAGATGATGAGGAACCACTGTAGGGTGATCTAGTCGACTGGATTGACTAGATTCCCACCAACTATGTAGCTCGAAAGCTTCCGAAGAAAGTGGTGGGTCTTCGGCACATGTTTGCAAGTGAGGAGTGGTTTGGTTGGCTGATCTAGCCATCCTGATGCGTACTAGCCCAACAAACCATTCTGATGATTCCTTTTGGAGGCAGCTGAATAGGACACGGCATTATAGAGCCTTTGTGTTTGTTTTAGGATGGTGGATTCGGAGAAGCCCACAATGCCCCACATATATGCTGCCCTCCACAATGAAAAGTTGGTTAAGCTCTGCCCCTAGCACCTTCAAATCCTACGAGAGGATCATCATAATAGATGGAGATGCACTTGATGCATCCTTTGCACTTGGCTGGTAGTCACTTTTAAGTCTTTAAGTTTTTGTTGTATACTTTAATTTAAATTCTTTATTTGTTATAACTTATAACTTATAATTTATAAACAAGTAAGTTAGTAAACAACCAAATCACTAAGTCATTAACCAAATTTTTTATTTCCACAATGCAAGCTTACTACCTCACCCAAGTACCATTACAAGAATGATCCGGGGCTTGATGTAAGTTGATGATCGTGCAAGAGGTGGTGGAGAAGCTTGTGTCAAATCCCATCATGCAAGGGACAATTAATGGAGAGGTGAGAACTTATTCAATTGTTTCTTCAACTTCTTGCATTAGTGCATTAGCCATTAAGCATATACATGATAATAGTATAATACAATAATTGAAGAATTGGTGAATTGGTGTACATCGAGTTCGGATGCCTCAGTTTTGGAAAGCCTTTTTCAACCGGAAAAACTGATCCTGGTAAATAGTTTACTACTCTATAAGTCATTAAGTCTATAAGTCTATAGACTATAAGTCTATAACTTTATAAATGATAACGATAAGTTATATAAATATAAAGATTTGCTTGCCTAATGCATTCTTATTTTTGGTTATGCGTCTGGTGGTTTCTATATGGAATTAGTCGCCAAATCTCACATAGCAATTAAAGTACTCTCCGCTTGCTCATCCTCTGGCTCGAGGCTCCCTTCTTGCTCATCCATGTAAGGTCGACTTTGGGGAGTGAGGCTCAAACTTGTGTATGTGCATTACAACATAGATTATGGGCACATACAAGATAATATAGATGCACAATCTGAACCATTAGTTGGTATATATTCCATGAGCCCCCTGGAGTGAGAAGATGATGTCATATATCAATGGGTTAGGATCGGTGGCCCTCTGATGGGCAAGCCCTATCCTCCATTCTCTTCTTTGCCCATCTTACACCTTCTTCTAGGTCCTCTCCTCATCCTTCCATTTTACCACCCTCGACTTCCCCGGTACAACTATAGTGGGATTCATGATGATGCCATGTACCACTCATACCCCCGTCCCAAATCCTCGATTCTCTCTCCTTCTTTTCTGGAGTCGCTCACGGAGTCACCACTCACCTCCACCGTCCAGTCATCCACACATGTGAGCCCTTCCCTATCTCTCGACTTATGTAGTCCTCCCCCCTGATGTGCCTTATCGCATGCATGATCTTGAATTACATAGCTGCCTTCTATTCCCCGCCTATCATCTCCTTGGGGATCCCCTCATTCTTATTCTTCTTATGAGGTCATCTATTCCTCAACCCTTCACCTGGAGAGTATGCATATGGGAGTGAAGGTGGGTTGTTAAATGAGTGGTTTAGAAATCCGTACCCAAATACTCAACAACTATATGAACAACAACAACAACAATGGCTCTTTCACCCACCCATGATTGACGGTTATCCCAGACTGCTATTCCTCCAGTATTCTGACATGCAAACATATAATGATCATATAAACCGATATGTGACATACTTGGTGATCAATTGACTTGGGAGTCATATGTGGCCACCGTTCAGAATCAATTGATGCGGAATGTTGAGTGATACTCTTAGTCTTGTAAGTTGTAAGTTGTAAGTTGTAATCTTCTTAATTCTTATGGAGTTATGGTTGTAAAATTTTGAAGACATTTAACTATTTAAGTGTTTAACAATTTATTACTTTGAATCTTTGATAGTTTGAAGTTTGAACTTTGATCACTTGTTGACTTGATTCTTGAATACTTGATGTGTAATGTTAATATGTTATTATATATTTGTATTTGATACTTGATGGTTGATAAATGATAACTCATTAACTTGAAGTCTTGAATTACTTGATATCTTTACATAATTACATTACATGTTGTCTATTCTCTAAGACTATAACTTTGCATTACACAGAATTTCGGTTTTACACATAGGGTCAACGTAGGAGACATAGTTAGGGTTATTTTCTCACAAATCTAAGGCCACCAATGTGTTCAAAAGGCCTTAAATAGGCTAAGTACCAAGTTTCAGCCCAACCAGAGCCCTAAAACTCACCGAGATGGGCTACCGAGACTATCGCCAATTTTCTGGCATATCTCGACCGAGATCTCGCCATCTCGGTCGAGATCTCGGTTTTTCTATGTGGCGAGATCTCGCTCGAGAGCGAGATCTCCCACCATGGTTCTTCCTTTAACCAAAGTTTCCAACAACACAACGAGCGTAGCTGTTTTTCTTCTTGTTGTTGTTGTTTCAGTTTACCTTTGCTTCGACATCACTCTCTAGGGTTTTACCATTGTTGTCATACCTGAGACTTTATCGGACTTTCTATCGAAAAATTACTCTTTCCACCGGTTTGCAGGTATTTTCAACCAAATTTGGTTCCCTTTGGCCTTTTTACCTCTGGTTTTTATCAGTCATAACAAAAACCATGAGGTTAGCCCCTCCTAGGAGCTCCTAGGAGGGGTTTTTCTACCCATACTTGCATATCTCTCCTCTTTACACTTATACCTCTTGATGTGAATAGTTATTAGGTTTAAATAATATTGATTACTAGCCGGCTCCACCACTGTCTATGCTTCTTTACTTTCTTTGCCCCTGTACCTCTGGTCATTGGCTCTGGTTTATCTCCTTAGTTTTGTTGTTTAGTCTTTTTCAAATCCATATACATCTTTGGTGAGGGTTCTAAAATATCTATCAAGGATTTTCTCAAGACAGCTGTTTGTAGAAATTTGTTTAATCAGCTTGACTTTTGTAATGCCTCTTGCTCTATTTATGCTTATTTCTTTCTAAACAGAATGCTTCCCGAGAGCGGATGTGATATATCCAGGGTTGGGCCTCTAAAATTGGGCTCAAAAACCAGCCCCCCCCCCCAAAAAAAAAAGGGGGGGCACTTCAAACTAGCCGAATACTCTAGGGGTATTTTGGTCATTTTTCAAGCCCCCTTTTAAGGCTGAATATAGATCTTAACAGAATCCTTTTGATTCAAGGGTCAAGGATCTACCTTTAATTTTCTGTTTTAGTCAGCAGTTTAAGAGTTATAGTCTTTTTAAGTTAGTGTTGAACTGTTAGGATAGGGTTCCCTAATTTTATGGACCTTATCTTAATAGTAGTTCTATTTTAATCAATGCTTATTTTAGTAAGCATTTGGAACCCAATTTGGTAGGAATTCATTAGTTGAGTCTAGCATGGTTTATGCAGGCTATAAATAGCCTAGTCTTTCATGTAATTTTCAATTTTGAGTTAATGAAATTATGAATTGAAGAAAGACTTAAGAGAAGTCGTGGAATTCCTGGGGGTGACCTGCAGCTGGATTTGTGCCATTGTTTATGTGATTTGAGACCTTCTCCTTCCTCTTCAATTGCAAAAGCAAGTTACTTCCCATTTTCCCAAGTACAGCCCTTACCCATTCCCCCATAGCAACCGTAGCCTTCTCCTTCCCCTCCCTTCTTCCTGCGATAGCAGCACCATCCCTCCACTGTTAGGTCCACATCCCCAGCCCTATTTGACCCATTCTCTTTCCTCTAGAATCACACCAAGCATTAGTACCCTCCCCTATCTTCATTTTCCCAAAACAACCTTACTTCCCTAAACCAGAATTTTTTGCAATTCATCTTCTTCCTTGGGAGAAATCTGCAGAATTTCTAAACCTTCTGAAAGCCTAACCTAATAGAACCAGACCTTCCTAGCCCCTCTGAAACCTTAAACCTCCCTTCTGAATCTACAGAACGAGCATCACAGACCCTAAACCCACCTGGCCAAAACCCACCCTAACCTAGATTGAGCCACGATTTGAATTTCAAAACCTGGGAATTCAAGTGCAGCAACTTCCAGACCCAATCCTATATCACAGCAAGGTTCCCTCATGCCCTAGAATACCCTAATTAGAGCTGGTTTCTATCTAAGAGGATCCTGGAAGGCTAACCCAGACTCTGGGTTACAACAAGATGCAAGCATACTTCCTTTTGAAGATGTTCTGATGTTTTTCTACCCATGCTATTGGGAGAAATTTCATTAATTTAGGATGAGTAGAAAAACAATAGCACACTTCCTTTTCAATTGGGATGGAGAAATACTTCATTTCAGTGGTGTTGAAACTACTTACATTAATGAATTTTCTCAAAAAAATTGAAACATGCTATTGTTTTATCTCATATACATGTGTGAGTTTAGAGGCTCCACATAAAGAAAAAAGTTAATTTCATTAGCTAAATCTATGACAAGCCTGGGATGGAAGAATTATTTTCAACAAACTTCAGTGCATTTGGTTGGGTGAATCCATGGATTTCGCTGAAATTAACTCCTCCATCCCAGGCATCCCACATTGTACAAGCAATGCCATCACAAAAATGTCCAAGAAAAAATGCCACATCCTCCATCCCAAGCATCCCACATTGTGTGAGCAATGTCATCACGAAAATGTCCTGGATAAAATGCCACATCCTCTTAAACTTGGTGATTGGCAATAAGAGCTTCTTCATCAGATTCTTCATCTGACTCTAAATCCCCACTTGAACTTGAATCCTCATCCTTAATGAAATCTATGGATTCACCTATTGAAATTAACTTTTTCCTTTGTGGAGCCTCTAAACTCAAAAGAATAGCATACTTCAAAATCTTGGAGAAATTTCATTAATTTAGGGCCTGTTTGGTTACTTGAGTCTGGAGATTTCAAAAATCTAGAGATTTCAAATCTATAGATTTCAAATTTATGGAGTTATGGTTCATAAAATTAATTGCTTGGTTAGCCTAAATTTTTTAATGAAATTTGTAGATTCATCATGAAAAAATATATTTGGAGTTAAGGTTCAAATGTTTAGCACTTTTAGAGTTGTGGTGAAATCTCTGGATTTCACCTCATACCCATAAATCTACAGATTCATGTTTTTAGTGTAAAAAGGTAAATCTCTAGATTTCATGAATCCAGAGATTCACACAACCAAACGGGTATAAATCTCCCATTTGTGAATCCAGAGATTTGAAATCTCCAGACTCAAGTAACCAAACAGGCCCCTTAGGTAGTTTCAAGACTGGGAATGAACAAAAAGGAAGTATGCCATTATTTTTCTACCCATTCTAAATTGATGAAAACTTTCCCATAGTCATGGGTAGAAAAACCATCAAAACATCTTCAAAAGGAAGTATGATTGCATCCCCTCCTAAGAGTCATTCTAATCACAAAGAAATAAATATAAACAGAGCAAGAGACATCCAAAAGTCAAGCAGATTAAACAAATATGCAGATTTTTGAAAACCCTCACCAAAGATGTAAATGAATTTGAAAAAGACAACAACAAATCAAAGAGATAAACCTAAGCCCAGTGCAAAGAAAGTAAAGAAGCATAGACTATGGTGGAGCAGCTAGCAATCAATATTATTCAAACCTAATAACTACTCACATCAAGAGGTATAGATGAAGAGAAGAGAGAAATACAAGCATAGATAGAAAGACCCTTCTCGAGAGGAGCTAACCTCGTGGTTTCCGGTATGGCTAACAAAAATCAGAGATCAAAATGCCAAAGGGAACCAGATTTCATCGAAAATACCTGCAAACCAATGGAGAGAATATCTTTTTGATAAAAAGTTCACTAAACTCTCAGGTGCGACAGGAACGGCAAACCCTAGAGAGCGGGGTCGAAGCAAAAGTAAACCAAAACAAGTAGGAGGAGAAGAAGAACCGCAACGCTCGCTGTGTCATTGGAAACTCTGGTCAAAGGAAGAACTCTCCCTCAAAGGAAGAACCCGATAAACTTGAATCCGTAAATTCACCATCTTTTATACTAGGGGTGGAATCTAACGATTCCACGCTCACGAGCAGAATCTTTGAAATTTGCATTTCTTCACCGAGTTTGGACCATGTCTCCCAAACAATCTCACTACATATGGCGCAAGACAATTCCACATATCGAGGTTAGAATGGGATTGGGTGTTTTCACATCTCACCGTAGTGCCCGATTTTTGTCAATTTTCGACTGATGAAAAAGAAGGAAAATGAAGCAATTGGATTTTGTGACTTGCCCCCTATACCCGAAGAGCACCCTTTGCCTGCCCGCCACCAATGGAAGCAAGCTAGCCTTCCTAAGAAGAGCAAGGAGAAGGAAGAAGGGAAAGACAAGCAAATAAAGGAAACAGAGTAAGGCTGGACTTGTAAATCTCCCACCCAGTAGTAAGGCCTTAAGTCCAAAAGTTTTTTGCCGTAGAGTTTTTGCACGCTCTACTTTACAGTCTATTGGATTGTCTTGCCTGTTAGGTGAGTTCTTTCATGTCTTGTGATGAGGGCTTGTTTTATGAGGGTCTGAAAGAGGCTAGTTCCTCATTCAAGCAAGTATGATATGTTTATTGCTAATACTAAACTACGCAAGGGAAAGGCAGGTAGGGGCTGGGCTCAGCAAGAGCAGCATTCCTTTCATGCCCACCATGATTTGAAGTGTGGAATGAGTTTGATTAAGGCGGAGGAGCAAAGAAGAAACTCCATAAGTGAACAAGCAAGGTATGAGCCTGAAAATCACGGTGGTATTAAGATATCTTATATCCTTTATCTTTTCAAGTTAGTTGCATCAAGAGCAAGCTAATAGATGTTTTTAAGATCACAAAATATAGTTTCTATAGAAATAGAATCCAAAAACAGCAGATCAGTTCAGTGCCTCACTCTTTGTTCAGATGGAAAAGATGATCTCGCCAAATCTTGTTGAATCCTTTTTCGTAGACTTCAAGCGGGGCTCACCGATCCATTTGGGAAAGAAATCCCTCTGTAACCCCTCTTTCAGGCTCGGGTGCAGCTATACCACACACACACGTTCACTATGGGTCTGTGGGCAATTGATCGATTCCAATTTTTAGGCTAAAAATGGGATTCTACAAAATCATGAATTTCTAGATGTTTCCCAACCAAACAGTTTTAAAAATTAGATTCATGAATCTACTGATTTAAAATCCGTGGATTCACCCAACAAAATGCACTTTATCAACTTGGGTTGGTTCGTTTTAGTTCAATGGACAGCAATTATAATATAATCAAGTTTTGGGTTGATCCATGGATTATATTTAGCCCATGGGCTATTTCTACTTAAATGTACTTTGGGGGTTCCCAATTTTTCCATAGTATTAGATATGGGTACAGAATTATCAGGGTTTCCTTGCGAATTTCCATAGGGTTGGGATGAAATAATTTTTTTATTTAAATACCTTATATTGGAGATCTGATATGATGGAATGAGAAATTTCTTATGCAAGAAGGCTTCTCTCTCCCCTAGCAGAAACCCCCTTCTCTTGTGGTAATCTCTCTCTTCTTCTCTGTTTTCTCTTGTAATCTTGTGAACAGGCCCTATTTCCCCTCCCCTCTCCTGTCCAGTATTCGCCTTCCCATTTCTTTCCTTCCCTTCATTTTTTTGTTCTCTTTTTTTTTTCCATGTACTGGAGTACTCTGCTAGCTCTATTTTTTTCGTCTCTGTATCTGCTAGTTGCATAAACAGCCCCTGTTGTCCCTCCTCTTCTTCTTTTTTCTGCTTTTATTTTCATTCTTCTTCTTATTCAACCCCACCTTACGGCAGTCCCTTTCCCTACCAATTTTTTCTTTCTTTCTTTCTTCTTTATTCTTTCTTTGTGTGTAAACAGTCCCTGCCCTCATCTTTTTCTTTCCCCACTTTTATTGCCATCCAGCAAATACCCTACCCCTATTTCTTTGAAACTTTTATCCAACCTCCATTTTGCAACTTTATCAAGATTACTAGAATACTAATTCCTTGTTCTCTTTCATTACTTATTCCCTATCCCAGGTTTTTTTTTTTTTTTTAAGTTCGGGTGGTTGCAGTAGGTATACTTGCATTGATTCTAGGTTTTTACATTATTATTTGCTGCGTTTTTATGTTGGAAATAGGATTTTGACTAGGACAGCAGTTATTTCTCCTGGATTCTTGATAATCTTGCACTTGAATTAGGATTACAATGCCATCATCCCCATCCTCATGTTTCCCTATTCAATCCTTGCTTAGTTATGTTATTAGTTAGGGCTGAAATTGATCTTACTTTGCTATGATTGTCTCAATTTGCATGTTCATCAGATTATCAGTTGCTTTACTTTCCCTTTTTGTTTGTTAAACTTCCACCAATAGGTGCCTAACCTAAAGACTTGTAGCCAACCGTTGTAGATCCCCTACTATCTAGGGCTCCCCCAGCATCACTCATATATTTTTGTACTTTTTCTAGACATCAAACTTTTGGGCCCACAGAATAGACCCATGACCAACAAAACTATGAAATAAATGCCCAACACCCATATCTATCAACCCTATGTTGATTTTGAAGGATAATAACCAATTCTCTGCTGGCCCTGCATCAATATTACTTTTACTACGACATAACGGGCACTGAGTAACTTTCATGGCTGTATTAGCTTTAGCTTCTACACTGCATGTGTGAACCCTCTTTTATGAAATTTGGTGATTTCAATTCAATATTGTGCTCGCTAGTTTAAAAATTCTTTATTTGATTGGTGATGAAATTCTCTACCGGATGTAACATGACAATGATGAATTATCAGAACTTGTAATCAGCATTAAATGACCAGCAGTAACAACCCAAAAGCAGTATGTGAGCAGATAAGTTGGTGTTTTAATAAAATTAAAGTTGTACAAATCAAGACCACAATTCAAGCTGGCATCTTCATACAGAAATGGCTTCTGGAAACATTAACACACATATATACTTAGAAAGTAAGTGAAAGAAGGTGATGGAATTAAAAAGGAAATGAAATAATTATCATATAGAAAGCCTTACTTGGAAGAATTTGTCCCACAGCCTTTCAAAAGGTAATGTACCCGGAGTCAAGAACATGAAAGCAACCTTAGCATTGCTCGACGTAACAGGCGGCGTTCTCAAAATTTCAGTAATAACAACACGAGCTGATCTCTCATCATCGGTAAGCTCCCTGGCAGGAATTGGTGGAAGCCAATCGGACAAAGTCTTACAGCCATTTGAAGAAAAGATATAACAGGTTCCAGAGCTTTGGGAAGGATAAATGGAAGCACCAATCAGCAGCAAGCTCACAAAAGAAACTAAGACAATAATCCACACTGGCCTCTTTAAATGAGGCCGGTGGCGCGGCGCAGGCATGATCTGGATATCTTCAATGCCTAACCGCCACGCCTCAGATGTCTTCATTAGAATATTCACATCACAGTAGTAATTCCAACCAAATTCCTTCCTTTTTCAAAGTCTAAGACCATCATATATCAGATCATCAGATTATTGTTTAACCATCAACAGTCCCAATCACAAACCCTTCAAACAACTTGAATATTAAATATATGATCCTGTGAAACAAGGAGGGCGGTGTTCATCAGTACTGAAGTTAAGTGAAATGAATGTTTTCAAAGGCCAGCGATGCATGGTGCAACATAACACTGATAAAGATGCCAATTCAACATAAGATATACAAATTTACAAAGAAAATCTTGGAAGACTGAGAAATCTTTTGAGAGAGAAAAGGAGAGAATAGAAAGGGAAATGAAAATTGTTATCACACAATGTTTATACAAGTAGAAAATACGAAAGTCAAAAGAAAATCCAATGCAAAATATCACAAACGTCCAAAACACAAATCAACCACATGAAAACAAGCTAAACATAACTTACATAAGTGCAGAGGAGTTCAATGATCAACTTGCTTATCCAAATATAACAAGTCGACCTGGCTATTGCTAAATTTCAAATCTTTCCGCAGAAAATGCAAAGTGAAAGAAACATCATCTAAATGGAAAGACATAATCTTCTATCGGAAAACAGATAGGGAAAGAATAAACGGAGAGACCCTGAAAGAATTGAAGGAAAGCCATCTCAGAAAGGGAGAAGCAACCCCTCCAAATCCAGCACATTTCCACACCAATAAAAAACAAAAGAAATTATTAAAAAAAAAATTAAAGGTTCATCATAACTCAAAGCGTAATCCCAAGCAAGTCATAAAGTTTAGTCAATTCACCCAAATAAAAGCTAACATGGAAAAACTATTGGATAAACCAAATAGATGGGAGAGGCAGAGAAGAAATTCATCACCATTGTAAGCTAACCAACCAACACTTTAAATCCAGTATCCCGAAAGCAAGAAAAAAAAATCAAATGTCACCATTGTTCCACCGATAGGAAAATAAAATTAAAAAGAACGCTCAAAATTAATTCCCCTTCAACCTTTCCTACCTCACACGCAAAAAGAAACCCAAAATAGTAAAATAAAGAGGAACCAAAGTTACCGAACTGCATTTAGATAAATGTCCTTAAAATCAAAACCCATAATACCCATCTGTCTATTCAAAAGCAAACAATCAACCACCTTCAAATATTTCAACTACATCCATTCTTAACAGAAAACGAACCGATCAAGAAAAACAAAAGAATCTACTCGCCAACATCAGCTCAAACTCAGCAATTCCCACTCCAGTGAAAAGCTAGACGCTTCTACTTTCCAATCCAGAACTTATAAAACAAGTCAATCGATGTAGATGCAAGATGAAGTACCTGGGTCAACTCCGAGCTGAAAAGAAACTCAAAAGTAAAGATCACAGGCTTTCTAACTCAAATCAAGATTCAAAGATCTCGGATAAAGAGCCTTCAGGTAGAGACTTTCTCACTTCGATTTCTTCGGTCGTTTCGAGATCCAGAGCAAGACAAGAAGAAGACGAAAGGGACGGGAAGAACACCACAAAAGATTGAAAAATAAAAATAAGAGAGTTCGTCTCTAGTCGATTCGTCTCTCTCTTTCTCTCTCTTTCTCTCTCTCTCGTCCAAGCAGTGTTTTGCTCCGCGCAACAAAGAACAAATCAGCCGGCGAATGATATATATTTTTTTTTTTTTCGTTTTTACATTATTATGTCTATTCCAAAATTTATATACATACAGTGTATTCCTCTAACTTTACCTTACTACCCCTATTGACCTTGGTTTTCTGCCGTGGATTTTCGAAAGGACGAATATACCATGGGTTACAAGGATACTGATATGACAGAACTACCCTCTTAACAAAACTCAATGCCTTTCTTGTCCAACTCTGAGAAGCTTCCTTTCTTAAAGTCTACATTGCCACATTCGCTCAATGGTGTCTAAGTACAAAAATACCCTCGACTCCGAGGAAGTGGGAATGCTTAAATGACCTAATTACCCCTTCGAGGAATGCTGCTTTTGGCATCAGTTTGGTCAATTACCGAGGAAAACTGCAATGGCCAATGTAATGCGATATTGCGATGGTTGAATGGGTCTGGGGCATCCATGAATTCCACGTGTCTCATGCTGACAAGCGTAAATTTCCAATATCAACATCTTACGTGATAAGCGAGCACGAAACATTGCGTGAGTTTAAAAAAAAAAAAAAAAAAAAAAACATTGCGTGATTATTTACCAAAAAAAAAATCGAGATTAATGGTTTCAAAATAGAGGAAATTACGTATACACCTCCTTAAATTTATAAATTACATGACTATAGAGATTTCAAATATCTAGATATTTCAAATCTATAGAGTCATAATTTGCCCCTGAACTTGCTCTTGAATTCGTCTTTATAACTAATTCCCAAAAGCCAAACCATATTTCTTTCGCAGTACATTGATTCATTGGTCAATGACTATTTGCCATGGTCATGTTTACCAAGAAAAGAAGTATTTGTCATGACCGTCAGGAATTCTCCACTACGTGGTACACCTTTCCGAAGGCGCCATCACCTCCATCATTGACATGGCCTACTAACATTGTTGCTGTGGAAAAGCTCATCGCTCGCCTTCTAACAACCAAGTGTGATTTCCTAACAAACGTTTAATTTCTAGGCTCTTATCATGACAAGGCCTTCTAACAACCAATTTTGATCTACGATTGAGATTAGAAATTATCAATCAAATCTACAGAGGTATTATTGGAAAATTCTGTAAAGAGAGTCCTAATGGAACCAAGCTAGATTGTATTCTACTCCAGAAAGGAAAGTCTTGTTCATCAAGTTATAATGCACTCTAAAAGCTTCATCAAGTCAAGAACATGGAGAGAATGAGTCCTTGCATGCTTCAATATTTTATCTCTTATTTGTGACTTGATCAAAGAACGAAAAGGAGGAAAAGGAGGAAAAAGAATCCTATTCAGAGAAGGAAGAGAGAAAACCCCGTTTTTGAGTGTCTCTATCCATTTTTGACAAGCCCTTCATCGAATGGTCATCCTGTGTCCAATCAAGCTGATTTTTGGAGGAGAGCTTCACGACTTCTTGATCCTCAAATCTAACGGTGGAAATGTGCATTTGAACTTTCTAAGTTAGTCCGATTAGTACGTCAAAACCCTCATTGGTTGAGTCAGATAGAAATTCTGAGTTTGATTCAAACTATGTCAAGAATCATCTCCCATGTAATCTAGAAAATTACTCTATAAAAGGAGAGCATACTCCAGCAAGGGAAGGAAATTTTTTGGAGCTTTGGAGGAGCACACTTTCTTTTCTCATTAGTTTATTTAGACCGTCTACACTTTGTCTTTCTCTTTAGTTTATTTAGGCTTTCTCTAGTTTTCTTTGATTGCTTTGTGGGATTCTATTTTCTAGATTGAATGTTTAGATTCAATTTTTCTATGTAATGCAACTTCAATTTCAATTTCAAGTTTCAAATTTGAGGATTCATTTTTCTCTGGGTCTAGCAATTGCAGATCTAGATCATTCTAGATTTGGTTGTTAGGGTTGGTTGAGATTCAAATCGTTCGTTTAAGTGTTTTTTTATTATTCAAGATTCAAATATGCAAATAAGTAACATTCTCTAATAATGTTCCCCCCCCCCTCCATTCCCACTTTTATCTACCCCTCCATATTCTTAATTTAGGATTTATTTTCAGCATTTATTTATTGTCCTCCTTTCCCCTTGGGTCCTTGATCAAATATGCCTACAATCGTACCTCTCTTTGGTTAAGGTTTTCATTTTCCTTTTATTGCTTTGTTATTTACTTTTTGAATTTTTTTTATTATTCATGCATTTTATTTATTTATTTATTAGATGATGAATGGTTAGGTTATGTTTGTGTTATTTTTAATCTCAATTCGATCGCATTAGATGTATGTGTTAGGACCGCTCATTTAGTTTAATTAATTAGTTAAAGTTTTGAATCATTGCACTCTCGCGTTACCATTAAGATGTTAAATTCTAAAATGGCATATCTCCTTGAGATCGACCCGTTAACTACACGATACCGTACGCTTGCAGTTATTTTTATTTTGCAAATAGCCCACGTCCATATTCATCATCTAACCATTTTCTTTGAAATCTTTGCATCTAAACCACATCTCGATCACCCAAAATGTTGAACCTACAACCAATGGAAAGTCAGTTGCGAGCCAAATAGGGTGCCAGGAAACCACCTCCGACGATCAAGTCAGTCTAAGAACGATAGACACAACCTCAAGCCAATTTCGCTTAGAGAATCACCAAATCAACATGAGTAACACTTCTCTGCCATACCTTAGGTGACAACCTCCTATTTATGCTCTTATCCTTACCTTCTTGTAGCGGAATTCTCGACTATTCATCCTTTTGTTTCCCCTAATTGGGCCCCGCTTTGGGGGTTCTTACCTTAGTCGATTAATGATTCCTTATTTGGCTTCCCTTGACTTGCCCTTCTTGTATTATTGCCCGTAATCCAGGTAATTTCCTCTCTGGTTTGTCGAGTCTAAAAACCACCGCTCAACCTAGGTCCCAAGTTGGCGCCTGGTTGGCAACCTAGATGACCCATATCTATAACATAACCTACGTACATTTTTATTTTTGAATATCTATAATGGACCATAACCCTAGGTGACTCTATTCCAAATTATTTTGAGGCATGTGCATTACTTCTTCCCCTTTTCAAGTCATTCCATCTTCAACTATTTTGATACACATGCATCTAAGAGGGATGCATGTCGTGGCTCATCTTCAAACTTGAGGGTTTAGATCCCAAAGTTATAAACATTCCTGATAGAAGAACCTTTATTATGGAGATTGTGAGACCATTAGGAGAAGAAGAAGAGTTGGGATCCTTTACCGTCATAGGTAGAGGACTACGCTCATCACACAACCCTAAACCAATATTTAGGAGGGGGTTTACCTATGCCTTGTCAATGCTTAAAGGTGGCCTTCCTCTTAAATGTGTGGTGAAGGGATGTAGGGGGATCACAGTCCTCTACCCTTGCGGATAGAGGATCCAAACTTGAAGAAGGGCAACCATGTTTTTCTAAGCATGGAATTATTGTTTTATCATCAAGACTATATGCACATTAAAGAGTAAAGCAAAATATTCGTGAATGCGATTTTCATTTAAAAAATATAGACAATTCAAAACTAAGTTAAGACTTCTAATCTCATTTCTTTGAACTAAAATTTAGGAAGATTGGGAATTACAATGGTCGAGACCTCACGAAAAAGAAAAAAGAAAAAAAAGAATCACATTCTCAAATTGGGATGGAGAATTCAGAATAATGAAGATAACATATGAATTGAAGTTCCTGAGGCTAGGTTTTCTTACTTAAACTTCAATTTTGGGTATTATTGTCATCAAGGAAAAAGGTTCTTGGTCATGAAACAATACAGCTCATCTATTGCCCACTATATGTTGGAAACTTATTGAATAATCTGCACTAACACTTGTAAGACTGCTACAATCATGAATTTTGATAGAGCTGAAATGTACTATAAGTATTTTCTTTAAGGTGTTTAGACACCCTAATTTGTTCAAGGAGGGTTTCAAGTGTGTCTTCACCCCCAAGATCAGTTAGCTCAAACCTTTAAAGTTGCACCCCAGAAAGCTTACTTCAGGTGCAATTATGTTGTATTCATTGCTTAACAGAATGACAGTAGGGAGAGAGAGGAGGAGGAAAAATTCATTGTAAAAATGAACTCGATTATGGGTATATATAGAGCCCCAAAAACTTTAGGTGAAAGAGGAAGGTCACCTCCCTAAGGGAAGGTACCTCTTTGGCATCTCCACATTTCCACCCAGTGGTGGGCTTTCTAGATTAGAGCACATAACAAAATGGGCTTTTGGATTAAGGCTTATGATCCATGACCCACGCACCAAGTCCCAAGTTATATAGAAATATTAATATGAATTAATATATAACTATATAACCATGGTTAGGTCAGACTGAGGCTCAAGCGGGTTCACGTGGTACAAGGGTTCGCATCATACTACGTGAGTGCGATCCTTAAACCCAAAGATATATAGCATATGTCCTTACTATATATAAACCAAATAACCAGCTCCTTATTGTTTGATGTGGAATTAAAGTTCTATCACATAAATCACAGGACAAAACCATGTAAATAAAACATATATTTACATTAAAATAATATGCATAAGTTTTATACATTTTTTCAACACTATGAAATGAATAGTTATTTGTATGGTAGGTGATGGAAATGTTACATGTTCTTTATTGACTAATCCATGGATTCTATATTGTGCAACATTGTTTGTCTTATGATTTGAATGGCAGAAATAAATGAGAAATGGTTTGCCAAAAATGTATATGGATTCTAATATTTGGGGTATTTTCTCTTTATTTATTTCTCTACCAATTGCTACACTTTTTCTTTTGGATACCTAATTGTTACACTTATTCCAACTTTACTAAGGATGTCAAATGGTACAATGTCGAAAATATAGTACAGTACAAGAATTGGTATCCAAAATCAAAACCCATTTTTGTATCTACATTTCATGATATGGTATGGTGTTGGTTCAAAAATGGTATGTGAAAATGGTATTAAAGATACAATATGGTTTCAGTATGCAAACAATACAAAAATGGTATGAATATAGTGTGGTATTGTTTTGTATGTAAAAGGTTACAAAATGATATGTAAACGATATGTATTGATTTCAATATGAAATTGGTACTATTCAGTACAGTTTTGGTACATAAAGTCCGTTTAACACCCAAAATTGATACCATACTATTGTAAAGCAAAAATTGCTTTCAAAAAACTATATGGTACCACTTTTTTTTTTTTAAACTGTCAATATGATTGGGTGTTATGTGATTGGTTTTAGTTTCAGTTTCCATATGTGGTAGAGGTACTAGATTGACACCCTCCCTCAAATTGATGATAATATATATAAAGCGGTTAAAGGCTCAACCTCCCACGGGGAGGTCTTGGGTTCGCACCCATTCGGCGGCATTAATTATATAAAAGCTCCCTTGAGGATGTAATCGTGGTGCGCGCAAGCTGGCCCGAATGAACCTCATATCCAAAATATATATCATACTACTATAATAAAAGCATGTACTCTACCTTTTTCGCAAATCTTTTTCTGTCCTTTTCTGTCCTTATAATTTTTCTAAATACCAATAATGTTGTACTATCTGTTATTTCTTTAGTTATTTTTGCAAGGATAATTTGGACATTGTAGTAATTAATTATTATGAATTTATCCTTAATTTTAATCCCGATTTCTCTCTTGACCTCTTTCAATCTATCTCAAAGTCTGTCGCTCTATCCCTCTCCCTCTCAAACTCTCTCTGAATCTCTCTCAATCTCCTCCTCATACAACTATTATAAAAGCATGTACTCTTTTTTCTTTTTCTTTTTTCACGATATTATATACACATTTTCAATCCGTCAGGGAATTCGAAACCTGTAACAACCCCTATCATTCAGGTAGTCTAATCCATCTCAAACTCTATCACCAACTCACAAATAAACGACTAGCAATCAAGAGTTTGGGCGTGGGGGGTCTTCCCAAAACCTACTTATTTCTGTTTATAAGGAAAGAATCATCGATAACCAGATGAAAGCTTAGAAACTAGAGGAGCCACATGAGGAGGAAGAAAGAACAGTCAACTGTTATGATGGAAGAGATCCATATACACTGCGTAGGCTTAGAGACTTATACACTGCGTAGGCTTAGAGACTTATACACCGGGAAGAGGTGATGATTTCAACATACGATTATACAATCCAGCTACCGAGAATCCCTTCTACTTCCACAAGGTCCCAAGCAATATCTGTTCAATCGTTCTCCAGTTTACGGAATGGGTGTTAATCCCATAACCAAGGAACATAAAGTGGTGATGATTAGTTACGGTCTCAAGGGCGGAACATCAGTCATGATATATACAGTTGGTGATGGTTTTCATAGGTGGAGACAGATCCCTCATTCTTTTCCTTTCCTTGTTGATTATCCATCACAGAATTCATCTGTATGCGTGAATGGATCTATTCACTCGGTGGCTGGACGAATGGGAAAGCAATTTTACTCCCACACTTCCTATAATTTAATAGTCTCTTTTGATTTATACCAAGAAGCGTTCCAAGAGATGTCGTTGCCTTTCTATCAGCCATGATTAATAAGAGTTGCTATGGTTTCCTTGACTTTCGTAATTTTCTATTTCAAATACTGTCGTTCGTGTGGTTCAGTAATTAAGAGGAGAAAAAAAGGTTCTTAATGTGCAACTGAGGATTTGGTTTTCTATGCGAAGATTTTTGTGCGAAACCATGGTTTCATTGTGATTGTGTTCATCTGGTTTTGAGTGGAATAATTTTTTATTCTCTAGATAATTTTGGTGGTGAATAGTAGTGCCATATTTGTGTATTCGTCTTTCTATATCTATTATTGCATTGAAGTCTCCATTACGTGGTTTCAAAGTAAGACAACACTATTGACTTTTCATTGCCTCCTTTGCCGATTTTATTTGTGAAAAAAGAATAACCATTTGCTTCGGTGCTCTTGGCTAGGTTCTGACAATGGCTTTAATCAGCAAAATGGGGAATATACTCTACTACCTGACTGTCAGCAGACGTGTTAGTCCTGTTAGTTCTGACTTGTCGGCTTCAAAACCTTTTATTTTCCAAGCCATAAGATGCATGTCATCTTCAAAACTCTTTGTTGGAGGTGCTATAAGTCTTCCTTTTTTTGGTTTTGTATGTATTAACTTCTCATGATCATTATTTTCTGATATATCTATTTTCATTGCCTCACAGGTATTTCATATACTTCTGATGATCAAAGTTTGAGAGATGCCTCATAGGTATTTCATAAACTACTGATGATCATAGTTTGACAATGATTTTCTTTATATATCAAATCATTGTCAGTGACTTTGCATGTTCCATATCTAGGTTATGTATGGGCGGGAAGGTGAAGAGAGGAAACGGAGGCGGCACATGTCAAAATTAAGGCTTTACCAACCTCCAGGAGAACCATGGTACCATGCTTGCAACTCTTGTAAAAAAAAGATACATTTTAAAGAAAAAGAAGCAACTTGTGAAAAATGTGGAAACAATAATGCAGAATACACGCCACAATAAGATTCTAAACTTTAATTTCTACTAATAAAAAATTATATTGTGATTTATTAATTAATAGTAAATTGTTCATCTGCAGGTTTATGGAAAGTTTAAAGTGACAGATTCTACCGAAACAATAACAATTACAGTATTTGATGCAATCAAAGGTATTGTTGATTGTTCAGCAACTGAATATGTAGCATCACCAGAAAAGGTAAATATAATTTCTATTTATATTTAATTAGTTTTATAAAATTATATATTTATAATATTAATTTAGATGACTCAATTATAAGTTTAATATTATTGTTTCTGAATTTACAGCATAAATGCAAATTGATTCATCGTGAAGGACGGACACATTCATTCTATTTCAAATGCGATAGCAGCAACAGATACAATTTAAGATCAAAAAAGGGTATCGTTGCAGATGCCATAGAAAATGAAGATGATAAGCTGAAGGAAGTAGTTGATTTAGACAAATATGAAAATGTTAAATGTAAAAAAATCAAAATAGAGAAATGTTAGATATGAGAAGTTTAATTTATTTTATATGTATTAAATACTAATATTTACTTTCATTTTTTTCCAATGTAAATTTTTATTTTAATACACTATTTTAATCAATTTTTTTTTATTTCATTCTGATAAAATTGTCTGTTTAGCATAAATAATTTTTTATTTATCTTTTGGTTATTGGTTAAAACGGGCAATATAAGTTGGTGGAAAAAACCATTCAAATATGTTGAGCTTATGTAGGCAGACAAGTTCGCAAATCCCTTGGGGCAATTCAACAAGCTCATTGCAATAGTTGATCTTAATCTCCCCAAAATTAGGCAATATGTATGGGAAATTGAGATGCAACTTTTTCTTTCTAAAGGGGAGAACATTATATGCAACAGAGAGAAACCGGGTTCATTACTAAGCAAAAAGCTGTCATTGTTTCTCTTTAACAAATTCAATGGAGATCTACACGTAGAAGAGCACCACAGAGCTTGCTTGTTTATTTCACTGATTATTCCCTCACCCCAAAACTTGATTGTTTATTTCAATTGTCTTCTTTCTTAATATAAAAATTTTCTCTCTGTTTTTTTGACTCGATATCGTTTCTCTCTCATATGGCCACATGTATTGTGTCTTACAAGTATGGAAGCTCGAGATATAATCGACCATACATGATCGAGAGAAAGGAGTTCTACATACAAGCAAAAGTTCTTTGCTGAATGAAGCATAACAGCTCAACAAAGACTTGACCTATCATGCTCGGGGGGAGTAAAGAAAGATATAAACATCTCACATCTCGACCTCCTCGTATACAAATCATAAAATGTTAAAAAAGTGATAAGTAGCCATGCTCGACGAAAGAGGTCTAGATATACAAATCTAAAAGACTACTATACTAGAAACCTATGAGTTGACCACAATCACTCTGCTCGACCGACATTGGAAGGACATTGCTTGACCAGATCAATAACTCTACTCAACTAGCATTGGGAAGAAAAGGGGCTTTACAAATGAGTAAGACCCATTAAAGTCTTCGGGCTTCCTGGAGGTTGGTAAAGCCTTAATCGTGGTACCATGTGCAAATTTATGAGAAGAAAAAAAAGGCAAACCAGAAAATAAGGACAGAGAGTTCAATAATTTCCTTAAGAAATTAAATTATGAAAAAATTGGTTAATTTAGATCTTACCTCATTATCCCAATCACAACAAATGGTGATGATAGCCAATAACAATGTTTGCATTGCAGTTACACAAATCATCCCAATCCAAATACCCTGATTTTGTCATTCTCAAACATTAGTAAACAATAACATAAAAGAAGTTTGCCTGTAAAATTCAAAAAAAAAAAAAAAATAATATCCAACTTATAATTGAGTTCAAATTTTTGCCCCTACCACATCTTTCCCTTCTCCTAGGGCCTGTTTGGTTACATGAGTCTGGAGATTTCAAATATCTAGAGATTTCAGATTTTAAATCTATGGAGTTATAATTTATAAAATTATATGTTTGGTTGTGGAATGAAATCTGTGGATTCATCCTAAAAAACTATTTGATCGACATGATTTTTGTGAATGTGCAAATGTATAGCTTTCTTAAAATCTCCGGATTTCACCCCTTACCCATAAATCTACAAATTCATTTTTTTAGTGTAAAAAGGTGAATCTCTAGATTTCATGAATCTAGAGATTTTTACAATCAAACGGGTATAATTCTCAGATTCATGAATCCAGAGATTTCAAATCTCTGGATTCATGTAACCAAGCAAGCCCCTATTAGAGAACCTATGGGGCCCCAGTCACTATAATTGGTTGATAATGACCAAAAAATAAAATAATAAAAGTTGATAAGGACATAAATAAGCAAACAACTAAATTAAAAATTGCAGGAAATGAATATTTGTGTATAAAACCTTGATGCTAAAGGTATTCTAAATCAAAAGAAATTGGCATTCACTGCATAACATAGTTGAGGGGAAAGAAAAAACATAAAACTAATAAAAACAATAATTGGATTCCTATTTATGTGCAAAATTCAAATATATTTGCTTTAATAATAATCCTCTTTATCTCTTTTTGTTTTTAAGTTTTTGAATACTATTTTCTGTACTTATTTTCCATGTACTTACTCTCACTTTCAAAAGTTTCACTGATTATTCCCTCACCCCAAAACTTGATTGTTTATTTCAATTGTCTTCTTTCTTAATATAAAAAATTTCTTTCTATTTTTTTGACTCGATATCTTTTCTCTCTCATATGGCCACGTGCATTTGCATGTGTCTTACTTTACTAGTATATATATATATACTCCATTGTACACTCCCTATTGAGGTGATATCTTGAATGAAAGACCTACATTGAGAACAAGAGGATTAGATAAATGAAAAAGGAAAAGAAACTTACATGTCACCATAGATTGGAAATACCTTAGTTTGTTTCGTTTCATATGTAGTCTTTTCATAAATTGAACTTTTATTGTAATTAATGCTTTTAATATGGTTCTTGCTATTGTATGTATAATATATATTTACTGACATTAAGTGTTCATTAAAGTTCGAACATTGCGTAGTGCACAGGGCTAATGCTTGTATAGGTCGCACTCGATAAAAAGTCCGAACATTGCGTAGTGAGGGGATGCTAGGTCGCCGCTACTACATCCCCCTCTTTTAATTACGAAAAAAAAAAGAAAAAAAAAGTGTTCATTAAAGTTCTTTAGCTACTTCAGACTCATGTGCTAAAGACAATGGTAAAGTGGTAGTTTTCGCAGCTAGATCCGAGTGGCCTCTAGTTCATCCCCCTTCAATATAAGTAGTTTTTTAAAGACAATTTGTAATGTAATCTTAGTCTATAAGACTGTGTTAAATGCCAACAAGATCACTAGAATGTGGCTTTTGGGAAGTTGATGTCTAAATTAATGAACTAAATGTCCTCTCTAAGGCTCTTTTTGGGATCAATTTGAGAAATTTTCATTATTTTGAATTGTTTGGCATTTATTACCAGTTTTATTTTTATTTTAAAATAATAGAAACACCTCCAAAAACCATAATAGACTTTTTGTCTATTATGGATTATGGTGAGAATTTCATTCTCTTCATTTATGCGCAAGTTTACTTAAAATTTTATAATCAAGATGAGGGTAAAATAGTCAATACACATTCTTTTACAAAAACCATACTTTTCCCTTCTTTTGTCATTTGCTCACTATCATTTTCTAACAATTTTTTATTTGAAACCAAATTTATTTTTCATTCCATAATTTATTTTCGACAAAATTCAACAAACCATTTTTCATTATTGACGAATAATGAATTCTTGTACTTATTTCTTTTAAATAGGCATAATGGAGAATGAGAATTGATACCAAAAAGAGCATAAATTAATGAACTAAATATCTTCATTTAATCACTGCTATAGATGTATTGTAATTTAATGACCTTTTTGGGTTTTCAAATAAAGCACATAATGTCCTTTGGAACCCCTTTAGCATAAGCTTCTATTTGCTCCCTAATGAATATGATCAAGTAAGTGATAGGAAACTGCACATGCTTAGTTAGACAGTAGTGTTATGGGCCTAATATGAAGAAAATTGCATTGAACCCATTGGACCGGGTTCGCACTCTCTGTCCCGGTCAGACTACAATCGGGACCTACTTTAACCTAATTTCACAATCATATGAGGGCGCCACACTATTATTACCAGTCACGAACAACCTCCCAAATCTTGCGGTAGGTGGAGCTAACTTATAGGAAGCAATTATTGTCAAGGCAGAGAGGGAATCGTGTTGAGATTGGTAACTACCTGCACCTTCGAACATCGAGGGAAGAACCCTACAATCAGATCTGCAAAGATCATGAACTCATCTTACAGTCGAGAATTGGAGGTAAAGTCTATATAAACAAGTGACCCGCTCACTCTAAAGGTATCTGAATTGTTTCCCTAAAACTCGTATTCATTTTTACGCTCTGCATCTAGCCAGAGCTTTGTGATCAGTTTAGTGACTGACTTAAGCTTCGGAGGTGGCCTCCCGACCCCCGCGGTCGGGCCACATCTAACCATCTTTTGCAGATTATTTTCATAGATCCGGAGGCTTGACAATTTTTGGATCCATCATATGGCGCCGTCTGTGGGAAACCCTTTAAGAAGTCATGATCACCAGATCCATATCAGCAGCAGTAGCTGCGGCAGCTCAACAAGAATTGAGCATTCGTCCTCCATATGGGAATGATCCAGACGATGTCCCTGAAGGAAGTCATGCTCAAGAGGTTCGTGAAGATGGAGGATTAGGTGGTAATGAACGCCAAAACCATCCGAATCCTCTTCAACAACAATTGGAGCAAATGCAGATTTAGTTCTTAAAGATGCAGTAAACACTCCGTACGTTGGTCAGACAAGTGGTTGCTCCTCAGGCTCCTGATCAAGTGGAGGCCAGAAGACGTGAGGGAGAAGCAGATATGCTCGTAGTTCCAACACGAGGGCATTCCCAGCAAGGAGATTAACAACCTGCCGAAGGCTAGAATTATGGTCAGAATGCTTAGAGGGATCCCTGAGGGCAGGCCCAAGGATTGAGAACTAGGGAACTTCCCAGAAGGGACGATTGGCATGATCGGCCACAAACTAGCTAAACCGGAATAGTAACTAGGTTACGAAGACGAGTTCGTACTCACTTGGCAACCTTAAGACGTTCAGGATGAGAAACCATTCGGACGGATAATGGACGGTCATTGCATATTGGTCGAGAACTAGCTGATATAAATCAAAGATTGGGACAACTTTCCTGAGGACGAAGGGCTGATGACATCTATTCGGTCATCAGAAAAACTCCATTCGTGGAGGCTATTACCGGGTTCGAATTTCAACATAATTTTGGCTCCCAACGTTTACGTCGTTCGATGGTTTGGGAGATCCCATAGCCCATATCAGTTATTAATAGCAAACTATGGCAGTGGCTGGAAACTCTGATGAAATTCTTTGCAGAGTGTTCGGTTCCTCCTTAACTAGGTAGCGCAGAAGTGGTTTTCAAACCTTCATTCGGGAAGAATTGTCGATTTTGAGGAATTGGCCCGAAAATTTATAGGTCGTTTCCAAAGTGGTATTCAAATTAAGAAGACGGAGGAGACCCTATTCATGATCAAACAGGGGAAGGACGAGTCGATTCGGGAATACTTGAAGAGATTCAACAAGGTCACCATGGAGATTGAAAATTTGGACGAACAGGTGGCTAAAACTGCTTTATTTACTGGACTTACTAACCGGAAGCTGCTAGAGTTATTACTTCAAGATATGCCTTCCTACTTAGAGCTGGCTGGTACAATGGTGTCAAAAGCAAGCAGAAGTAACAGAGATACTTGACGCACATCAAGGAGAGTCGAAGGCTCCTAGTAAAGAGCCGAAGGTTCCTAAAAGGAGCCAGAGACAAAAGCAGCCCATCCACGATTGGGCAAGAAAACCGCATTTGGCTTGGAGGCGTCGCTCTCCTGACCAGGACGACTACATGCCACTGAACACCCCCCAATCAGAAATCTTGATGCAAATCAAGAATCGGGACATTTTGAAATGGCCACCGAAAATAATAGCAAAATCGGGAGAAAAGAATATGGAGAAATACTACCTTTTTCAAAAAGATTATGGGCACTACACAAATGAGTGTAGACACCTGAAAGTTGATATCGAGAGGTTGATAAACCAGGGGCACCTGGCCAGCTTTGTTAAAGGTCGAGAAAACGAGTAGAGGACGACTGTCGAGAAAAGGGACCGTTCGAGAAGTAAAGAGCGCTGGTTTGAAGCTCCAAAATTGAAAAAGGGGAAAGAAGTGGTCGGGCCTAGCCGATCCCCTATTCTTACAATATTTTGGGGCGCCAAACCCGAATCTCTAAGAAAGCTAAAGGCGAAGTCCAAATTTGTGGGACCAAAAGAATCCCAAAAACGGAAGAAATTAGAAGGGAATCCCATCACGTTCGGTGAAGAAGACGAACGGGGTGTGTGCCTACCTCACGACGATGCAATAATAATCAAAGTGGAAATTTGACGACAAGAGGTGCACAGAGTCCTAGTTGACACAAGATCTTCAGCCGACCTCCTCTCTTACGAAGCTTATCAAAAGCTAAAAGTCGAGGAAGATCTAATGAAGCCATCATCCACACATCTTTAAGGATTCGTTGGTTCGTCAGATGTAACCGAAGGATAGGTTCAATTGGACCTTTCGGTGGGAAATTTCTCGAAGGAATCCACCATTCTAGTAAATTTCCTAGTCGTCCGGGATCTTCTTGCTTACAATGTCTTTCTCGGCAGGCCTTCCCTGACAAAGTTGGGTGCAATAGTCTCACCAAGGCATTTGAAGATAAAGTTTCCAATTGAAAAGAGAATTGGCTAGGTAACTTTGGATCAGAGGCTTTCCCGACAATGCTATGTTGCATATCTCAAAGATAAAGTTGGACCTGAAAAGGCCATGGCCTTACCAATTGAGGTAAGAGATGACCGGGATGAAGACACCATGCAAAGACCCGAACCCGTGGAAAAGTTAGAGCAAATTCTGTTGCAGCCAGTAGACGAAGCAAAAGCAACTCATATTGGATCCGAGGAACCAGAAGATTTCAAGGAAGAATTAAAAGCTTTCCTTTGGGAAAACATAGATGTGTTTGCATGGTCAGTCGATGATATGACGGGTATCGACCGGGCGGTGACCGAACACAAGCTTTGGATCAACCCGAACGTCAAACCAGTAATTCAAAGAAGACGAAACTTCTCGATTGAAAAGCACAAAGCAATTAGAGGAGAGGTTGAGAAGTTGAAGATTTCAGGCTTTATCGGAACCATAGAGTGCCCGACATGGCTGGCTAATGTCATGATGGTGAAGAAATCGAACAGGAAGTGGAGAATGTGTACTTATTACACAAATTTTAAAAAGGCGTGCCCGAATGACTATTATCCGCTCCCTCGAATAGATCTGCTGAACGATGCAACCACAGGTTATGAAACGTTAAGTTTCATGGATGCTTATTCGAGATACAATCAAATGCTGATGAGCAAGGAAGATGAGAGATTCACGGCCTTCATGACCGATCGGGAAAGTTGTTTCTACAAAGTCATGCCGTTTGGGTTAAATAATGTAGGGGCTACCTACCAAAGGGCCGTGAACAAGATCTTTAGTGATCTGATCGGAAAAAATATGGAAGCATATGCAGATGATATGCTAGTAAAAAGTATCCAATGAGCAGGGCAAATTGTGGATCTCAAAGAAGTATTTTCTGTTTTAAGAAAATACCATATGAAGTTGAACCTAGAGAAATGCGCCTTCGGAGTGTCTTCGGGAAAATTCCTAGGGTTTATGGTTTCCCAAAGAGGAATCGAAACTAACCCTGTCAAGATACAAGCCCTGATCAACATGGAACCTCCAAAGACCGTTCGGGATGTGCAATGCCTAACAAGACGAATGTGAACCTCTGCCAAGGCAGTTTCGGCTCCTTCTGGTCCAATACACCTAAGTAAAGGTCCAACAAAGGACCTTCGGTATAGCCTCCCATACTAAATTGTAAATCTTGTCGCTCGAACTCTAATGGATCAAGCTTCTTTTAAATCTTCAAGAAGTTTGTCATCTTGAATATACCCAATGATCGGGTCCATCCAGCATCTTTTACTTTCTATATAAGACACTCTGTTCGCCTTAGCACTCAGGAAGCTCAATTCCTCAATGTAGATCGATGGTCCTAAGGTTTTTTCCTTAGCGTTGGCCAACCTGGAAAGTTCATCCGCTATAGTATTCTCCTTCATGGGTATTTGACATACCTTAACATTTTTGAATTCTTTTTGAAGGGTTCGGATCAGCTCTTGGTACTTCTGTAATCAAGGCTCTTTTATCCCGTACTCTCCTTTCACTTGGTTGACTATGAGTTGGGAATCACTATATATATCTACTTCCACTATTGCTAGAGCTTTAGCGAGTCGAAGCCCTGCGATGAAAGCCTTGTATTCCGTCTCGTTGTTACTTGCCTCAAACCCGAACCGCAGAGCATATTGAATAAGAAAGCCTTCGGGGCTCTTTAACAAGACGCCCGCCCCCGATCCATATTTATTGCTAGAACTGTCAACATATATATGCCACATACTTAAGAGGGTAGGTTCTTTTTCTTCCTTCATTAGGGTTGTAGATTCCATTATAAAATCGGCCAGGGCCTGTGCTTTTATAGCGGTTCAGGGTTTGAAATCCACCTAAAATTCCCCCAACTCTACTGACCAAGCAACCATTCTTCCAGATAACTCGAGTTTAAACAGAACCTTTTTCAAGAGGAAATTAGTCAATACATCAATCACATGAGCCTAGAAGTATGGTCTTAACTTTCAAGCCGCTATCATAAGTGCCAACTCCTACTTCTCGATCTCCAAATATCTCATCTCCGGATCCAAAGCCACATGACTGACATTGTAAATGGGCCATTGCTGTTTTCCTTTTTCCCAGACGAGGACCGCACTTACGGCCGATTGTGAAGTTGCTAGATATACTTGTAAGGTTTCCCCCTTCTCAGGTCGGGAGAGCATGTGAAACCCAGCCCTAACCTAACCCTGACCTTGACCCGAAAACCCGGTTGTTTGTAGGTCCGAAGATCCGGAGTAAAGGAAGAAGCCAGCTGTGGGCCATCTCAGTAGAAGACATGGTGCTTGACTCTGAACCCATGGATGTTGATGATGGAGTTCCATACTTGGAAGTCTATGCAGATTTGGAAAGGAAGCTGCACCTGTCTGAAGATGAGATTAGTTGAAGGACTTGGAGTGTTATCTGACTTGGTTTGAAGGCATTTCTATACATTAGGTATGCCACTTGATATGTGTGCAAAAGCCCTTGAGGTTTAGAGCCTATTTGATCCTCCATTTCCCTATTTTGGCCTTGCTGTTCTGCTTGGTCGACTCCTTGGTCGACTAGGCCAGTCGACCAAGCACTCGACCAAAGGTTTGCTAAATCCGAGAAAATGAAATTTTAGGGTTTTTCACTAATATTTAAACCCTACTTCAAGTTTCTTAGTTACGTCTGCCTCCTAAACACTTTTTGAATGTAAGCAGACCTCTCCGAAACTCTCTCTGGTGATTCGAACGATTCCTCTGCAGATCTGAAGCTCTCATCTCTGATCTGCCAATTCAAGGTTAGTAATCACTTCGACATTACGAATTTCTTTTCTTTAATCTTATTCTTGATTGAGATTAGGAAGAAGATGCTGCATTCTTGCAACCATGTATTCCATTATCTCATTCTATTCTTTGAGATCTATGATCATCGGCATGATCTTAACCCTAGCCGAATATTTTCTTGAAACCCTGACCTTGTATGATCTTTCTGGAAACCTTTGGTAACCTCCCATGCGAGGGAAACCTCATGGGAAATATTTAGATTAATCTAAACTTGTTTTTCAATGATTTTCTTGTTATTTTAGCCAAGCAATTTATTCCCTTTCATTCTGTGATCATAGCCTTTTCATGGGAGCCATAAGGTTGAAACCCTACTTTCTTGGGTCAAATCAAGAACCCATCTTTTGACCATGACTTGATGTTTTTACCTTCCCATATAGCTCTAATATGTTCTAGGAAGTTCCCCTTCAAATTTCGGATCAATCCGACTTCAAACGAAGAAGTTATGACCGATCTAGTTTCTGCAATTCCGTACTGACTCGATTGGTCGACTGCTTGGTCAACTGGGTCAATAGACCAAGCACTCGACCAAAGGAGGTAGTAGCTTCATTTTTCACCCGATTCGATTCGTTTGCTTTCTGATCTTTTAGGTATCTTTCCTAATGTTGTATCTATGATTGTTAGGGGTTTATTTGCTAAGTTTGGTGTCTCTCTCTTTGATCTTTGGATTATCTTTGGCGATACTCAAGGTAAGGACAGTTATTTCATATTTACATAGATCACATACTCTCTGGTTTCTACTTTATGAAACTTTTGAGTTTATGTACTATTCTTGTACTTTATACTTTTGATGTACTACTGTAAGTACAGTAGCACTTCACTTATGTTTTCTTTTTCATTATTCAAGCTTATATGAATTGCTTATTACTATATTGTTTAATGATTAGATCATGACTTTATATTCTCTTTTATATGATGAATCGTTGATTGTGTATGACATGGCTGATCTGAGAATGTGTTTGACTAGGTATGGTTTGGGATTGGGAGGTGTCTTTTTGACACTTCTGTCCTTGGACATTACCGGAAAATAGTATGGGATGTTTCCGGGGTTGCCCATTGACGCTTTCCCGAATCATTTGGTGTCATACCTAGGACTGTCTAGTAGTGTTTGGCTAGGATGTCCCCGTTATATCAGACCCAAATCGGAAGGGTATTGAGACCGAACGACCTGTGGTAGCAATGTGATTCACGGGCACTCAAGACCGGTAACCAACCCGTGAGAGGACGGGAATCATATTGTGGGGGCCATTTATTAGAGGGTTGCATATGGATAGACTTGGGCTCATGGGCGCTCAAGAGCGGTAACCAACCCATGAGAGGACATGAGAGCTTCTCGTTTACCATATGTGGATAACCAATAGGGTTGATGAGTCCGTAGTCCAAGAGGGAATACGCTGACTTTAGTGTGAAGGATACCGGAAAGGATCCCGAGAGGGGAGGAATGGACGTATCTGGATTTGAATTGATGTAACTAAGTAGATGACTTGCATTGGGCTAGGTTTAAACCCTAACATGCGCTAGTACTTAGACCAATGGTGATGTGAGAGAGTGGTAACTTAACCCCCAACCATGGATTGTCTGAGAGGGATGCCAGACCCACTACCAAAAGGCGTTGTATGATTGACCTACCCAAAGAAGTATGGTGCTATGACTTAAAGCATGTCTGCCAATAGAGACCAGCATACATAGAGTTTAGATGCATACATACATTATCTGTTTCATAATGCATTGCATCTTGTTATGATTTGCCGCATGTTATTTATGTTGTTATGAGTTAACTTGCCTTATTGAGTTTCTTTCGAAACTCATTCCTTTTTGTACAATGTCTTGTTAGATTATCCTACAGGTACTGACTACTATGAAGGACCGTATGATGAAGCACAAGCCGATGAAGCGTACTACACGCAAGGTGTTGGCAACAATCAAGATTACCCTGATGATTCCTCGAGCGATTAAGTTGCATACTACGATTAGATATAATGTAGAGCTGGAACATCTATGTTGGACTGACGAAGTCCACTATTTTGAAGATGTCATCTATAGGATAGAAAACTCGTAGTTTTGTTTGATCTTCTTTCCTTACTTTTCTTTAGAATCATTGTAATTCTTTTTAGACTTACGCACTACTTTTCCGCCTCACTCTACTTCTTTTGATGTGATTACATCTGGTATCATTTCCGCACTCTGATTATATTGATTATTCATTTCCTGATTTGAATCTTTTGTTTATTAAAACCTTGATTATTTCCTGTTTATGATTATGTTATTGTATATGTGGGAGGATGATTTCCTCGATACTTGATCTTCGGGGCTGTGGATCACACTCCCGGGTATGCCAGTTAGGGTACCGGCTGGGAGGATGTGACAGAGCAAGGGTGGCTACCCGAGTTTGGTCTTTAGTTCCTCGAATGCCTTCGGCATTCGTCTTGTATACCTTCCCTTATGCCTAGTGCCCTGTTGGTTCGTGTATCATTCTTACCTAAGAACACTATTCCCCATGGAAATTGCACATCATGCTGGATTAACATTCCGTAACCCTATGGTTGTCTACATATGCTTTGTCAGACGCTCTTGTGGTCTCCCCATTGAAATCACACATCGTACTAGATGCCCACAAACCCTAACTCTCCACATATGCAACATTCCCAATGCATGATAACAGTGGACTTGTGTCTCCCCACTGAAATAACACATCATGTTGGATGCCCACAAGACCCAACCATCAATACACATGCTGAATGGGTAGTACATGCATCAAGGGTTAGCTAATCATATCCAAAATCATAATTTTAAATGAATTGAGTATTAAATAACATAAGCATAAAATGTTATATTACCATCTATGTGTGCAAAGTCTCACCATACAATTCGTAAGAATACATGTGACATTTATAGTAGCAAGAAATAGAATTTGAATCAAATACTCAAATACATGATGACGTATTCTTCACTTGTCAAAGAGAAAATGATCTCCAAGATCTAGGAAAATCCACAAATCAAGGATGCTAACAAGCTACAAGAACCCTAGAAAACATGTAGATTAAATTAGGTTTAAGTTGGGGACCAAACTATACATCAAACATACCAAAATCACCTCGCCGGAATAGGGATAGTTGGTCCAAGTTTACCAAGACGAGTTGACTGCCCCCTAGGCTGTGAATCAAAGTCGTCATCTCAAGCTCACTTTGAAAACCAATCTATTGGGGACTTTTAGGATGTCAATGAAACAATATTAATGTCCCAAAAACACCTTCCAAACGCTCAAACAAGTCTCCAACTAAAAAGTCCTAATTTGGTTAATGAGTCTTGCCTGCGGGTGTCTCTAAGATGATGAACCAGGCTCAAATGGAAGGAATACACAATCCATCACCCATTGGGGTTGGGAGACAAAATGAAAAACATAAACAACCATTCAATTCAAACCAACTACGACAACCACCACCATTATTACAATCAATCATCTTAAATACTATGAAAGAATACTTGCAAAAAGGGTTTTAGAGGTCATCTTACCTCAATACATGATTATCTCTGCTTTCCGTGCTTCGGTATGCCTCAATCCCCAATGATTTGACACAACACCAAGCTTTTCCCCTCTTCCAAGCTCTCAGCCTCCAAAGAACATAAACAATTCATATCTAACACTAGAGAACAATAAAATAGGGTTTCTAGACTTGAATAATCGTCCTTTTCTGAATACAAGGTAGACAGTCAGTTGAATCAACCACACCACCCCTATAACTTCTTCATCAAATGCAGTTTCTGACAGGCTTCGGAGGGCAAAAACCTCTATACATGCTTGACTCAATGGTATACTTTACTAAGCA
Source organism: Hakea prostrata (assembly GCF_041222555.1). Taxonomy (NCBI): domain Eukaryota; kingdom Viridiplantae; phylum Streptophyta; class Magnoliopsida; order Proteales; family Proteaceae; genus Hakea; species Hakea prostrata. Next base: position 35,475,227 of record NC_142604.1, on the reverse strand, counting down.
TTGGGATCTTCTTGCGTCGATTTTTGAGTGTGCCAAAGTCGCCATTTTAACCAATATGAGTTGACTTTCTCTCTCCTTTTAAAATCCAAAATGGTGGCCTGGTCATCTCTTTCATCATTCATGTCCATGGGTTCAACTTCTAGACCCACGATCTCATGGCCCATAGCTGCATTCTACTAGCACACCGGGTTCATGGACCTAAAATGAAGGTTTATAGGGTTAGGATTTTAGGGGATTTCATGCTAATGGCCAAATCAGATTTTCAAAGCAAAATGAAAGGTAGAAACTCTATTTTGGCAAGCTAAACCCCATGTGGTGATTGGACCAAAACTTTGTTATTGTAACTCCAAACTGTGTAATCTTGGTATCATTTCAAAGAGAGCTAGAAGAGCTACAAATGTTGTGAAATAGGAATTTTCCAAATTTGAAAAGGATTTGGGTAAAAACTCCCCATGCAAAAAGGACCAAAATGTAGTTTGGGGCTATTAGGATAGCAATGAGTGGCAATTTCTCTTTGATGCCACTCTATATCAACTGATTTTGGTTACCTTGGGTTTTGGTGGTCCTGAAAGGTTCCATTTGACATAGTTTTGATTTCCTATGAGTCCCAAAATGAATGCAAAAGCAAATGGCATTCGTTTGGTTGTTAAAATCGAACAATAAAGGGGTCAAACACTAATACTTGGGAGCTTAATGTAACCTTACTCTTGTTGAAGCTGTAGACCTTATAGAATGGAATGAAATGTCTTGTAGGAAGGGTGCTGACAAGAAAGAGAGTAGAATGACACTAGACCTCAGAATTAGGAAAATGGTAAACAAGACGAGGTTATGTAAATAATATGTATCAACTTATATTGGTGCTTGCATGTTTTGTTTGTAATGTTCTTTTATATTCAATAATGTCGGGATGAGAATGTAAAATCCGATAATGCTCTAAGATTGAAATGGTTGCCACTTATTATGTCGTTTTGATGTTGGATGGAACATTAAGATGCCATGGTATAAATTAGAATCATTCATTCATGTTCAATTGCTTCTTTAGGAACCATGTTAAGTGAACCATGTTGGTTATATGCCTTGCACTTAAAAGATGAGAATTCATTAATGAAACTTAAACTAGAAATGTTAAAAGATAAAAACTGAAAATGAGTAAAAGCTATTGTTTAACAAGCACAACTTCTATTAGTCCTATTACCTAGTAACCTAAATTGGAGGGCATGAAGCAAGACTGAAAAGTGAAAAGATAAGGTCTAGGCCATTGATAGCTACCTATAAGGGATACCAAGTGTGAAATCTAGCCCTAACCCTAACCTAGAAACCTTGTTGTTTTTAGGTCCGAAGACCCAAAGTGAAGGAAGAAGGCAACTATGGGCCATCTCAATGGAAGACATGGTGTTTGACCCAGAACCCATGGAAATTGATGATGGTGTTCCATACTTGGAAACTTTGTCTGAGTTGGAGAAGAAACTGCACATTGATGAAGGAGAGCCTGGTTGTTGGACCTAAAGCCTAGTTGGACATGGTTTGAAGGCATCCCTCCATGCTAGGTAAGTGGTTTGATGAGTTGTGAGAAGCCCATTCTAAAATATGAGGTTTGGACCTTGAATTCCCTATTTTGGGCTTGCTGTTAGCATTGGTTGACTGATTGGTCGATAAACAGTGATAGTAAGGTCAAAATTGTAAAACTCGTATTTTTATAAAGGGTTTTTGTTCTATTTAAAGGGGAACTCCGTGTTTTTCACTCATTATCAATTCTAAACCTCTAGAGAACATGGGAAGAACCCTAGAACCTCCTCTTCAAAGCCAAGGAAGATCCCCAAGCATCCATTCGAGTTTCTTCATCGAATCTTCTTCTACAAAGGTTAGTAATCGAATTGTTTCTTCTTTGATCTATTCTCTCTTCTATTCTTCTGATCTCTTGATAATGAGGAAGGTATTACACTACTGTAATGGCCTCTTCTCTGATCCTCTTAGCCTTAGATTGAATCCTCCATTCACTCTATGTTCTTGAAGCCATATGGTTATGTTCTATGTAATTGATCGTACCTGAGATCTGATTACTCTTTCCTTAATTTTCTACCTATCTTTGTGATTGTGGGAAATGTCTCACACCATTGTTACAACCTTTCCTTATATCCCCATAATTGTTGGGTGGTTCTCTTTTCCCTTTCTACTTTGAGAATCTGCTGTTAGTTGATTTTGAAGGGAAATTCTTGGGTAACCCTCATGAAAGGGTATCCAATTGAGAACCATGATTTATCTTTTATTTGTTGGATCCTTCCCAACACCTTTTTTGGTTATGAATTTCTATTAAATTTTCCCTAGAGTGAATCATTATTCTCTCTAGTCTTTCCATGTGATCCATGGATTGTCTACGATGAAACCCTAATCCTATGGTTCAATTAGGATTCTATATTTTTTTACCTTATCTGATGTTTAGACCTTCATAGATAGTCTTAGTATGTTTTTGGGGAACTCCCCTTCGAATTTCAGAGCAATCAGACTTCAAATGAAGAAGTTATGACCAAATTAGGGTTCTCTGCCCGATACTGTTCCTTGGGTTAACTGGTTGGTCGACTAGATCAGGCTGCCAACCAAGCTGCCCAAGCTGACAGTAACTTGTTTCTTCATCCAATTTGATCTGTTTGACTTCTAATCTTTTAGGGCTTATTCATAAGGATTGTTATATGCTTGTTTAGGTTTATTTGCTAGTCTTGGACCTCTCCTCTTATTCCTCCGAAATTCTTCAAAGATTGTTGAAGGTAAAAATGATTGATCCCTAATAACCTAATATACATCTCTACTTATAACGATTGCTGTATTAGCTTTCTTATAATTATATTACTACTGTAGTTTCTCAACTATAGTAGTACTTGTTTATGTGATTCAATTATTTTCAGTTATGTATGAATGATCTTACTAATGTTTTGTATTATCAGTTGTGCTTGTGAATGACTGATTTGGGATTGTGATTATTTAGGTTGTCATTGGGGAATAGGGAATGCCCTTTTTGTGTTTCTGTCATTGGACACCAGTGGAGGTGGTATGGGATGCATTCCTATAGTGCCCCTTGGAGCTTTCCCGGGTTACTGGTTGAGATATCTAGGGCATGTCTAGAAGTGTTTAGCTGGGATGTCCTTGTTATATCAGACCCAATCGGAAGGGTATTGAGATCGAGCATCTCGTGGCAGCAGTGGGGATTTGTGGGCGCTCAAGACTGGTAACCAACCCATAAGAGGATATGGATCACATTGTGTGGGCCATTCATTGGTAGGGTTGCAGTGGTAGACGTGGGCTCATGGGTGCTCAAGACCTGTATCCAACCCGTGAGAGGACATAAGAGCTACCTGTTTACTATTTGTGGATGACCAATAGGGTTGATGAGTCTGTAATCCGAGTTGGTTGTAGCCATAGGATATGCTAACTCTAGGGAGAAGGATACCAGAAAGGATCTCGAGAGGGGAGGAATGGAAGTATCTGGATCTAAGTTGATATAACTAAGTAGAAGACTTGCATTTGGCTAGGGTTAACCTTGACATACACCAGTACTTAGACCAAACGGTGGCGTGAGAGAGTGTTGACCTAAACCCCAGCCAAGGTTGTCCGAGAAGGTTTCGGGACCCATTGCCAATCGGAGAACCCAAGATACTGAGATGGTTGAGGGAGAGTGATTTAGACCCTATCTAGAGGAATATGGTGCTATGACTTAAAGCATGTCTGCCAATAGAGACCAGCATACATAGAGTTAGAATCATATATGCATTGTCTGTTTCATATTATATTGCATTCGGTATGATTTACTATGATGTGTTATTATGGAATGAACTGCCTTGCTGAGTTATTTTGAACTGACTCCTTTTTGCAACATCGTCGTTAGAGTTACCTGTAGGTACTGATGATTATGAGGGTCAATACTATGAACACCAAGCTAATGACTCATACGGTACCCAAGGTACTAGCTACGGTGACTACAATGGTGAAGACTACCAGTACAAGACTGAAGCTTATCAGGATTAGTCCGACTCTAGCGCTTGTGTGCCAGTGATGGGACATAATCTCTTTTACTTATGGTCATTTGATATAGATTTGAAGAGACCTTAGTTTAGTTTTGATTACTTCTTTTTCTTTTCCCTTTCATTTTGGGAACCGATTGTAATCTTTCTTTTACTTTTGATCTAGTTTTTCGTTGCTACTGTAGAGTGATTTTCCGCTACACTCTACGTTTGATTTATTCTATTGGTATCATTTTTCTGCACTCTAATTGTATTCTTTGAATCTTATTTTGATCTCTTGATTTATATAGTTAACTTTGATTTAATCTTGTTCCCGATTATATTATTGTAATTGTGGGAGGTTGATTTACTCGATACTGATATTCGGGATTGTGGATCACACACTCGGGTATGCCAGATAGGGTACCGGCTGAGTGGATGTGACACCAAGCCTTGTGCTAAGAGACTAAAATTAGGAATCCAATATGGGAACCCTTATGACTGAGACTGAGACAAATGCTACTTGTGTGGATCAAACTGAGGTATCCTCTCTATAGATGAGGCTTGGGTTTAAGACTTAAGAGGGAACATAAATAAACGAATTGAAAAAGAAAATGTTATGATAATAGAGTTGAATTGAAGTTTTTACTATAAAGAAAAATGGAAAGAGTTGCTTGTTCAATACATCATCTTGTTTGCATAATTGTGCATATTGCTTATTGGGCTTGCGAAACTTATTACTTTAATATCAATAGATGCCCAGGTCCAAGAATAAAGGCAACAAGGTTGACATAAAGGTGATGGTTTCATTTTGATGATTTCTTGTTTAGTTTAGTGGAATATAAAGCTTATCTTGTGATGTATGCATATATTCAGCTCTAAGGAAAGTATAGGGATATTCGTAATTGAAGCTAGCACTTTAGTACTTTGTATATTTTGTGAAAGAGTAGGATGGGCTAAGAAAGAAATTTTGGTTGAAACATGACTTTCGACCTAGGAAAAGGCCGAAATTCTCATGTTTCGATAGAAATTTCGGTCAAAATTTATGATTTTTTATTGAAGTTTTGAACTTAAGTTTCAGGCCTCATATGGACTCAAAATGATTTGGATTTTTGCATACTAACTATTTCAAGCATAATAAATACTATGGATGTCACATCCCCCCATCCAATACCCTAACCACGATATCCGGATGTGTGATCCACAGTCCCATGGTTATGTTTAGGGCAATCATATACCCACATTGCACAATAACATAATCACAAGCAAATAATAATCAATGTATAAATATATTAAGAAACTAATCAAAGAAAGATTTCAAAATAAATCTTAAAGTATAATCAGAGTGCAGTGAAGAGCATATTCATGTGTGAAATCTTAGGGCATAAATCATGCATTTTACACACTTAGAGTGGAGCTACCTGATTTTAGGACTTTTTAAGATTTAAACAAATATTTGGAGTTTTGGGTATGAATCATGCAATATTACACGTCAACAGGTCCATTCAAATTCTCAAATGCGAAAATGGGCCTGATCTAGAGCATGATGGGTTAGAGATGTGATTATGGGCCAACTCCAAAATATTTTAGAGATAAAGAAGCAAATTTTGATTTACGACTAAGATTATAAATTATCAATAAAATCTACAGTGATTATTGAGAGAGTCCTAATGGAGAAAAGAGTCCTTGTATACTTCAATATCTTATTTCCTATTTGGTATTTGATCAAAGGAAAGAAAAAGAGGGAAAAAGAATTATATTCAGAGAAGGAAGAGGGAAAAATCCCGTTTTTGAATGTCTCTGTCCAATTTCGCTCAAGCCCCTCATTGAATGGTCATCTAATGTCTGATCGAGCTGATTTTTGGAGGAGAGCTTCAGGACTTCTTGATTCTCAAATCCAATGGTGGAATTGTGCATTTGATCTCTCTAAGCTAGTCAGATTAGTATGCCAAAACCCTAATTGGATGAGTTAGATAGGAACTCTGATTTTGATTCAAAGTTTGTCAAGATTCATATCCCATGTAAACTCTATAAAAGGAGAGCATAATCCATCAAGGGAGAACGTATTTTAGAGCTTAGAAGAAGCATACTTTCTTTTCTCTTTAGTTTATTTAGGCTTTCTCTAGTTTTCTTTGATTGCTTTCATGAGATTCTTATTTTTAGATTGAGTGTTTAGGTTTAATTTTTCTATGTAATGCAATTTCAAGTTCAAGTTCAAGTTTGAGGATTCATTTTTCTTTGGGTCTAGCAATTGCAGATCTAGATCATCTTAGATCTAGTTGTTGAGGTTGGTTGAGATTCAAATCGTTAGTTCAATTCTTTTTTATTATTTGAAGTTCAAAGATGCAAGTAAGTAACATTCTTCAACAATCTTCTCCCCCCCCTCCATTCCCGCTTCTATCTACCCCTCCATATTCTTAATTTAGGATTTACTTACAGCATTTATTTATTGTTCTCCCTTCCCCTGGGTCCTTGATCAGAGATGCCTACAGTCGTGCCTCTCTATGGTTAAGGTTTTCCTTTTCCTTTTATTGCTTTGATTATTTACTTTCAGTATTTATTTATTGTTCTCCCTTCCCCTGGGTCCTTGATCAAAGATGCCTACAGTCATGCCGCTCTTTGGTTAAGGTTTCCCTTTTCCTTTTATTGTTTTGTTATTTACTTTCTGCAATTTACTTTCAGCATTTATTTATTGTTCTCCCTTCCCCTAGGTCTTTGATCAAAGATGCCTGCAGTCGTGCCTCTCTTTGGTTAAGGGTTCCCTTTTCCTTTTATTGCTTTGTTATTTACTTTCTGCAATTTACTTTCAACATTTATTTATTGTTCTCCCTTCCCCTGGGTCCTTGATCAAAGATGCCTACAGTCGTGCCTCTCTTTGGTTAAGGTTTTCCTTTTATTGCTTTGTTATTTACTTTCTGCAATTTACTTTCACTATTTATTTATTGTTCTCCCTTCCCCTAGGTCCTTGATCAAAGATGCCTATTGTAATATCCAGCCCTATTCTAACCCTGACCCTAACCCGGATCCACTATTGTATTCAGGTCCGAAGACCCGAAGCGGTGGTAGAAGAGACCTATGGACCATTCTGATTGATGATCATGATTCGGAGACTGAGCCTATGGACATTGATGATGATACCCCTTGATAAATGCATTATCAGTGTTTAAGGAAAGTTTGCGCATCGGAGAAGATTAATCTCGTTGATGTACCTAATGACCTCCTGTGCACAATCCGAAGGTATCCCCTGAAACTAGACTTCTTGATTGATTTGTGGAAGAAAACCTCACTCAAATTGACCTTGTATAGCCTTTCAAATCCCTACTTGAAGTTGCTGAACTAAACCTGTTTTTCTGCTGAGAAACATTTTGGTCGATCCTTTTGGTCGATACCATCGACCAAAACCATTGACCAAAGTTTTCCAGTCTGCCAAGTTAAAGATTCCATGGAATATTCCTATTCTATTTATTATGACCTCGAGCCTTGAGCCTTGTGCAATCATTTTTCTCACCTGAAATCATGGGGAGAGCTTCCCAAGGCACCTCCTTGGCTAATGTGAAGGGCACCTCATCAAAAACTCATTGTTTACTATTGATTCTTATCTACTTCTTCCACACTAAGGTATGAATCACCATTCCACTCTCTACCCTACCATTCTCTACTCTTTTCTTTTCCTTTGTTGCTGGTGAGACATTGGAAATGGTGTTGCAACCTTGCAACCACCACTCCAAGTGTCTACACATGATTAACCTATGAGTTTCTTAGCCATCCATTGATGCTATGCCTCCACCTCATGCCTAGCTTATGTATTTCTCTATTCTTCTATTAACATCATGTCACTTTGTACCAAACTGAGTTGTAGGGCATGCTATGGTCATGTTTATCACTTCTATATGATTCCAATCGAATTTCTATTAGTTCCTCTAACTATTACATGCCATTCCTCATCAATGCAATCAATTCCAACTCATGCTATGATGTTTATCACTTGAACTTGTTAACTCAAATTGGGGCTTTTTGTTTGAACCATTGTATTGGGTAATTTTCTTGACTTATAGTGTCCTACTACTGTTGTTAAGTGTTCCTCCAAGTTTCAGATTGATCCGAACACCGGAAAACCAATTTAGGATGAAAACACCCAAAATCCATCATTCTGTCCCGAAGGAAATTTTGGTCGATCCTTTTGGTCGATACCATCGACCAAAACCATCGACCAAAGTTGTTGCTGACAGCAACCTTGGCCAGTTTTGATCCAATTGATATCCAATCTTCTTAATCCCTTCTCTAACTTATTATTGATGTTTGTTTAGGGCCTTAACAATTATTTTGGACTATTTCTTGGTACTCTCAATTCATCATCAATTCAACCCAAGGTAAGGATGGTTATCTCCATAAACATATAGATCACCAACTTATGATTTATGTTCTTGTTTATGAATGGAACCTTTTGATTACTTTTAAATCTTTATAAGACTGTTATATATGTGTTAGAACAGTAGTATTGAAATCTTTATACTCTTGTCATGTTACATTACTATTCTTGTTTACTTATGTCTATGATGATTCATTTTAATATCATGTTGTAACTTTTATGATAAGATGTATTGGATGCATGAAAGATGATGAACTTGACTATGTGATTGCTTACGTATTGACTTGGGAGTGGGGAGTGTTCTATTGACACTTCTGTCCTTAGGCATCGGAGGGAATAGTATGGGATGTTCTCCGATGGTGCCTATCGACACTCTCCCGGGTTATTGGATGACATACATAGGACTGTCTAGTTGGTTGGCTAGGTTTATCCTTGTCGTGTCAGACCCGAATCGGAAGGGCATTGAGACCGAACAACCCATGGTAGTGTATGGTTGGATGGGCGCTCTAGGCCGGTAACCAATTCGGTAGGGGACATAAACCATGCTACGGATACCTGAAAGGGGCCTTTTATTGGTAGAGTTGCATATGGATAGACTTGGGCTCACGGGCGCTCAAGACCGGTAACCAATCTGTGAGAGGACGTGAGAGCTTCCCGTTTACTATATGTGGATGACCAATAGGGTTGATGAGTCCGAAATCTGGGATTTCGCTGACTCTAGTGTGAAGGATATCGGAAAGGATCGCCGGGGGCGAGGAATGGACGTATCTGAATCTGACTTGACCGACTGAGTAGATGACTTGCATTGGGCTAGGCTTTACTGTGACATGCGCCAGTACTTGACCAAATGGTGATGTGAGAGAGCGGTGACCGATCCCCTTACCACGGTTTTTTGATGACTTTACCGATCTTCCCTAGGCATTCCCAAGATATGGAAATGGGAGAGTGACTGACGACCCAAAGAAGTACGGTGCTATGACTTAAAGCATGTCTACCCTAGAGACTAGCATTCATAGAGTTAGACTCATATTTGCATCATATGTTCCATATCGCATTGCATTATACTATGTTCTGAATGGGTATGATTTCTAATTATGGAATAACTGCCTTGCTGAGTTCTTCGAACTCATTCCTTTTGTGCAAATGTTTTAGATTATATTCCAGGTACCGAGGACTACGATGGCACCTCCTTTGAGGCGGACTATGATTCCACATACTACCCTCCGAGTAGTGGCGTCGGTGAGGATCCGTATATTGGAGCCGAGGAGGATTACTATCCGCACCAGGGTTAGCCCCACAGTTGTGCGGGAGCGGCAACGTTGGGTTTACTTCATCCGTACTGTTGAGGAGACTACTATTAGTATAGAAGAAACCCTAGCTTAGTGCCCCATTCCCCTGGTGTATTTTTGGAGTACTTGGACCTGTAATTAATTAACTTTTCGGAATTATCTTTAATACTTGGACATGTACTTAACTACTTTTACTTTCCGCTGCTTTGAGAGAGTGGCTACCACACCTTCTCTCCCTGATATGATTTTGACCACATTCTGATATTATCTATCTTCCGCACTCTGATATATATTTAATCCTATCTTATACATATTGTTTAGTATTAATTGTTTTTACCATTGATTATTATTGTTCATGATTATGTTACCGTGTATGTGGGAGGCATGGACCTCAGATCATTGATCCTTGGACTGTGGATCACATCCCGAGTATTCCAAATGGGGTACCGGCTGGGTGGATGTGACACCTACAGTCGTGCCTCTCTTTGGTTAAGGTTTCCCTTTTCCTTTTATTGCTTTATATTTGCTTTATTTTTCATCTCAATTCGATCGCATTAGATGTATGGATTAGGACCGCTCGTTTAATTTAATTAATTAGTTAACAAAGTTGAATCATTGCACTCTCGCATTATCATTAAGAAAGAGGTTAAATTCTAAAGTGGCATATCTCCTTGAGATCGACCCATTAGCTACACGATATCGTGCGCTTGTGGCTATTTTTAATTTCACAAACATGCGGAATAAAATAATACCAATTAGAGAAAGTAACTGTAGACTATAGTGAAAAATAACTCTATAGATCAAATGCGGAAGAATAGATCAAAACTCTAAAGTAATTCTAAAGTATTACAACTGGATAAAAAGAAAGACTAAGTCTATTCATATAACTCCGTAAACTCAAATAACATATGTTTAAACTCGAAGACTTCCTTATCCAAATACAGACGCACTAGCTCCAAGATAGGACTAATCTTGATACGCTTCATCTTCACACTGGAAATCTTCACCGTTATATTCATCACAGCCAAGATCTTGCATGTAATACGAGTCACTTGTCATGGCCTCATATTGCTAGCTCTCACAGTCATAATTACCTACAACAAAATCTTAAAGAAAACATATCCCCCGAAGGGTGAGTTCAACAGAACTCAACAAGTAGTTCAATCACAATAAACAACTACAAACAGCTCAAAACAAGCATGATGCAAATGATATGAAACAATGATGCACGTATGCTTCTAACTCTATATATGCTGGTCTCTAGTGGCAGACACACATTAAGGTAGAACACCATACTCCTCTAGGTAGTCTCAATCACTCTTCCCTCATGGCTCTTAAGCACGTCTTTAGGGTTCTCTGTGGTAATTGGGTCAGGGCATCCCTCTCAGACATTCCAAGGCTGGGGTTTAGGTCACCACTCTCTCACTCCGCCATTGGTATGAGTATTGGTGTGTATTAGGGTTATACCTAGCCCAATGCATAGTCCTCTACTGAGTCACATCTACTCGGAGTCAGATACCTCCCTTTTGTGCACTAGACAGTCCGTTCTGGTATGATAGCCTCCCTTCCGTGCTTAGGCAGTCCATTTCGGTACCTCCCTCCCTAGAGTCATCGTCTCCTTCTCGGCTACGTAGACTCTTAACCCTATTGATTATCCACATATAATAAATGGGAAACTCTCATGTCCTCTCACAGGTTGGTTACCGGTATTGAGCACCCATGAGGCTAGGCTTATTATGTGCCACCCTACCAATGAATGGCCCCCACAATGTGATTGTGTCCTCTCATGGGTTGGTTATGGTCTTGAGTGCCCACCAACCCCATTGCTGCCACGGGTTACTCGGTCTCAATACCCCTTCTGATAGGGTTTCCCTAGCCAAACTCATCTAGACATATCTTAGGTATGACATCCAGTAGTTGCGAAAAGCGTCAAGGGGCACCATAAGAATGCATCCCATACCACCTCCATTGGTGTCCACGAAATACCAAAAAGGCATTCCCCAATCCACAACCACACTTGGGCAATCACATCATATCGTGATTCCATAAATATCACAATCAAGTCTAACTCACAATTGAATCAATCACATTCATACTGTCACATCCACCCAGCCGGTATCCTATCTGGCATACCCGGGATGTGATCCACAGCCCGAAGATCCAGATCGAGAGGCCATGCCTCCCACATACACGATAACATAATCATGAACAGTATAATCAATGTTTAAAGTAAGCAATAAACAGATCAAATGAATAAGAAAAGATAATCAATCAAAGTGCGGAAATATCAAGTATCAACTTCTCATAAAAATGGTCTCAAGGGGAAGGAGTGATCAGAAGTCACCCCTTCAAAAATAGTGGAAGGTGGTTACTTAAACTAAGTTACAAATCCATATCAAGAGTAAATCCATAAGAGTTAAAGGCAATATATCCATAAGTTTACAGTCATCCAAGGAAATGGGGCACTACGCAAAGGTTCTTTCAATCCTAATGATTGTTTCTTCATAAGTATGGATGAAGTGGACCCAGCGCGGCCGCTCCCTCACTAAGGTGGGGCTAACCCTGGTACGAACCATAATCCTCCTCGGCACAATAATCCTGACTCTCATCGTAGCCATCACCCGAAGGGTAGTATGCGGGATCATAGCTCGGGTCGTAGTGTGCGCCATCAAGATCTTCTGTACCTGTAGGATAATCTAACAAATTGCATGAAAGGAATGAGTTCAAAAGAACTCAGCAAGGCAAGTCGTTTCATAATACACAGTTCATCCGATACAAATCATGGTATGATGCAATATGATATGAGACAATGATGATATATGATTTTAATCCTAAGTATGCTAGTCTCTAAGGTAGACATGCTTTAAGCCATAGCACCATACTTCTTTGGGTCGTCTGTCACTCCCCCTCAATCATATAGATATCTTGGGTCTGCCATGGTAATTGGGTAAGGTCCTCATCAATCCATGGTTGGGGATTCAGTCACCACTCTCTCACATCACCATTGGTATAAGTATTGGCGCATGTCACGACGAAACCTAGCTCAATGCAAGTCATCTACTCAGTCATATCATGTCAGATCAGGATACTTTCCCTATGGCACCGACCAACTTGGTTTCGTATCCTTCACACTAGAGTCAGCGTATCCTATGGCACCGACCAACTCGGACTACGGACTCATCAACCCTATTGGTCATCCACAAATGGTAAACGGGAAGCTCTCACGTCCTCCCACGGGTTGGTTATTGGTCTTGAGTGCCCGTGAGCCCAGGTCTATCCATTTTCAACCCTCCCAATAAATGGTCCCTTTCGGGTATCCGCAGTATGGTTTAAGTCCTCTCACAGAGTGGATACCGGTCTTGAGCGCCCATCAACCATACTCTACCACAGGTCGTTCGGTCTCAATACCCTTCCGATTCAGGTCTGATACGACAAGGAAATATCCTAACCATACACCTAGACAATCCTATGTATGTCATCCAATAACCCGGGAAAGCGTCGATGGACACCTTCGAAGAATATCCCATACTACTCCCTCCGATGTCCAAGGACAGAAGTGTCGGAAGGACACTTCCCAATCCCAAGTCATACGTAATCAATCACAAATTCAATCTCATCATATCATATTAAATCAATGATTCATCATATAAACAAAGGCATATCATAGCATGATTAATCATATATAAAATCATAAAGTATAATTAAACATGATGTTCCAAATGATATGTGACATACTACTACTGATAAGAATGCATAGAGTAGTCATGTATTGATAAAGAAATACACATAGGAATATAACCATTGAGTTCTCAAAGTATAAGCATGTTTACATAATTAACATACTTGAGTTAACGACCTTCCTTACCTTAATCGAGTCGTAAATAAAATCAATGATCACCAAGAATAGTCCTAGAAATCAGTGCTGGTACCCTAGACAACATACAAGTAACATCAAAGAAGAAAACAGTCGAATCGGAGGTCAAACGAATCAATTCGGCCAAGTACTGGGGTGTTCTCATATCTTGGTTGACTGGCTTGGTCGACCAAGACTTGTTAACCAGTGGGCAGAAATGAAAACTTGGTCTGAAACTGACCTTTCGGTGCTCCGATCAACACGAAATTTGGAGGGCATGTTTATAAAAGTATGGGGATACTACACACTAAATTTCATGACGATCCAACGGTCCAATTAGAAATTCCCAAATTGAAGCATTATGTTCTATATGATAAATATCACAAATCGAATTGGAATTGATTGGAATTGTAAAGAATGATGGTAATCAATTAAGTGAATGGTAATAATCAAGTTAGAATCATGAATTCATAGTAGTCTAGACCTAACATGCATTTACATATCAGTTTTGAATCAAGACAAGGTTGAAATGGAAGAAATCAAAGTAATGAAATGTAAGCAATCCTAATTGAATCATAGCATAGCAAGAATGGGGTGATAATCATGGGATTGATTGGGGAAGACTCATGGCTAAGTGTTTGCAAGGTTGCAGCACTTCAACCATGGTCTTAAGATCATAATTTGGTAGGAAATGAATAGATTAGAAGAAGAATAGAAGGAATCATACCTTGAGTTGATGATTGATGTGCAATACAAATGATTGGAGTCAAAGATCTTCCCAAACACCAAGAAAAGCCCAAGAGAGTGTCCAACTTCGTGCTCTGGAGTGCAAATGATTAGCCTAGGTCCTCATTCACGAGTTCCAAAAAGGTAGGGGCAAAACGGGAATTGATTTTGTAAAAATTCGAATTCCATTATGCTGGTCGACTGTCGATCGACCAAGCAGTCGACCAAGGCATGACAGCAACTTCAGGAATGGATTTGGAAGGCCAGACAGATCCGAATTGAGTTGGGTTTTCTCCTACAAGTCAATCAACAAGTCTAATTTCAAGAAATACCTTCGGATTGATCACGGGGGTCCAATAAATGCTTCAACTAATTCAATCTTCATCGATGCACAGATTTTCACTCAACACTGACAATGTGCTCAAGTAAGGGGCATCATTGTCAATGTCCATAGGTTCTGGATCAAGCATCAAATCTACAACTAAGAGGGCCCATAAGTCTCTTCTACCTCCACTTCGGGTCTTCGGACCTGCAACAGTATAAAATCCGGGCCGGGTCAGGGTTAGGATAAGGCCGGATTTTACACATACAAGTATGCGTTTACATACTGAAACATATTCTGGAATTACAGAAGTATAACATTATAGAAGAAGTATAATTACAGTAGCTAACACTTGGATACAAGTCCTAGCATATCAAAGCATGTAATCGCATTAATTGTGAGTGAACGTACTCACCCTAAAATCGATTCGTAATCTTCGAAGAATGAAGTCAGAGGGTAAGTCCAAAATCACCAAAACAACCCTAAACAAACAAGTATAGAGTATAAGGGTCAAACCATAATGATCGAAGACGAAACAGATACAAAACAGGGGAAAGTTACTGTCAGGGGCTCCTTTGGTTGCTTGGGGCAACCAAAGCAGGTGACCAAGCCTACTGTGTACGGACAACAAACTCCAGATTTGGTTGGAAACTCATCGTTCGAGATTGAAACACTCTGAAATTAATAGGAAAATTCTAAAATAGTATACTAAGACTATCTAGCATAATCTAAGCATAATCTAAGCATCAAACATAGTCATTGGAATAGAAATCTAATAAATCACATAATAGGCTTGATCCCTGGATTCTCACGAAAAGACTAGAATGAATAGGGATTCATTCTAGAGATAAGAAAACAGTAGGTCATGATTATAAAAAAACCTAGGAATAGATCTAGTAGAGATTAGAAATCAAACAACTTGGATTAGAATGAGATCATGGTCATCATGCTAGGTTAAACACCGAAACCACACTGTGTTTTCCACAGAAAGAATAGAGTGAATGGGAATTCACTCTAAGACTATGAGGATCAGATATTAGGCCATTACAATAGTGTAAGACCTCACAATCACAACAATGGTTTAGAACAGTAAAGAGAGTAGATCTAGAGAGAATGGATGCGAATACTAACCTTGTAGAAGAAGTTTCAATGGAGCAATCTCTCACGAATGCTTGGAATCAACCTTGGCCTTGAGGAGGAAGCTCTAGGGTTCTTCTCACGTTCTCCAATAGCTAAGAGGCAAAGTGGTACGAATTAGATCGAAGTTTGAATATATAGAGCTTCAAAAACCTAATTTCCCCAAAAGAGACAATTTTGTCCTTGGCTAGCTTTGGTCGCTTGGCTTGGTCGCCTGGGGCAACAGTTCGGCGAATTTCACCCATTTTGGTGGTGGGTGAACCGAAATCCAGCATCGAAACTGACTTCACAAAATATCGCCGGAAAATCGATGATATTCCGGCGATTTGGCGAAATACAGGAAATGTCGACGAAGTCATCGGAGTCTTATTCTTAAAATCCTTAAAGGATCTGACAAAACTCCATCTCTTCTTCTTCTTCTCTTTCAACGGACTTCGAATCGATGAAGACGACGATTCCTTCTTCTCAGTCAATAACCCCTTCAACCACCTGGCCAGTTTCCCCATTTCTCAGACCTTGAAAATCACTAGCGAACCTTTACAGATTTACAACGAACTTGCAAAACAAGCTGTGAGAGTGATAGAAGTGAAGAGTGAACGGAAATTAATACCTAGAAACTAGAAAGAAAGTTGCAGCAAATGTGGGCTTAAAAAAACAATAAATGTGAAGAGATAAGGGAGATTTAGAGAAGTTGATAGAGTATAGTAGTAGAAGAAGAAAAATTGGGTGGGGGAAGTGATAATGAAATTAAAGAAAAGACAAAAACACGTGTGAGGAAGTGAGGAAGTGAGGAAGTAATGAGTAGACACACCATCTCGATGACTGAATTTGATTTAAAGTCATTGTGTATGGGCCTACTAATAAATCTGATGAAGAACATAAAAATCTGGTAAATTGAACGAACCAGGATGTCATATCTCGCCGATATTTCGGTGAGATATCGCCATTTTGCCCAGCGAACCGGCAATACGGGGCGAAAGTTAGTTCCTTGTTTCTTACTCTCCAATCTCCACATTACTCCCAAATCCAGTTTAACAATATTTTGGAGATATCAAAACTAGTCCAAACAATAAAAGCTAGTGTATATATATATATATAAGGAGCAGATCCCAAATCATGGAAATGATGGATGATCAGCCCTTGATATACAACGAGACTATTGCAGAAATCATTAGCCTCGCAGCTGAAGATTTTGAAGTGGGAACAGTAATTACCTAAAAGATTCCACTCACAACAAAGATGCCGCTGACGTCATGCTGATGTCATAAAGATTCCACTCACAACAAAGATGCCGCTGATGTCATGGATGTCATGTAACCACTAAATAAGAATCATTTTTATCTTTTATTAAACTACTTTTTATAGTTTTTTGGATTCCACTTTATCTTTTGTTAAATTATGTTGTATAAACTTTGAAGTCCATGGTCTATAAATAGGACTTCTTGTTTTAAAGAGAACATGAAGGAGAGAAGGAAGGGAGCTTGAGAAAGGAGTGAAGCTCTGTAATAGTAGTTCTGTAATAGTAACTCTTGTAATAGATGTTTATGAAGTATCACTTTCAAATATTGCATTTGTCTTGAGAAGATCAAAGCGAAGAAAGACTGCGTCTTCTTCCGTAAGTTTCTTTTTTCAATTTCTTTAAGATATGGGCTTGTAGTAGTGTGATAATTATGTATTTCATGTCATTTGCATGCATATTCGAGGTGGATAACCGTGGAACATGCCTACAGTAGTGCCTCTGTTCTTGGTGACGACCACCACTGCATTCATGTAGGATCATCTGCATCAATAATCCCAGATGAGTAGTTTCAGTGGATAACCGAAACTAGATGTATGCTCGATGAGTACAGGTTGAAAGAGACCCAACTCCAGTGCTGTCTAGAATTGGTGAAAAACTGTTACGAAAACTGATGTTAAAAATAATCCTAAGAATTATTCAGAAGTTCAGACGACTGTTTATAACCCCGTGAAATAGTCGGTGAGGTGCCTGACGGTCTGAAAGTCTGTCTAAGTCTTAAAGAATGAGTAAAGTTAAAGGACCCTATCTGATAAAGTCAAGAGGTAAAGGCTATAACAGTCAAGGACTGGGTAAAGGCCTCAGCAGAGCCGTGAAGGGCAGTAAGTGTAAGTCCCGTTGTGCCGGCGAGGTTGCAGAGGTGCCAGATGAGTCTGTTTATTGAAGCCTCTCTTGACCTAAGGAGACAAGTACCATTAATTTGGTTGGGTTACTCCTTGAAAATTAAAAAAATTTTCACTTGACTTTGCATATCATTTAGACTTTGCATCAACTCATATAGAACTCAATAAGAGTTGAGATCTGGTTGAAAGCAGACAGAAATGCATCCCTTGGCCCAAAAGGAAATGCAGAAAGCATCCCTGCTTTGCAGTGCCACTTCCAAAGCGAGCTTGGCTATAAGTCTCGGTGGGTACGATGTAAGTATGCAGGAGCCCTGTAGGCCTTGTGTTTTGCGTCTGTTTGTCTTAGATATACTGATCAAAATACTCTGAGAGTATAGGTCATATTTGCATATAGTTTTGCATAGTTCGATCCAGCGGAACTTAAAACTTTCTGAATACCCCCTATATTAACTCAAATTCTGATCTTATGCTACTACTATCTTCATCTCTCCTATCTGTAGATACTCTTTGTTGAGTTTCTAAATAATTATGGAATCTAAGCAAAGTATTACCTTGCGAATCTTGGTATAAGGTATTCTTTGTTGGAGTAATTACCTTATTATCCTTTTGGTGGATGAGTTGTGTGACATCCCATTCTAATCCTGCCAATCTTTTCGGGTCAATCATGGCTGGTTTTTGTAAAACTATATGTTTTGATGCTAAAGAAGGATGGGGAGCAATACTCAAAATTAGACCAAATGAGTATTCACCTAAATCCAGTGAAGAAATCTGCAGATATGCCTCTGGTTTGCACCAGAACAAAAATTTGGCAGCAATAGATTTTGAAGTTGAGTCTGTTAAGGTATTCTCTGTTGGAGTAATTACCTTATTATCCTTTTGGTGGATGAGTTGTGTGACATCCCATATACCCCTTTGCCAAACAAAAGATGATTTGAAATCTATTGAAGTAGAATGTCAAGTCAAAGTTGGTACTAAGATAGTTTCTTTAACCGGAATAATAGATACGGGTTGTACCATTAGTACAATTTTGTACCACCATTGCTCTTTTGCTATCTGTATTGACTAATTTGGGACATTCTTTTACCAGATGACTGGTATCTCCACAATTATAACATGCCAATCTAGTCTTATAATTCCTATTTGGGTTATATCTCCTAGCATGTTTCTGGGGATCTAAGAAGGGCTTTCTCCTAGTGGATCTTCTTAAATACCAATTTCTCCTTTCCTGGTAGGATCTTTTTCTAGGTCTTTCATAATAACCTATCTGAGGTTTCCTAGGTGCTTGGAAGTATCTAGGTTTTCTCCTTGGTTTGTGATCTTGATTTCTTTCACCAAATGCTTGTGTGGTGAAAATATCTTTACAAAATCCAAAATCTGTACTTTGAAACTGTCTTTGTATCTGTATAAAAGTACATTCTTCAACTAGTTTTGTAATAATATGTGTGATTCGTATACACACATTATCTTTTGCAGGGTCACCTTCTACTGGGATCCAGCTATCTTTAATCTTTGTTCCAAGGGGTCCTGGTAACTTCTTAAATAACTTGTCCATTATCCATATATATATATATATATATATATATATATATATATATATATATATATATATATATATATATATATATATATATATATATTATTTTTTTTTTTTTTTTTTTTTTATTTATTTATTTTACAATATAAATTGAAACCAATCCAAAACCAAGTTGATGATGATACATAATATACTCTCTCAATGATAACAAACCTATTTTTTTGTTACTGAGGCTCTTAATAGTAGCATCACTAAAATTACGTGGTTTTTTTCTTCTTTTTGGAAGAGCTTTCGGTTTTGCTCTAAGATTTCAATAATGAGTTCGTAAACCATAGTTTCCACTCTGTCAATTGATTGTTTGTACCTTTGAACAGAGATTCATCATTATTTTTGTTCCTCACGACCTCTTTACTAATAGGTGTTGATCTGATCAATCGAACAACCTGCGATGATAGAGAGATTCATCATTATTCGAACATTATCTATTTGAGGCACAAAGCTTTTCTTATTTCTTCTAATTATGCATAATCCATACGGTTTGTTTGGAATCCGATCCTGAAGTTCCTTGGTGCATCCTCACATGAAAACTTTTCTCTTTTTTTTAAGCCACGTGGACCTGTCATAATAGGTCAAGAACATATCATATGGTCGTGCAATGGGAAGTAGAGGAAGGTTATTTTCGTCCAAATAAGAGCTGTCTGCAATAGTTTTAAGAAAAGATCTACCAGAATACCCCTACTCATGAATAGAGTTCTTCAATGTCAGAACTCAAAAGGGTCGTTTTACCAAAATAGACAGAGAAAAGAAAAAGTTGAAGATTCAGATTCTAGGTATCAGATACCTCGGAACGGCACAAAACCAGAGATGATCATACGAGGACATTGACGCCCTCAGTATTCTTGCACGGTCAACACGGCCAATTGGATATAATTAGGCTATGAAGTCATGCCACGCAGGCAGCATAATTAATCCCCATGTCCCCTGTTCGCTATTATGTTTTGGCGTTTACGGATGCCGCAACTTCCCGTAGTAAATGTATTCCTCACTTGAAAAACATTGTGTTTCTAGGCTCAGTTGGTAAGTGATTAATATTTCAAGTCGATCAACTACCCGTTGTGCTCCTCGACGGCTTTATCACATAAATACGAGGGATCAAGGGGTTGGGTGATGGGATTTTTTATTTATTTTTACATGTGCATTCTACAATATTTGTGGTGGTAAAGCCTAGGGTTGCAATCGGGTCGGGCTGCAGGGCTTTTACAATCCCAAGCCCAGCCCTATATGGTATAATTTGAGTCTATTCCCGCCCTGGCCCTAGTTCAGAGCCAATGATTATTGTCCCTGGCCCTAAGCCCTACAGGGCCAAACCAAGCCCATTTCCGCCCTAATTGTCCCTAATTGGGCCGGGTCAAGATGGGTTGGTCCTGATTGGCCCTGTCCCTTGCCCTGATTGGCCCAGGCCCTAATTGGCCTTGTCCCTAGCTTTAATTGGCCATATCTTTGGTCGTAAATATCAAATGTAAACCAGGTAATAATTAAAATACATATTAAAGTAATTAAATTCTTAAATTCCAAACTCAGTTCTGGAAAATAAAATAATAAAGATATCAACAAATAATCCAAAACTTATATTCAATATGTATTTAACTATTTATACCCATTTAGATTTTAGAGAAATAGAGAAATCCAAATTTTTAGGGTTTTTTAATTTGCTATTCGATGAAAATTATGATTATTATATGTAAGCTTGAAGGAAAAAAAAAAAAGATTTATCTCAATTCTCAATTAATTTCTAACTTCTAAGATAATGGTCAAACTTCATTCCAAATTTCCAATTTGTCCTTCTCCCAAGTCTCTCTCTCTCTCTCTCTCTCTCTCTCTCTCTCTCTCTCTCTCTCTCTCTCTCTTTAATTTTGTTTTTTCCTTTGGTTTTTCTCCAGCAGTAAAGAGTTAAAATTATTCACGAAATAGAATAAGTAGAGAGAAGAATTGTAATTAAATTTAGGCATATTTGAAAGTCAAGTCAATTATAGAGAATGTCGCACAAACTCTTTTTGTAAACTTAGAAACATCAGAGATTCAGAATTCAAAAGGAATCTGATAAATGAAAATTTTATCTTCAAAGTCAATAACTTAAGCCGTAGGTAGGTATGTTTTCATTCACAACTGTTCAATAAATTGATATCTTTATTCAATACAAAAAAATTCATATTCAAAACTCTGTTAACAAGTAAATCAACGATAATTTAGTATTCAACAAAAAAAAAATATTTTTTTCATAGTTAAAGAAAATGATGTTTTAGTTACAAACATAGCTATATGGTTTTAATAATTTTTTTTTGAAATATCACAGTAGATTTGTTAGATATTCATGATGAGAAGTTAGGGTATAGATTTGTTAGATATTAATTCTTTATGTAATAGTTTTTATTATTTATAATATATTATCTCGCCTTAGTCAAAAATCAAAATCAATATTTTATTGAACTAAAAATGACTTTCTTGGAAAAATAAAAATTACCTTAAAAATAATATAAAAAGTGAATTTATAGTCTAATATGATCAAAGTGACTAAATGTCAAAATCAAGACTCATATCAATGTTAGCATGAAAATCAGGGTAAAAATCTAGTACTGTAGTACATGATCATCGTCAAATTAATATTAAGATTAGAGCCAAAATTAGGGTCAGGATCAGGGCCAAAATCAAATAGATGCTTATTACCTTGTGTTTTGCGTCTGTTTGTCTCAGATATACTGATCAAAACACTCGAGTTGTTTTTTTTTTTTTTTTTGTTTTCATTTATTTAGGGGGTATATATATTTTTTTTTTATATATTTTTTTATATTTCGATCCATTAATATAGGGGGTATTCCAGAAAGTTTTAAGTTCGCTGGATCGAACTATGCAAAACTATATGCAAATATGACCTATACTCTCAGAGTATTTTGATCAGTATATCTGAGACAAACAGACGCAAAACACAAGGCCTACAGGGCTCCTGCATACTTACATCGTACCCACCGAGACTTATAGCCAAGCTCGCTCTGGAAGTGGCACTGCAAAGCAGGGATGCTTTCTGCATTTCCTTTTGGGCCAAGGGATGCATTTACATGCTGCTTTCAACCGGATCTCAACTCTTATTGAGTTCTATATGAGTTGATGCAAAGTCTAAATGATATGCAAAGTCAAGTGAAATTTTTTTAATTTTCAAGGAGTAACCCAACCAAATTAATGGTACTTGTCTCCTTAGGTCAAGAGAGGCTTCAATAAACAGACTCATCTGGCACCTCTGCAACCTCGCCGGCACAACGGGACTTACACTTACTGCCCTTCACGGCTCTGCTGAGGCCTTTACCCGATCCTTGATCATTATAGCCTTTACCTCTTGACTTTATCGATAGGGTCCTTTAACTTTACTCATTCTTTAAGACTTAGACAGACTTTCAGACCGTCAGGCACCTCACCGACTATTTCACGGGGTTATAAACAGTCGTCTGAACTTCTGAATAATTCTTAGGATTATTTTTAACATCAGTTTTCGTAACAGTTTTTCACCAATTCTAGACACTGGAGTTGGGTCTCTTTCAACCTGTACTCATCGGGCATACATCTAGTTTCGGTTATCCACTGAAACTACTCATCTGGGATTATTGATGCAGATGATCCTACATGAATGCAGTGGTGGTCGTCACCAAGAACAGAGGCACTACTGTAGGCATGTTCCACGGTTATCCACCTCGAATATGCATGCAAATGACATGAAATACATAATTATCACACTACTACAAGCCCATATCTTAAAGAAATTGAAAAAAGAAACTTACGGAAGAAGATGCAGTCTTTCTTCGCTTTGATCTTCTCAAGACAAATGCAATATTTGAAAGTGATACTTCATAAACATCTATTACAAGAGTTACTATTACAGAACTACTATTACAGAGCTTCACTCCTTTCTCAAGCTCCCTTCCTTCTCTCCTTCATGTTCTCTTTAAAACAAGAAGTCCTATTTATAGACCATGGACTTCAAAGTTTATACAACATAATTTAACAAAAGATAAAGTGGAATCCAAAAAACTATAAAAAGTAGTTTAATAAAAGATAAAAATGATTCTTATTTAGTGGTTACATGACATCAGCATGACATCAGCGGCATCTTTGTTGTGAGTGGAATCTTTATGACATCAGCATGACGTCAGCGGCATCTTTGTTGTGAGTGGAATCTTTTAGGTAATTACTGTTCCCACTTCAAAATCTTCAGCTGCGAGGCTAATGATTTCTGCAATAGTCTCGTTGTATATCAAGGGCTGATCATCCATCATTTCCATGATTTGGGATCTGCTCCTTCTATTAGCTTTCTTGGTCACCTTCTCATCATGCTTCTTTTCATATCTTTTCAGGAAACAGGTTGCTTTCTTATTTTTCTTGAACCTTCGTCCAAGTATCTGGCCATATCTGTTTACCCATCTTAGAATAGAAATATCTCCAAGTTGGGCAAGGACTATTCTTCTGGATCTTCTATTATATTCATCTCTTCTGGAGGGCCTTCTACGAGCCATCTGATCCTGTAGGACTGGATGAACTGGGTCCACCATCTTCCGCTGATAATAGCTTCTTGACTGCGTACAAAGATTTCATCAATTGATTTTACATATTGCTGGATAGGAGATTCTAAAGCTTCTACAATCTGTTTATCTGTAGAAGGTTTATCTTTGGAATCTTCATTTGATCTTTTCTTATGCTTTCTGACAAATGATGCCATAATCTCTGACTCATTCATCCCTAAGAGATCTTTGGCACGAAGTAGATGTGCTGTTAACTCTACTTTCTCGCTTTCAAGCTTACGATTCGTAAGCCTTAAGCTGTTTACTTCTTCAACAAGGCGTAGTGCAGACACCCTGTTTATCTCACATTGCTCAGTGAGATCTTTTATCTCCATCTTTGTGATAGAACACTCATCGCACGCCATAAGTGCTCCTTTGAAATCTTTTTGATCAACTTTTTCAATCTTCGGGTCTTTGTAGAAGTTAATACCAAGAGTCTTCCTGGCATCCTTCAATGCTTCAGATAAATCAACATAGCCTTTGTAAAGAGGCTTGTCAAAATTTCTGATGCAAACAGAGACATCTGACCATTGTGTATAAATTCCAGGCAGCTTTCCTTTAAACACAACGTAATATCTATAACTGGATTTTGACTTGGAATAAGCCATGTTCATCTGATAATTCAAGCAATTCATGACTGAATCAAGTAGTCACGTTTGCTCTTATCTCACGTGGTTCTTGGACACTCTGATGGTGAGAAATCCAAAGATTATCTAAAATTGTTCTATCTTCTTCTTCAACTTCAAGTAAAACCTTGAATTGAAATCTTTCATCTATGGTATAGAGATATCTCTGCCCATACATAATCTTCTTTGGTACATGCTTCCTTTTCAAGATAGCACTTCCCATCTGAGGAACTTTATCTTTGCTGCTCCGGGTATTAACCACAGAAGCTATAATCTCTTCAATAGAAGTATCTTTTGACCGGGAACCAAAGTATCTTCGAATCTTTGGGCTGGGAATCAGCCATATCTTTGGGCCGGGAAACAAACGACAAATCTAGTTCCCCGCAAATTATTTTCCAAATAAGGATCTGGATAATCCATCTCAAAGAAAATTATCTTTTCCATTAATATGTTCAAAGGTTATATCAAAACCTTTGTTAATAATGGTATCTCTAAAAATCAACCATCTTCTTTGTGAGATCTTTTTCTCATTTAAGTTTTTATAAAATCTGACTATGGCTTGGCAATCAGTTCTAACAAGAATCTTTTTATTTTGAAGAAAAAGTTCAAAGGCTTCTAATCCTTTAATAACAGACTCAACTTCAAAATCTATTGCTGCCAAATTTTTGTTCGGGTGCAAACCAGAGGCATATCTCAGATTTCTTCACTGGATTTAGGTGAATACTCATTTGGTCTAATTTTGAGTATTGCTCCCCATCCTTCTTGTGAACCATCTGTTTCAACAATATGGTAATAATTATCTTTGGGATATCTCATGGGTTTAACTTTTGAAATCAGCTGTTTTATTCTTTGGACCAACTTAATGTCTTGTTGGTTAAATCTTTTCTCAGCTTTTGTGGAAGTCTTGGCATATAGGGGGCCTAAGATTTTTCCCAAATCTTTTATAAAATTTCTGGCTTGGTTGACTAAACCAACAAAAGATTTAATCTGGGTTGTTCCTTCAAGGACATCTGGAAATTCCAAGATTTTTCTCGAAATATGATCTTGTAAAGATATCAGGTCCTTTCCTAAGACTAAGCCCAGAAAGTTAATATGTTCTTCGGCTATCTCTAATTTTTTCTTAGAAATGACTAGACCATGTTTAGCAAATAGTCTAAAGGCAGTGAGCAAATGCTCAACATGTTCCTTTTCATTTCTACTAAATACTAAAATATCATCTATATAGACTGCAATAAATTCTCTGTAATCTAAGAATATCCGATCCATTCTAGCGTTGGAACACGTAAGGGGCATTCTTTAGTCCAAAAGGCATTACGTTCCATTCGTAATGTCCTCTGCTTGTTGTAAAAGCAGTCCATGGAATTGAATCTTTGTGGACCTTTATCTGGTGGAAACCAGATTTAAGATCAAATTTGCTGAATATCTTTGCTTTGTCTATTAGTGAGACAAGGAAATCTCTACTGGGGATGTTGTATGCATCATCTTCAGATATTGTCATTCAATCTTTTGTAGTTTATCACCATTCTACTTTTACCTCTTTTCTTTTCTGATTCTTTCATTACAATGAAAGCAGCTGACCTATGGGGGCTATTTGAATCTTGTACTAATCTAAGTTCTTTGAGCTCTTTAAGGTGCATATCGAACTCTTCATCATCTTTGGGATTATACTTAGGGTTTCCTGTAATAATCCTCATGTCCTGATTTTTTATCTTTAGCTCAATCATTGGCTTATCTATATGCCAGAATTCTAAGGGATTTTTATCCTGTATAATCTTTGATGTTTCTAGTTTTTCTAGAACCTTTTGAATTGTCAGTTCATGAAAATTAGATTCAAATCTTCTAAAATCTAAATAACTGCTTTCAATCTCATAACAAGAATTAAACTCATATTCTTCTTCTAATAATTCTTGTTCTATTCTGAACTCAAAATTTTCATCTTCTTCAATATCTAAGGCAATCTTACAAGAACCTGGTATTTTGCATTTGCAATCAGGATCAGGAATTTTTCTTATCTTATCCACCACGTTTCGCTCGCTACTCTGAGGGCTGGAGTAGGGAAGAGTGGGAATCATAATACTCTGTCTATTAATCTGAACATAGTGCTTGTTAATTTGTAAGGCACCGTTAAAGCTTAAAATAAAGTTTAGTCCTATTAGGAGGTTATCCCACGGAGTTGGTCTTGGACAAACTTTACCCATCTGGAACCACTGACTTTGGCCACAATTAGTTTTGAAACTAATTAATGGATTTTTCAGCATCTTATCTATTGTATGGGGTATACCATCTATTCCTCTACTGATAGTGGGTGGTATATCTACTAAAAACTTAGGATCATTGAACCATTTAGGATTCAATGTACTAATGGTACAACCCGTATCTATTATTCCGGTTAAAGAAACTATCTTAGTACCAACTTTGACTTGACATTCTACCTCAATAGATTTCAAATCATCTTTTGTTTGGCAAA
Organism: Hakea prostrata; assembly: GCF_041222555.1. Taxonomy (NCBI): domain Eukaryota; kingdom Viridiplantae; phylum Streptophyta; class Magnoliopsida; order Proteales; family Proteaceae; genus Hakea; species Hakea prostrata. The sequence continues at coordinate 35,448,169 of NC_142604.1, read as the reverse complement.
GGGGTATCTGTACTTCTTCGGAAATCTGAGCTGAGGTACTTGGTTGATTGGTAGAACCAAAACCTCCTTTCCTCTTAATTTCAGGGCCAATACCATAATTTGGTACAATTATGATCTGGGCAATCTTTTCTCCTTCGGAGATAACTATCTCTTTGTTATTGTGGTTCATCATACAAATCTTTATGGAATCTGTATAATCTGCATCTAACACACCTCCAAGGATTTGCAAACCTTGTGATGCGTAATAAGATCTATCTTTGACTATCATTCCGAACTTATTACTGATTGTATAAGTAACGAATGTATCAATGATAGTTAACTTCTGGGGTTCTAGGATACAATCATATGGGATAAATATGTCATATCCTAAGCTATATTTTGTGGATTTTCGAGGATGTAAAGCTACCTCAGAAAACCATCTGATATCAGGGTCTGGATCTTCATCTATTTTAGCATTGATAATTGCTAACTCATCTTGTAAAAGTTCTAACTTAGTGGAATCTCTTTTTTCTTGTAATTCCGGGATAGTAATTTTACTTTCCCTTTCTTCAACAAGTATTACTGAATTATCTAGGCAAAAAACACATCTTTCGTCAAGGCAATTTCTGCATTGATATCTTAGATCTAATCCAGGGTATTTTCTACAGCCTGAACAAGCAATATGATATCTTCCACCTTTGTGTTTCCACAGATGTTTATCTTTTTCACATTGGTTCTTAACCATCCTGATATACAAATCAGAGGGTTAACCAACCGGTTAATCATATCCGGGTATGGTTCAAAGATCTTCTTCTTGGATATCTCGGTATTTCTACCGATATAACACTATATACCGATTCTTGATCCGACATCTCTTGATCTATCGCAATCAAGCATTCATTGGTATTTTGTACCACCATTGCTCTTTTGCTATCTCGTATTGACTAATTTGGGACATTCTTTTACCAGATGACTGGTATCTCCACAATTATAACATGCCAATCTAGTCTTATAATTCCTATTTGGGTTATATCTCCTAGCATGTTTCTGGGGATCTAAGAAGGGCTTTCTCCTAGTGGATCTTCTTAAATACCAATTTCTCCTTTCCTGGTAGGATCTTTTTCTAGGTCTTTCATAATAACCTATCTGAGGTTTCCTAGGTGCTTGGAAGTATCTAGGTTTTCTCCTTGGTTTGTGATCTTGATTTCTTTCACCAAATGCTTGTGTGGTGAAAATATCTTTACAAAATCCAAAATCAGTACTTTGAAACTGTCTTTGTATCTCGTATAAAAGTACATTCTTCAACTAGTTTTGTAATAATATGTGTGATTCGTATACACACATTATCTTTTGCAGGTCACCTTCTACTGGGATCCAGCTATCTTTAATCTTTGTTCCAAGGGGTCCCGGTAACTTCTTAAATAACTTGTCCATTATCTCCTTAGTAAAAATATTACCACTTATACTGGTATAATAGTAATACAACTTAAGGAATGGCTTTATGTATCTCGTAACTCGAAGGCTTAACTGTTCAAGATTAGTTAAAGCCATAGCTTGAACCTTTGTTTGTGCACTATTGGGATCTTGTCCAAGACATAACATATGGATAAAACTTGTAAAATTATAGGGATTTACTCCTAGACTTACAAGTCCGGTATATGACTCAGGGGTATTCTGTTTTATACCTTTCCCAATTAGCTTTCATGGATTCCCCTAAAAAGGTTTCCAAATATCTCGTACATCTCTTCTCGCCGTCCAATTACGAGTTTCTTTAAAGAATTCGTTAACGACATTCTGTTTCCAAACATCTATGACACTGTCCCACCTTTGAGGATCATGGTGTCCTAGGTTCAAGAATCTTCCCTGCTCCTGTGATAGTATCTAATCCTAATCTAATCGGAGGCTCTACAGGCATTTCTCTTCCTCGAGGCCCGATTATATCTCCTGGTCCAATTTGTTCAACATCATAATCTAATTTTTCTATCTTTAATCTAGGTCTGTCTCCAAACCTCATATCTGAATTACCCGGTCCATATGGCTTACTAGGGTCATATGGAGCTCCTTGCATGTTCATTCCTACAAAATTTTCTTTGTCTAATTCTTCACCAACATCTTCCAAATCGAAGGAATCTGATTCAAATCTTCATCCCGCTTATCCATTCTAATTCTTATGTCGTCATTGGTCGATTCGGGGATTGACCTTATCTCATCTTTTTCGGTAGGCTCATCATCTATTTTTGCCAAAAATTTGGATTCAATCTCAAAGAGCTTCTCAGATAGGTATTATCTTCAAATATAATTCCTCGTCTTCCGAGAACATCTTCTCGCCATCAACCTCATTCTTTCATCTCTTCTTTTTATAGCTCTTTCTCTAATTTCACAGAGTTTTCTCGGTTTCTCCGTCCATCAAAGTCTACTCAAATTCCGATCTTATGCTACTACTATCTTCATCTCTCCTATCTCGTAGATACTCTTTGTTGAGTTTCTAAATAATTATGGAATCTAAGCAAAGTATTACCTTGCGAATCTTGGTATAAGGTATTCTCTGTTGGAGTAATTACCTTATTATCCTTTTGGTGGATGAGTTGTGTGACATCCCATTCCTTCAATGACAAAAAAATAAAAAAAAATAAATATTATTAGGAAAAAAATAAAAAAAAAAAAAGAATATTTATGATATATTTAAAAATTAAAATATAAATTTATATTTTATTTTATTTATTTTATATAAACAAATTATATTTATATTTTCTCTCACCCCCCCCCCCCCTTCCCACCTATCATTTTTATTTTTGGTGGGGGGGGCCCTCATATTTAATAATTCTTCTCTATATATATATATATATATATATATATATATATATATATATATATATATATATATATATATATATATATATTTATTTATTTATTTATTTATTTTACAATATAAATTGAAACCAATCCAAAACCAAGTTGATGATGATACATAATATACTCTCTCAATGATAACAAACCTATTTTTTTGTTACTGAGGCTCTTAATAGTAGCATCACTAAAATTACGTGGTTTTTTTCTTCTTTTTGGAAGAGCTTTCGGTTTTGCTCTAAGATTTCAATAATGAGTTCGTAAACCATAGTTTCCACTCTGTCAATTGATTGTTTGTACCTTCGAACAGAGATTCATCATTATTTTTGTTCCTCACGACCTCTTTACTAATAGGTGTTGATCTGATCAATCGAACAACCTGCGATGATAGAGAGATTCATCATTATTCGAACATTATCTATTTGAGGCACAAAGCTTTTCTTATTTCTTCTAATTATGCATAATCCATACGGTTTGTTTGGAATCCGATCCTGAAGTTCCTTGGTGCATCCTCACATGAAAACTTTTCTCTTTTTTTTAAGCCACGTGGACCTGTCATAATAGGTCAAGAACATATCATATGGTCGTGCAATGGGAAGTAGAGGAAGGTTATTTTCGTCCAAATAAGAGCTGTCTGCAATAGTTTTAAGAAAAGATCTACCAGAATACCCCTACTCATGAATAGAGTTCATCAATGTCAGAACTCAAAAGGGTCGTTTTACCAAAATAGACAGAGAAAAGAAAAAGTTGAAGATTCAGATTCTAGGTATCAGATACCTCGGAACGGCACAAAACCAGAGATGATCATACGAGGACATTGACGCCCTCAGTATTCTTGCACGGTCAACACGGCCAATTGGATATAATTAGGCTATGAAGTCATGCCACGCAGGCAGCATAATTAATCCCCATGTCCCCTGTTCGCTATTATGTTTTGGCGTTTACGGATGCCGCAACTTCCCGTAGTAAATGAATTCCTCACTTGAAAAACATTGTGTTTCTAGGCTCAGTTGGTAAGTGATTAATATTTCAAGTCGATCAACTACCCGTTGTGCTCCTCGACGGCTTTATCACATAAATACAGGGGATCAAGGGGTTGGGTGATGGGATTTTTTATTTATTTTTACATGTGCATTCTACAGGATTTGTGGTGGTAAAGCCTAGGGTTGCAACTGGGCTGTGCAGGGCTTTTACAATCCCAAGCCCAGCCCTATATGGTATAATTTGAGTCTATTCCCGCCCTGGCCCTAGTTCAGAGCCAATGATTATTGTCCCTGGCCCTAAGCCCTACAGGGCCAAACCAAGCTCATTTCCGCCCTAATTGTCCCTAATTGGGCCGGGTCAAGATGGGTTGGTCCTGATTGGCCCTGTCCCTTGCCCTGATTGGCCCAGGCCCTAATTGGCCTTGTCCCTAGCTTTAATTGGCCATATCTTTGGTCGTAAATATCAAATGTAAACCAGGTAATAATTAAAATACATATTAAAGTAATTAAATTCTTAAATTCCAAACTCAGTTCTGGAAAATAAAATAATAAAGATATCAACAAATAATCCAAAACTTATATTCAATATGTATTTAACTATTTATACCCATTTAGATTTTAGAGAAATAGAGAAATCCAAATTTTTAGGGTTTTTTAATTTGCTATTCGATGAAAATTATGATTATTATATGTAAGCTCGAAGGAAAAAAAAAAGATTTATCTCAATTCTCAATTAATTTCTAACTTCTAAGATAATGGTCAAACTTCATTCCAAATTTCCAATTTGTCCTTCTCCCAAGTCTCTCTCTCTCTCTCTCTCTCTCTCTCTCTCTCTCTCTCTCTCTCTCTTTAATTTTGTTTTTTCCTTTGGTTTTTCTCCAGCAGTAAAGAGTTAAAATTATTCACGAAATAGAATAAGTAGAGAGAAGAATTGTAATTAAATTTAGGCATATTTGAAAGTCAAGTCAATTATAGAGAATGTCGCACAAACTCTTTTTGTAAACTTAGAAACATCAGAGATTCAGAATTCAAAAGGAATCTGATAAATGAAAATTTTATCTTCAAAGTCAATAACTTAAGCCGTAGGTAGGTATGTTTTCATTCACAACTGTTCAATAAATTGATATCTTTATTCAATACAAAAAAATTCATATTCAAAACTCTGTTAACAAGTAAATCAACGATAATTTAGTATTCAACAAAAAAAAAAAATATTTTTTTCATAGTTAAAGAAAATGATGTTTTAGTTACAAACATAGCTATATGGTTTTAATAATTTTTTTTTTGAAATATCACAGTAGATTTGTTAGATATTCATGATGAGAAGTTAGGGTATAGATTTGTTAGATATTAATTCTTTATGTAATAGTTTTTATTATTTATAATATATTATCTCGCCTTAGTCAAAAATCAAAATCAATATTTTATTGAACTAAAAATGACTTTCTTGGAAAAATAAAAATTACCTTAAAAATAATATAAAAAGTGAATTTATAGTCTAATATGATCAAAGTGACTAAATGTCAAAATCAAGACTCATATCAATGTTAGCATGAAAATCAGGGTAAAAATCTAGTACTGTAGTACATGATCATCGTCAAATTAATATTAAGATTAGAGCCAAAATTAGGGTCAGGATCAGGGCCAAAATCAAATAGATGCTTATTACATTGGTAATGAGGTTATAATTTATTTTTATTAATTTTCTACAAAACATGATCATGTTTCTAAAATTTGACACGTGTCAAGTATCCACCCATATGTGTTATAATTAATTCCTCTCCATGTGGGTGAAGGGTCCAGAGTCTTTAGACTCAAATCAGGGCCAGGATCGGGGTCAGGATCAAGACTAATATCAGGGCCAAGATCAGGGCCAGGATTAGGGCCAAGATCAGGGCCAGAATCAGGGCCAAGATTAGGGCCAAAATCAAGGCCAGGATCAGGGCCAGGATCAGGGCCAAAATCAGGGCCAGGATCAGGGCCAAAATCAGGGCTAAGATCAGGGCTTGGGTCAGGGCCAAAATCAGGGCCTGGGTTAGGGCCAAGATCAGGGCCAAAATCAGGGCCTGGGTCAGGGCCAAAAATCAGGGAAGGGCCGGGATGGGCTGGGCAGGCCAGAGAGTAATCCCAGGCCCGCCCTTGGCATTATTTCAGGGCCATAATATTTTTGCCCTAACCCGCCCTTAGGGCCAAAATCTTTAGCCCAAGCCCTATTCGGGCTCAAGGCGGGTCAGGGCCGTCAGGGCCAAACTTGCACCCCTAGTAAAGCTGTCGTGGAGCACAGAGTGCTGCCTTGACATTGTGATGATCTGGATTCTAATATTTCTATGTATGATGTAAGAGCTAGAATTTTCTAGGAGTCAAATGTAAAGCTTTGCTTATATTAATTATATCAAGTTCTATTGAAGATGTTAGAGAGGTGTGCATAAGTTGGCATGGATGAACTTCAAATCCCCTTAAAAAAGGAAAAAAAAAGTGTTTCTGAACTCATTATCCATTCAGCCCGGCAAACCAGGTATGAATCTACAACTAGAATCATGCCATGTAGCATCATGAAACTTAACCAACTTCTCGCAACATGAATGTAGACTTCTCGGATAACATTTTCAGGATGCAACTATGCGACATGATTTAGGGGTTAAAATTAGGGAAAATTTCAGCCTTTCCGGGACATTTCAAATTGAATAGTAAAAAGCACAAACATCCTAAGAATATATCTAATTGACAAAAATATTTTAAAATATCTCTTAAAATTTTCAAGTAGTATAAATTCTGTTAAATCATAATTAGATAACTCATAATTCCTAAATTACTCTTAATGTCTTTCTTTTGACTTTATAATATTGTTCTTAACCTTTTGTTTATATTTGAAAAAAAATCTCTTCATATATTGTATTTAAATTTTTTTACTTCAAAGTTGTTTTCAAAAAAGTTTTAAAATAAAATAAAATATAATATAATAGATAATAGGAAGAATCACAAGGTTGTTCTTTGATAAAGCCAACAACTCTCAGTGTAGATGAATCATCGGAATTTGAATTTTCTTAATAATTTACTTGTAAATTTAAAATGATTTTTGCCAAAATTAATTTGAATTGTTCCAATGAATTTTACTTTCTATTATATTCTATTTCTTTTAGAAAGTAGAATTTTTAAAACTTTTATTGATGTTGGGTTGAAGTCGGCTATCGACATCAAAATTGTTGAATCAGCCAACGTGTATGAAAAAAAGGGATCTACATCCTCTGTAATTCCCTTCCTTGCAATTTCTTACAATTCCCTCCTACCTAGAATTGTGCCATGTGGCATTAAGTAATCCAACGGTCACCCAATTCAAATTAGAGTTTAAATAAAATTAAAATTTATGGGTGAGTTTAAATAAAATTCAAATTTAGCTTGACTTGGGTGACCATTGGATTACTTAATGCCATATGGCACAATCCTAGGAGGGAATTGTAAATAAATGAATTACAGAGGATGTGAATCCGTATTAAAACTATGGACGAAACCCATGCATTAAGGGGAAATTTTAAACTCTTTGAGCTGAGGGAAGAGTTCAGGTATGCCATCCACAAGTGTATGAATAGAGGCAGATCTAAACTCTCCGTAAGGCTAAGTGTCATACTTCCACCCATTGTCCCATACCTTTGTGGATACATTCCTGGAGATGATAAATGAAAATACAATTAGGAGAGCTTGCTTACTTGGTAGCCCGAAATCATCCATTTCTCAAAGCTCTCAATTTTCTACTGAAACTTCACGATAAAATTTTCACTGCCTGGCAGCATTTCATTATGCCCAAAACAAAAATGAAACAAGCGTAGAAAATAATATGATTGTACGCAGTATGGGGAATAAGAGCTAGTAAAGAGATTTTTGACTGGAGAAAGAATTTTACTTGGAAAGAATTTTACTTGGATAAGGGGTTTCTACCACACTTCATCTACTAGGCCTGTTTAGTTACACGAGTGTGGGGATTTCAAATATATAGAGATTTCAAACTTATAGATTTCAAATCTATGGAGTCATAATTTATAAAATTAACTGTTTGGTTAACCGAATAAGTTGAATGAAATCTGTGGATTCATCTATGATTTTTGTGAATGTGCAAATGTTTAGCGTTTTTATAGTAGGTATGATATCTCTGGATTTCACTCCATACTCATAAATCTACAGATTCACGTTTTTAGTGTAAAAAGATGAATCTCTAGATTTTATGAATCTATAGATTTTCATAACCAAACGGGGATAAATCTCCTATTCATGAATCCAGAGATTTCAAATCTCTGGATTCATGTAACCAAATAGGCCCTAAAATCATTAGATTGGTATTTTGGAATAATAAACCTTAATTCAATTTATAAAACAGAAATACTATATTTTTGATTTTTTTTAAAATTGTTGGGCATTGATTATACAAGTAATTATTTGGTAAAAGTTTACTTACAAAAAAAAAAAAAAATTCTCACAAGTTGGGTAAGGTTTTCTTAGTTTTAAGTTTCTTTTGGGAGTCCTTATTTGATAATATTATATTAATACATTAAGAAATCAAGAGTTCAAATCTCTTTGAAGCTACCATTTTTAAATGACAATTTTGCTTTGTTTCTTGTAGGTGCCACCTAAACGCAGAAATTACTGGAATTTTGCAAAGGTTCCATCATAAGAGAAGTCTAGTGCTACAAAGATGCGAACTTGCTTCAGTTCAGTGCAATAAATGTGCTGAAATGTTCAACATACATTTTTTAGATCACACATCTTGGTCGAGATTTCGATCTTGATCACTTGTTTTTGAATGGTCGAGATCAAATCTCTACCGAGATCGAAATCCGACGGTCCACTGCTTCAAGCTGAATAGTTCAATGCATTTATTGTAATGAACTGAAGCAATTTCCACAAAGATGTTAGTTCTCTTATACTGCCCCAAGCTGGCACACCATGGCCTTGAAAAGCCTCACCTCTGCTAGTAACCTGCTAGACCATTAGCCAAAGCAAAAATCAAGCAGCTCTTGCTTCTAGAGGCTTTGACTTGGGCTAGATTCTCCGCCTGAAGATGTCTGTTCGATTACAAACCTCATGAACTCAAAACTGGAAGTCTTAGAACTTTTTAGATTCCTTGACCATCTCAGCCTAGTTCTTCTTGCAGCCTCTTTTTCCAATACACCTTACTCTTGAATAAGTTATATGCAAGTTTAGGACTGAATTCTAGATAAAAATGGGATTTAGTCTATTGCTTACCGGTTTTTACAGAGTAAGTTGACTTCCGCCGCGTGGGCAGAATCACAAAACATTCTATTGGGATTTATTAATTATTAATAAATCATGTGCCCAATGGCAAAATTGGAAAATCACTTTTAGGGCGGTTACAAAATATAGGGTTATATATATTTATAACCACCGCATCACTTGAGAGTGAATTATTCGTGCATGAGATTTTCCAACAGAAAGACAACTCCCTCACTCTCTCTCTCTCTCTCTCTCTCTCTCTCTCTCTCCCAAGAAAACATAGGAAGGAGTTATTCTTGCGTAGCTTTCTTCTCCTTGCTTTAGATCTCCATATCATCCTTCCACACGGTATTTGGGTTGTGGAATTTATTCCCTTTCCTAGAGATTGCAGAATCAAATCGGTGACGAGATTGTGGAGGAATGAAGACGTGGATCCAAATTACTTCCGCTATAGATATTTTATATTATTAGGAAAGTGAATCTAGGTAAGGATATATTTCCCCTTTAATTAATTGAATTGAGATATATAGAGTTTTACCTACATTGGCATAAGAGCCATGGTTCCCATAATTCTTAGTTCCTCCCTATTTTTTGTGCTTTCTTAAATGGATCCAATGGGAGGATCAAGGGTTTATAGAAACCCGCGGAGAATCCAAGGTTTAATAGGAAAACCATGGGAGAATTGCGAGGGTTTTAAGAAACCCTAATTTTTGGGTTCGAATCCAAATGAGAGGATCCTTTGATTCCCCTTATGTAAAAATTGCATGAATTGATGATCCATGATAAATGTTTTTTGTTCAATGTTTATTGGATTTTTTCCATCAATATTTTTGGATGATTTTTTTCTCTTCGTTATATGGAACTGAAATTTGTTCAAAGGGAAAAGACAATCGTTTGGTCACTGAGGACCAGACGGACTCCTAGACGGCGAGCAGTCTCAGAATTCATCTCAAAGTCCGTTTGATCATAGTGGACCAGATAGAAAGTCCGTCTGGGTAAACGGACTCCCGAACGGTGAGCCGTCTCAGAATCCGTCTCAGACGGCTATCCGTCTCAGAATTTCTTTGAGAGTTTGTCCAGTTCTGAATGTGTTTCTAACTTACTAGACACTAGTGGCCCGACAATTTGTGTGATGTTTGGGCATTGAGGGCCTAATGGGGCCTAGTGGGAGCTAGTGAGATAGAAGTGTTTTGTGTGAACCACCTCATATCATAAACATGATTGGATGTTTTATTTTATTAAAACTAATTTAATTATGGGTCTTTTAATCATGTTTCTAGCACAGAATGAAACTAGTGTAATAGTCTATGTGGGTTTGCATGAGAATTTGATTGAATGTTTGTTAGCATCTCTTTTGGTTTAAATGCTTATCCCATAGGTTGATTATGCTAGTGTAATTTGTTGTTGCTTGTGTTGTGTTCTATGTTAGAATAGTTGAACTCATCCTTGTATATATTGTCTCTAGTGTAATGGCTGCTACAAAGAGCATAGTTGCTAACCTCACGAAAGGTGATAAACTAAACGAGAGGAATTATGACCTCTAGCATCGAAAGGTGTATCTCCTAGAAGAGCAGGACATGCTGGAAACCATAAACCAGACGATATCCCCACCTGAGGAAGGTACCACTGCACAGCATCGCAGGGACCTTGAGCTTTTCAATGCCTAGAAGAGGAAAGACCAGGTAGCTAGGATTACTATCCTAAGCTCAATGACGGATGACCTAATGCTTCAGTTTGAGAAGCATAGGACTGCAAAGTCTTTATGGGAGGCTGTGAAGTTCCAATATGAAGGGACTTCTACCACAAGAGGCTGCTAGCTCGGACTCACTTTTGATCGTTATAAGATGTGCCAAGGTCACACCATGAGGCAGCATATAACCATCATGTCCAACATGATAAGTGAGTTGAGCGCATGTGGGCGCCAAAAGACCGATGAGGAGTAAGTCTCAGCAGTCATCAAGTCATTGCCTAAGACTTGGGAGCATATGAAGATCTTCTTGACTCATACTGATGAGGTCAAGACTTTTGATCAAGTTGCCAAGCACCTTGAGCTGGAGGAAAATCGGATGTTGGCTGATGCTCCTCACACTGAAGTTCTTGCTGCTGAAGCGAGCACTAGTAAGGAGAATGTGAAATCCAGCCCTAACCTTGACCTGGAAACCCTGTTGTTTGTAGGTCCGAAGACCCGAAGTGAAGAAAGAAGTCAACTATGGGCCATCTTAGTGGAAGACATGGTGTTTAACCCATAACCCATGGAAGTTGATGATGGTGTTCCTTATTTGGAAGCTTTGGTAGATTTGGAAATGAAACTGCACCTTGATGAAGATGAGCTTAGTTGATGGACCTAAAGCCTAGTTGGACATGCATTGAAGGCATTCCTCTATACTAGGTAAGTCATATGTTGAGTTGGAAGAAGCCCATTGGATTTGGAAGAGGTTTGGACATTGATATCCCTGTTTAGGCCTTGCTGACATGCTTGGTAGATTGGGCCAATCGACCAACAGGGACCAAATCTTTGAAGATCCTCTGTTTAGGTCTTTTAGTGCTCTATATATTAGAAGTACGTGTTTCTTAGCCTCTTTTGTTTCTAAAACCCTTAGAGAACGTGGAGAACCCCTCTCAAAGGCTCTCTTGGTGTTGAAGAAGATCTACTTGCAAGTTTTCAAGTTTTTCATCTCTTGTTCCTCAATCAAGGTTAGTAATCTCTCATACTTGTTACTGATTTACTCTTGCCATGATCTAATCTCTGCACTATGATTATGGAGAAGGTATTGCATCCTTGCAAACACCTCTTCTACAATATCCATGGTTGGGAATGAATCTCCATTCATTCCAATGATCTTGTTCCTCAATCAAGGTTAGTAATCTCTCATACTTGTTACTGATTTACTCTTGCCATGATCTAATCTCTGCACTATGATTATGGAGAAGGTATTGCATCCTTGCAAACACCTCTTCTACAATATCCATGGTTGGGAATGAATCTCCATTCATTCCAATGATCTTCGTACTTGATCATAGCCATGATGCATATGATTTCTTCATAAAGCCATGATCCTTTGATTTGATTTCTCTAGCATGTTAGATCTGTTTTCATGTTAGACTCATGTATGATCTACTGTTTATGTTCTACTAGAATGAGATCTTATCATCTCTAGTTCCTCTCTTGAGTTCATAGTTTGTTTTCATTGAAAACTATGATTTTTACCAAATTAGAAAGTCATGTTTCCAAATTAGTAAGTATTGTTTTTGACCATTGTTGGTGTCTAATCTATGCTAGCTAGTCTTATATTATTGTTCCTAATGTTCCTTTGAAATTTCGGAGTATTTTGAATCTCGGAAGATGAGTTTTGGATCAAAATTCTGATTTTTGCTGCGTACTGTTCTTCTGGTCAATTAGACCAAGCTACCACCCAATCGACCAAGGCTGATAGTAGCCTTTTCTTTATCCAATTTGATCCGTTTGACTTCTAATCTTCTAGGTCTTTTTCCTAATGATGTATCTATGCTTGTTTAGGGTTTATTTGCTAACTTTGAAACCATTCCCTTTGATCTCCGGATTTTCATAGAAGCTAATTAAGGTAAGGACAGATGTTTCCATATTAACTTAGATTGCGTGAATCATAGTTTTTAATTTGGGAAACTCCGGGATTTGCTACTGTTATTGCATTTTCTAATTATGATGTTACTGCTATAACCTATAAGTACAACAGGACCTTACTCATGTATTTCTTTTATTACTTGATCATATGCGAATACTTATACATATATATTACTTATTCAGTTGATCATGTCTTTATGTATTCTTCTATATGATGAGATAGTGGTTGTGTATAATATGACTGAATTGGGAATGTAATTGATTAGGTATGATTTGGGATTTGAGAATGTCCTTTTGACATTTCTGTCCTTGGACATCAGTGGGAATGATATGAGACATTTCCGATGGTGCCTTTTGACGCTTTCCTAGATTATTGGTTGTCATACCTAGGGCTTGTCTAGGATGTCCCTATTATATCAGACCCAATTCGGAAGGGTATTGAGACGAAGTAACCCGTGTTAGCAATGTGAGTTTGTGGGCTATTTGTGAAATTAAAAATAACCGCAAGCGCACGGTATCGTGTAGCTAACAGGTCGATCTCAAGGAGATATGCTACTTTAGAATTAACTTCTTAATGATAATGTGAGAGTGCAATGATTCAAATTTGTTAATTACTTAATTAAACTAAACGAACGATCCTAATCCATACATCTAATGCGATCGAATTGAGACGGAAAATAAAACAAACATAACCAACGCATAATTAATAAAGGCAAAAAAAATGCAAATAATAAATAAATAAAAATAAAAGGGAAGTAATCCGAGTGTTAGCTTTGGATCTAGGGAAGGGGAGTATAATTATAATGACTTTGACTGTGGATCCTTTGCCGTAGCTTATCCACCGATCCGGGGAACGGATATTAGAGAAAAAGAAATTGCATGAAAGAATTAATCAAAGCAATAAAAGGAAAGAGAAACCTTAGCTAAAGAGAGGCACGACTGTAGGCATCTTTGATCAAGGACCTAGGGAAAGGGAGAACAATAAATAAATGCTGAAAGTAAATTGTGGAAAGTAAATAACAGAGTAATAAAAGGAAAGGGAAACCTTAACCAAAGAGAGGCATGACTGTAGTCATCTCTGATCAAGGACCCAGGGGAAGGGAGAAAAATAAATAAATGCTGAAAGTAAATCCTAAATTAAGAATATTGAGGGGTAGATAGAAGCGGGAATGGAGCGGGAGAGAAGATTATTGAAGAATGTTACTTTGCATCTTTGAACTTCAAACAATAAAAAAAATTGAACAAACGATTAGAATCTCAACCAACCCTAACAACCAGATCTAGATTTGCAATTGCTAGACCCAGAGAAAAACGAATCTTGAAACTTGAAACTTGATCTTAAACTTGAAATTGCATTACTTTACATAGAAAAATTAAACCTAAACATTCAATCTAGAAATTAAAATCTCATAAAAGCAAGGAAGAAAGCTAGAGAAAGCCTAAATAAATTTAAGAGAAAAGAAAGAGTGCTTCTACTAAGCTCTAAAACACGTTCTCCCTTGATGGGGTATGCTCTCCTTTTATAGGGTTTACATGGGATATGAATCTTGACAGAATTTGAATCAAACTCGGAGTTCTATCTGACTTAACCAATTAGAGTTTTGGTGTACTAATCGGATTGGCTTAGAGAGATCAAATGCACAATTTTGCCATCGGATTTGAGGATCAAAAGTCGTGAAGCTCTCCTCCAAAAATCAGCTCGATCGGACACCGGATGACCGTTCGATGAAGGGCTTGATCGAAATTGAACAGAGACATTCAAAAACGGGATTTTTCCTTCTTCCTTATCTGAGTATAATTCTTTTTCCTCTTTTTCTTTCTTTAATCAAATCACAAATAGGAAATAAGATATTGAAGTATGCAAGGACTCTTTTCTCCATTTGGACTCTCTTAATAATATCTCTGTAGATTTGATTGATAATTTATAACCTCAGCCGTAGATCAAATTTGCCTTCTTTATCTCTTAAATATTTTGGAGTTGGCCCATAATCACATCTCTAGCCCATCATGCTCCAGATTAGGCCCATTTTTGCATTTGAGAATTTGAATGCACCTCTTGACGTGTAAAATTGCATGATTCATACCAAAAACTCCAAATATTTGCTTAAATATTGAAAAGTCCTAAAATCTACAAAAACAACATAAAACCCAAGGTAGCTCCACTCTAAGTGTGTAAAATGCATGCTTTATGCCCTAAGATTTCACACATAAATGTGCTCATCATGAGCGCTCAAGACCGGAAACCAACCCGTGAGAGGACATGGATCACATTGTGGGGGCCATTCATTGGTAGGGTTGCAAATAGTAGACTTGGGCTCATGGGCGCTTAAGACTGGTGAGTCATATCCGTGAGAGGACATGAGACTTCCCATTTATTATTTGTGGATGACCAATAAGGTTGATGAGTCCGTAGTCCGAGTTGGTTGTAGCCATAGGATACGATGACTCTAGGGGGAAAGGTACCGGAAAGGATCGCCCGAGGCAAGGAATGGAAGTATCTAACCCTAAGTTGATATAACTAAGTAGATGACTTGCATTTGGCTAGACTTTACATTGACATGCACCAATACTTAGACCAATGGTGATGTGAGAGAGGGGTGACCTAAACCCCAGCCAAGGAATGTCCCAAGGGATGCAGGACCCAATTATCAACGGAGAACCCAAGATACCGAAATGGTTGAGGGAGAGTGATTTGAAACCTACCCAAAGAAGTATGGTGCTATGACTTAAAGCATGTCTGCTAATAGAGACTAGCATACATAGAGTTAGATTCATACGTTCATTGTCTGTCTCATTTCATTTTGCATCATGTTATGTTGTGTTATCATGTTTTACTAAGTTGAACTCACTCCTTTTTGTGCAAATATCTTTGTTAGAGTATTCTGCAGTTCTTGACGAGTATGACAGCCAGTACTATGAAGCACAAGCCTATGATGCATACTACTTTCAAGGTGCTAGCGGTTACGAAGATAACAGTGAAGATTCCTTGTGTGATCATGTTGCGTACCGGGATTAGCCATGTCTTGGAGTGGAAGCAGCCATGCTTGATTTCTAAAGTCTATGTTTATGAAGACGTTCTTTATAAGCTAAAAGAAACCTTAGTTTAGTTGATGGAACAATCTTCCTCTTTCTTTTAGCTTTTGTTTCCCAGATGTAATAGTTTAGTTTTGACTTTCGATCAACTTTTCCGCTATAGTTGTGGAGTGACTTTTCCGCACATTCTACATTTGGATTATTATATTGTTATTAATCTTTCTGCACTCTGATTATATTGTCATTCTTTTTTTCTTATCTTGATCTCTTTGTTTATATAATATTACATTGATTTTATCTTGTTCATGATTATGTTATTGTATATATGGGAGGATGATTTCCTGGATACTTGATCTTCGGGGCTGTGGATCACACACTCAAGTATTCCAGGTAGGGTACCGGCTGTGTGGATGTGACAAGTAAGGGTGAAAGCTTCAAGCGCAAGAAGGAGAAAGCTCAACCTCAGCGGTCTGGGCAAAGTAACAAAGGTGGGAACAAAAATAAGAGTGGTTTATGAGACATGGTTTTAGAGTTGTATTTGAGAACAATTCTTTGGCTTTGTATCTAGTTGATATAGTTTATGGTTATGGTTTTCTTCAGAATTTGTATTGGATACAATTGATAATTTATCTAATTCTTGTAATGCTTTTGTTTGCCAAAATACTATGTGTATTGATTATAATATGTGGCATGCTAGACTAGGACATATTGGCATAGATAGGATGAACAGGTTGTCAAGAGAAGGTCTCTTAGGCCAAGGTTCATTATCTGATTTGCCAACCTGTGAGTCACGTCTAGCAGGAAAAGCAACGAGAAAACCATTCAAAAAGGCTTTGAGAGCCTCTATTCCTCTAGAACTTATTCATTCAAATGTATGTGGACCCATGAATGTGCATACTAGAAAAATGATAGGCTTATTTAATCACATTCATATATGACTATACACGATATGGTCATAGTTATCTAATTTCTCATAAATTAGAAGCTCTAGAATATTTTAAGAAATTTATGAGTTTAGTTGAGAATCAGTTAGATAAAAGGATTAAAACTCTTAGAACGGATAGAGATAGAGGGTATCTCTCCGATATGTTCAAAAGGTTGTGTGATGAAAAGGGGATATTTAGGCAACTTACTATTCTAGGGACTTCATAGCAAAATGGAGTTGCTGAGAGGAGGAATAGAACCTTGCTAGACATGGTGAGATCCATGATGGCGCAGGCAAACCTACCCATATCTTATTGGGGATATGCCTTGCTGACTGTGGCCTATATCCTCAACTGAGTTCCAACCAAATCAGTTCCTTCCACTCCAAATGAATTGTGGACTAGAAGGAAGCCAGATTTGAGTTACTTGCGCGAATGGGGATGTGCAACATATGTTTACTTTACTTCTCACCAATATGGGAAGCTTGGACCCAGAGGAAGAAAGTGTATCTTTGTAAGATATTCTAAACTCTCAAAGGGTTATGTCTTCATTGGACTAGATGAGAGTGAGAGGAGAACATAACTTGAGTCTAGGGATGCAACATTTTTGGAGAATGATTTTCCATCTCTTTCAGGAGTTAACAAAGAATCATCGAAATTCTTTGAGATACAAGATAGTGATCTTGTCACTCCAGGGATTCAGACTCTAGAAAATGAACTTAGGGTTCATCCAGAAGATCCTAGTGGGAATGGGAGTGCAGATGTTACAGCTACCTCAGATGGTGAGTAATTTGACATGCACTTGCGTCGTAGAGGGCGCGGGCTAGTTCCTCGTTGATGTTTCGACATAGAGGATGAAGCCTACATGGTAACTCCTAAAGAGATCGACTGTGAGATGACTCCAGTTGATGAGCATGAACCGAAGAGTGTGCAGGAAGATCTTGCGGGGACAAGCTCAAAGGAATGGTTGAAAGCGATAGAGGAAGAGTTGGAGTCGATGAAAATTAATCATGTCTGGGACTTGGTTAACTTACTATTGGGCCGAAAGGCAATTGGGAACAAGTGGGTTCTCAAGATCAAGAGAAAGACGGATGGATCTATTGAGAGATTCAAGGCACATTTAGTGGCTAAGGGCTAACCCAACGAGAGGGCGTTGATTATGAGGAAACTTTTTTCCCTGTGGTTAGGTTTGCCTCAATTCGCCTCAGACTAGCCATTGTTGCTCAGTTGGACTTGGAGCTTTATCAGATGGATGTAAAAACTGCTTTTCTCAATGGAGAACTTGAGGAAGAGATCTATATGGATCAACCTCAAGGCTTTGAAGCTAATGGACTTGAGCACAAAGTGTGCAAGCTCAAGAAGTCCATATATGGCTTAAAGCAAGCATCTAGACAGTGGAATGTGTGCTTCCACCAAGCTATGATGGAAAATGGGTTTTCCATGCTTCAGGAAGACCATTGTGTTTACAACAATAGATTTGATAGTAATTATGTCATTCTGACACTATATGTAGATGACATACTCATGGCTAGCAATAGCAAGGAGCTATTGGAAACCATTAAGAAATGGTTGTCCTCCGTATTTGATATGAAGGTCATGGGTGAAGCAAGCTATGTGCTTGGCTTCAAGATTGTCAAAAATAGGCAAAAGAGATTACTGGGTTTATCTCAGGAGATGAATATTGACAATGTCTTGATGAGATACCAGATGCACAATTGCAAACCAATTGATACTCCAGTGGAGAAGGGTTTATATTTGAGCCTTAATATGGGTCTTAAGACTCCAGAGGAGAAAACCAAGATGGAAAGAGTTCCATATTCTACTGCAGTGGGTAGCCTTATGTACGCTATGATGTGTACTAGGCCGGATATTTGTTATGCAGTGGGTTTGGTTAGTCGGTACCAATCAAACCCAGGCATAGAGCACTGGAAAGCAGTCAAGAGGAGATTGAGATATCTCACAGGAATGGGTAATTACATGCTGTGTTACCAAGGATCGGATTTGCGGTTAGTTGTCTATAGCGATGCTAACTGGGCTGGAGACATTGATGAGCACAAATCGACCTCTGGATATGCTTTCTTGATGAATGACGAGGCCATTTCGTGGTGTAGCAAGAAGCAGACTTGTATATCACTCTCGACCATGGAAGCAAAGTATGTGGAATGCTCTGCTGCAGTTCAAGAGGTTGTTTGGTTGAGGAGATTCCTACGACATACTGGATTTGTGATGACATTCAAAGAGGTTGCCCTTGTCTATTGTGATGGTATGACATCTCTTAGCTATGTCAAAGACCCCAAGTATCATGGGAAGACCAAACATATACAGTTGATATATCATTTTGTTAGAGACATTATATCAAGGAAGAAAGTTGTACTTAAGCACATATCTATTAGTTAGATGGTAGTTGACCCTCTTACCAAACCTATAGCCAAGGATGTTTTTATTTCTCATGTAAAATCCTTGGGCTTGCGTAGATTGTGACTTACCTTTGTACTGAAACTTTCTTATTATTGAGTAATATGAGTTCCTTCCAGCATTTTTTTCCCACTTTCTATGTGATTGTGTTTCTTCTAGCATAAAACGAGATATGTCAATAGGCAAGAGAATGGCTCACTCACACGAGCATTCGCCTCTGGTGCCTTGGAGGCAAACAGAGATGAGACAGATTGTGAATGACTTTGTGTAGGTCAATTCATAATCATGATGTCACCTTGATTTGGAATCAAGATGAGTTTCTCTATTGTGAAGAGAATCGACATGAATGTTCCCACTATTCATGTTGCCTATAGGAGCCAGTGCGAGTACTTTATGTGGCGCTAGGGTGGCGACAATAAAGAAACTCAGCTTAGGCGCAAGAGGTTGCGACTAGACTAAGACCTGTTTGGTGTCGAGAGGGACATACGTTTTATTGTGTATAGAATGCTCCACCATAGCACGTATATCATACTATGTGTGCTTAGCGATCATTGGAAATGAGAGGATGGATCCCTGCTCCTTTCATTGTGTGAGTCCTGGACCTTATGGTCATTTAGTGTTCTTAGTGACTTTCGACGACATCATGAAATGAAGGGTTGATGTGGCTACTTTGGGGTGTTACCTATGGTCATGATTGATTCAACCTAAAGGGGAATTATCGGGAAATGAGTCAATCCTAAGTATAGTGATGGTTTGGGGCAAAAGGAAAGGTTTGATTCAACTACACCCTAAAGTGTTTGCTGGTGCCAACTGTATGTGTTACAGTAGTGAACACTTTAAGGACAAGAAGGTGATCTCTCAGAGGGATCGAGATACCTTTAGTCTGGTGAGTTTGAATAAACTTAGGACACTGTGGTATACTAATGCTTATTTGATGTGTTTTTTTTTGAGTGATGTGCCATTCTGGCCTTCTGGGAAGGTTTCTAGTTTGGGGCTCACGCGTGCAGGTATATCATCGGTCACACAACCCATTTGCTAGTATGACTTGTAGATGTTAGTGTCTGGGACACAAGTGGTCTATGTATCGGGGATACATAGCAGAGAGATCAATATATGTATAACTGGGATATACATGTGTGTCTGTGACACACTTTGATAGAGAGATTAAATGTGTATATCTGGGAGATAAATGTGTGTCTGAGACACATTGTGACAGAGAGATTAACACTTGCCCTTGTGCAAGTGGGAGATGTTGAGATTTATTAACTATTAATAAGTCATGCGCCAAAGGGAAAAACTGGAAAATCACTTGAAAGGGCGGTTACAAAATATAGGGTTACATATTTGTAACCATCGCATCACTTGAGAGTGAATTATTCATGCGTGCGATTTTCCAAGAGAAAGGTGGCTCCCTCACTCTCTCTCTCTTTCCCTAGAAAATGAGGGAAGGAGTTATTCTTGCGTAGCTTTCTTCTCCTTGCTTCAGATCTCCATACCATCCTTCCACAAAGCATTTGGGTTGTGAAATTTATTCCCTTTCCTAGAGATTGCGGAATCAAACCTACATATTCCAACCTGCACGACGAAAACCAAAATAGAACTAGAAGATTAGGATGTTATAAACATATAGGAAAGAGAAACAAAACTTTGACCTATTCCACTCAAAGTTAAAAGAACCAAATGGAAAAGTTAGAGGAGCCAAATTGTCACACCCCACCCAGCCGGATCCGGTAATACCCGAATACCCGTGGGGGTGATACACCGCAAGATCTAGGTACAGTGACTGATGCATCCAAAATCTGCTCAGCCCTTAGATCTCCTTGATGATGACTTGCAAAACGAAAGTGTCAGACGTGGCCTGACCGCTGGGGTCAGGAGTCCACCTCCGAAGGCTAAGTCAATTGATGAACTTAATCACAAACAGCTCTGCTAGAAGTACAGAGCTAAGGAATGAAGAACTGGGAAAGGTGATCTAGATCGTAAGCCTCTGATAGTTTACGTCTACCAGTGTGTATGTGAATCTGAGTCTCTTCACCTCGTAGGCAGGTGAGGTTTATATAGAGTGTACCTTCGAATCTCTGTCGTCGGATGCACTCTAGCCTTCTTCGGGTAGTTGTTGGATCTTAACAGTTAGTTCCGTTGAGCGATAGACTTCTACTAGTTTGGACTAGTAGAGGACTCCTGAGATAACCTCCAGGTTATCTGATGATTATCCCTTCGATAATGCTAGCCAACAGCCGCCAATTTGTGCCTGCCATCATTAGGGTAATTAACCTAATCCATAAGTTGGATTAGGGCATGCTTGTAGCTGAATTAGTTTTCTTCCTCAGCAAACTATCTTCTGGATCCGGTTCTCTCAGAAGCGAGTCGATTCCCTCTGTCTCGACCGGGGTCGAGGATCAAACCGAGTATGAACCTGATTCGATCATATTTTCTCCGTATCACGAGCCCCCCAGACCAAGCGTTCGGTCGATCCCGAGGGCTTGGTTTTTAACTGGGTTCTTTGTCAGGCAATAGTCTCTGCGTGTTCTATTAAATGTCATATCACATTCAATGCGGTGGTCACTTTTCCTCGAGCGTTGTGAGGGCAATGCCACGTGTCTCATTGCAGTCGATCTATCGTGGCTCACATAACCCAAGCGACGGTTTCCGAACGCCTGTTTTTGATTCGTGAGTTCAAACTTTCAAAATGTCTTCAAATCTCGACCGTCGATGCTGAATCAATCTCGATCGTTCAGATCCCCGAACACTCGTGCGGGTGTTTTAAAAGCGGTTCGTTGTCTTCGTAGGTTTCATTCTTCTTGTCTGGAATTTGAACCTTCGTCATCTGCTTCGTGCCTTCTCGCTCTTGAGTCCTTGCTTCACTGAATCAGTAAGTTTACTGATCCTTTTGAAAAGTTTAAACTTCCTGTCTCCAGTCTTTTTCTTTTTGTACCTTACTGAAACTAGTAATGGTAGATAATAGGGTTTCTCTGATACCCAGTGCCAGTAATTGTCACATCCCCCTAGCCGGTACCCTATCTGGATTACTCGGGGAAGTGATCCACAGCCCAAAAGATCAAGTTTAGGAACGATAATATCCATTTAGCACAATAACAAAATCAAAAGCAAGAACAAATCATTGTATTCTAATAAGTTAATAATAAAATTCAAGAAAATATCTCATAAGGATCACTAAGAATATCAGAGTGTGGAAAACATGATACCAAATAAAAAGGCAACTGTAGAGTATAGCGGAAATATACTCCACAGACATATGCGGAAGGTAGATCGAAATCTAAGTAAACCTCTAAGCTAATACATGTAAGGTAAAAGATAAGTCTAAAAGAAACAAGAGAAATCTAATCCACGTCTTCAGTCTGCTCTTCTTCATCTTCTTCACCTTGCGCTTCCTGATACGTACCGTCATAGTAATCCGAACCTGTAGAGAAGTCTAACAAAAGATATGGTACAAAAGGAGTGAGTTTCGAAAGAAACCCAGTAAGGCAATTAAATCCATAATAACATAAATGACAGGATTTCAAAACAAACATAAATGCAATATGGTATGAGACAAATAATGAATGTATGAATCTAACTCGATGTATGCTGGTCTCTATTGGCAGACATGCTTTAAGTCATAGCACCATACTTCTTTGGGAAGGTCTCATCACACAACACCTTTTGGTAGTGGGTCCGGCATCCCTCGGGACATTCCATGGCTGGGGGTTAAGTCACCGCTCTCTCACATCACCATTGGTCTAAGTACTGGCGCATGTCAGGGTAAAGCCTAGCCAAATGCAAGTCTTCTACTTAGTTATATCAAGTCAGATCCAGATACGTCTATTCCTCGCCCCTGGCGATCCTTTCCGGTATCCTTCACACTAGAGTCCTCATAGTCCTTGACTACGGACTCATCAACCCTATTGGTTATCCACATATGGTAAACGAGAAGCTCTCATGTCCCCTCACGGGTTGGTTACCGGTCTTGAGCGCCCATGAGCCCAAGTCTATCCATATGCAACCCTCCAATAAATGGCCCCCACAATGTGATTCCCGTCCTCTCACGGATTGGTTACCGGTCTTAAGCGCCCGTGAATCCCCATTGCTTCCACGGGTCATTCGGTCTCAATACCCCTCCGATTAGGGTCTGACATAACGGGGTATTCCTAGCCAAACACTACTAGACAATCCTAAATATGTCATCCAACAGTTTAGGAAGGTGTCCAAAGGGCATCTCCGGAAATATCCCATACTATTCCCGTAGTTGTCCAAGAACATAAATGTCAAAAGGACACTTCCCCTTTCCAAACCATACTTAATCAATCACAATCACAAATCAATCATATCATACACTTTTACAGTATATAGAAAATATACCATAATAAGATCCATCTCACATATAGTTGACAAATAAAGACATTCATAAACTAAAGAAAGCAAGTAAATAATACTACTGTAATTGAAGTAAATACAACAGTAATATATTCATAAAAGAATCTAATTATGGTAACAAATCTGAAAGATTCTAATATAGAAACTAAAATCACACAATCTATGCTATTATAAAAGTAACCATCCTTACCTTATATATCTTGAAGAGAATCTCCAAGGATCAAGGAGAATCTTCCCAAATTTGGCAAGAAGGTCCTAAACAAGTATATATATTATATTAGGAAAGATACCTAGAAGGAAAGATATCAAAACATCCAAAACAGACCAAATATGAGGTTGCTGTACTCATTGGTCGATTGACTTGGTCTCTTGCCTCAGTTGACCAATGAGTCGACCAACAGAGACAGTGGCCTTCAAAATCAGAGATTTTAGAATATAGAACCGAATTTGGTGGTTCAAAAGGGTACCAAACAAGGGGGAAACTACTATGACAGTGTCCTAGTATATAGAGGACTTCAAAACACTAATCAAATCAAGTCTTCAAGTTACAAATTAGGAAACAAAAGTTACCATAATTAGATCAATCATGGTTCTTGAAGAATTCATAGTAAAAATCATGGACAAGAACGATAGGATGATGGATCATTGATTGTGATAAAGAAATCATGAAAAGCATGCATAGATCTTCAAGAAAAATAGATCTAAGACCGAAGAACATGAATCTAAATAAGGAAACAAAACTTACCATAAATGTATCAGTCATGGTTTTCGAAGAAAGCATGGTATGATCAAGAAGAAAGAACTAGAGATTGATAGGTTACAATTCTTGTAAAGAAAACACAGCGATTGACTACTAATATGATCAATAAAACAGATCTAAGAAGAACAGAATTTAAATCAAAGACGAACGAAGACAAGATCATGATTTAGATCATGATTCCTTCAAGAGCTTGCAATGATCATGATTAAGAACATTGCATTACCCATTAATCCTTAGGAAGATCAAGAGAGATAAGTTCAGAGATGTTTGCAACAGAGAATGCAGCATCTCCTCTGTCTCAACTCAAAAAGGAAAGAAAAACAGAGATGGAGAAGAAGAAGAGAGCGTAGACATACCTTTTGATGCAAGAGGAAGAAGATTACTTGAGTTCTTGCGAGGGATCAACCAAGGATGCAAGGAAATTGATTAGAATGGAGTTCTAACTCGTTCCAGAGGTTTAGGAGGCAGAGGAGACGAAGTAATCCCGAGATTTGACTTAAATAGATCAAGAAAGACCTAAATCTACAAAATAGATCTCATTGGTCGATTGGATTGGTCTACTGTCTCCAATCGACCAATCAGTCGACCAATGGAGACAGCAAGGTACATATTGCACTGTTTTGGTCATAACTTCTTCGTTTGAAGTCCGATTGATCTGAAATTCGAAAGGGAACTTCACACAAACATACTAAGACTACTAGCATGAATTAGACATCATCCATGGTCCAAAAATCAGTACTTTATAATTTGGGAACATGAGTTTCTAAATTGGGAACAACATGGTTCTCATAGCAAACTCACCATGGATTCAAGAGAAGAATTAGAGAGAACAAGGCTTCACTCTAATAGAATATCAAGAACATATCAAAGGCAAGAATAACTAAATAGAAAATCAGAAGAATACTAATCCTAGAATGAGAGGAATCAAAAATAGAAACTTACTAGAATGCTTATATCAATGGTCAACATAGAAGGCTATAATGGCTAGGAAGAAAAGGGAATTGATTCAAAGAGATGAAATACATTAGAACAGTAGTAAGGCTAAGATCAAACATGTTAAACATTAATTAGAAAAGAAGCTACAGTAGAATGATCATGCTGTCCAAAACTCAATCAAAATCAATGAAGAATTGAGGAGATTCACCATGTGGTTTCAAGGAATGCATAGAGTGATTGGGAGTTCACTCTAAGACATAAGGAGATTAGAGAATGGGTAGTTATAGTAGTGTAACATCTTCTCGACAATCAAAACATCAAGATAGAACAGTAAGAAGAAGAAAAGAGAGAAGAAGGAGATAAAACACTGAAATCAAGGTCCAACTTCAATGTGTAACATTAAACTAACCTTTCTTTACTCAAAACAGATAGGGTGTCCTGGCTAGGTTTGGGCTGGATTTCACATTCTCCCCCCTTTAAAATAATTTCGTCCTCGAAATTGGGAGAGTTCCTGGATTCCGAAAGACAGGGGTACTTTCCTATTATCTTGACTTCCTTCTCCCAAAGTCCACAGAAAACAAATAACAATAAGTCTTTTGTAAGAAATCAAGGAATATATCTGACATGCTTTGAAATCAAATCGAAAGTATGATCATGGCTTAATGAAGATTTCACAAGGATCATGGCGATGATGAATATGAAGATCATAAAACCTTAAGAATTAAAGGAGATTGTAGAAGAGATGGTTGCAAGGATCAATATGTTGCAAGGATGCGGCATCTTCTTCATAATCTCAATCTCAAAGAATAATCATAGCAAGAGTAGATCAATACAACACAAGAGAGATTAATAACCTTTGATTGAATAATAGGAGATGAAAAGCTTGAAGTCTTGAAACAGTTAGAAGGAATAAGAAATCATGAAGATCACACTTGATATCCCTTCAAAATCATCATATTGAGAATTTACAAAGTTATAGAGTGTATGGAGATCCACTCTAAAACAATAGGGATAGAAGGATCAGTCATGGGAATGATTTAAGATCACCCTCCTTTCAAAGGGAGATAGAAGGCACTAGAAGAAATAGTTAAGGGAATACATCAGCTTCGGGTAAACTTCTACCAAACAAAACTAGGCAATTCATACAACAGAGAATAAATCGAACAATGCATATGGTATGCATGCATTTGGTACAACAGCAAGGTTAGGGTTAGGTGGGATCTCACAATCTCACCCCCTTAAAAAATTTCATCCTCGAAATTGAAAGCATACTTGGGCTTCCACTAAGATGAGGAAACTTCTTCAGGGGTGTGATTCTTCCACTGAAACTTTACCAGGGGATGGAAGGTACAATGAAAAATAGATCTAATAGGTAGAGAACACTGGAATCTTGGCTGACTTCTTAAACAGCTAAAAGGAACTCAAAACAATACTCACATGCACTTCAATCAAGACTAAGCAAACTCATATGGCAAGAATAAATCAAAATAATGCATATAGCCTATATGCAATGCATCAGTAAAGGATTAAATCAAGCAACGCATATGATATGTATGTAATGTATAAGCAAAGAATAAATCAGGGCAATGCATGTGGTATTCATACAATGCACAAGCAAAGATAAATCAAAACAGTGCATATGGTATTTATACAATGCACAAGCAAAAACTAGATCAACGAAATGCATATGGTATATATGCAATGAACAATCAAAGAATAGATCGATAGTAGGAGTTAAAGGCTAAGAGCAACGTACCGGTTACGAGATCTTGGTTTGGTTCTAACTCGCTTTCAACTATGCTACACACTTTACCAGCAGGAGGGGCTTGAACTGACTTCGTAGCCAAAGCAGCTCGAGGACTTGGTTTATGAGGGAAGCAACGGGTGAAATGTCCTATTTGACGGCAGTAAAAACAAACAAGTTCTCTCTGTCCTACAGGTTGCACTGGCTCTAGAGATCTTCGATTCACTGGTCTCAGGTCTACAGCAATTTGATTGAGGTTTGCATTCCCAACACTTTGTCCCACAGTCCGGGGTTGACAAGTTGAGGTGGAATATGGTGCAGGCCTAGTGAACTTTCTGTCGGTCCTTTTAGCATAGCTAGGCTTCTACTGGGTAGGGACTTCTGGTGACAAAACTTCTTTCTTCCAACATCAGGCACAGTAGCAAGATTAGGGTTTGTCTGGGCAGCAGCACGGGTCTCATTGTGCATGGCAAAAATCCCAATGAAGATTCGGTTGAACTGTGCACTCTGCTGTTGCAACATATTCCCCATAAGATTAATGATTTCTTGGTAGTTGACAACTGGAGGAGCACCGGATGGGTTACCGGTCGCTTGACCTATCGGAGGATTCTGGGCTTCAACACTGCTAGAGGACACTCCAACTCTAGGAACAACTCTCTTTCCATTCCGACTTGAGGAAGCACCACAGTTCCTTCTTCCGGTCATTCTGACAAACCAATCGAAAGTCAAAAATCTACGAGAACATGTCCAAATTCAAAATCACACTTCCAACATGTCAAACATACTTGATTTCAACTGCACATGCCATTAAAATCCAAACAATGCATCAAAATCAATATTTTCCCAAAACTGCCAAAACAGTAAAATCTGTCCTGCTTGAAAAACAACCTTAAAGGGACCACTTTCTCTATTTCAATCCCATTTCAAACACTTCCAACTTCAAGTTTGGCTCAGGGGAAAAGGTTATCTAGGGCTCCTAAGGTTCCAAGATTCTCAAGAGGCTTCAACGACAACTTACAACCTTCATTGATCAACAACACAAGTAAGACCTTCTCTTTCTTCTCTTTTCTTTCAAACTTCATTTATCATTGGTATGTTTTTCTTCAAAACTGAGAAATACTTGAGGCTGAAGGTTAGCATAGTGCCTAGGGATGTTTAGAAACATGTTCCCATCATTTTCCAAACAAAACCAAACTTCAACCAAAAAGATTTCCCACACTTTGGTTCAAAAACACTATTCACTTTACCAAATCCCAACTTTACAAACGCTTGTCCCATTTTCAAACCAAATTGAATTTTAATACCAAACCAATTCCCACAAGACTGATTTACTATGGGGAAGATGCTCCCACTCTCCGTTCAGTCAAAATCCGACTTTCCAAAAATCACAATACCTTGTCCATAAGAGGATTCCTTCTTCCAAAGTTGCTGAATTTTCATGTCCATAAAGCAAAATTGATGGGTTTTCTTCAAACAAATCATCCCAGCATGTTTATCCAAGTCTTATGGACACTAAAATGTTCAAATCGAAATTTTGACAAAATCGAAATTTTTCGAAAAAATTACGAAAATGCCCTTCTTGCAGAATTTTTTCCAAGGAGGAAACCCTTCTTTCAGCAATCCAAGATTTTGATTTTTCTTCTTCTTATCAGGTTAGGGCTCCCTATCCTGATGAGAGGGTTGACTTGATCCTTTCGGGCGAGTTTTCCCTGTACATAGATGCCCTGGAAAGCGGGGTTCGCTTTCCCTTTTTCAATCCTTTATTCTCAGCCATTTTGAATCACTGGGACATTTGCCCTGGAATGCTCCTTCCCCATAGCTGGCGTCTCATCGTCGGCTTCTTGGGTTTGTGTTTTGAACTTGGCATTACGCCTTCTCTAGCTCTTTTTGTGCACTTCCATCTTCTTTCTATCTCCCACCCTCCTGGGTGGGTTTTTCTTCCCAAACGCAATAAGGCTGAACTCGATTGGAGGGGTAGTATTCTAGCCAAGGGAACTTGTCCTTCCAACCACAAAAGATGGCGCGAACGATATTTTTTCTGTCGAGCACCTCAATCAGATCTCAACTTCTCGACCGTATGGAAGTAGTGTACTTCCTATTCTGAAAGTAACCGGTGCCTTCCCTTATCCAAAGAAGACCAGGCGGCCGTCAGAAAGATCAAATCAATTCCATGGTATCAGGAGATACATGGACTTGAGGTGGAGTATAACTCCATCCTTCAGTACTGGGGCTTGGCTCATTGTGAGCTTCTAACCACCATCCTTCAAATTTTACTGAAGTGATACGTCTTTAATTCTGACTCTTGTTCTTCGTTGCAGTGCCTCCAAGAATGAACCCTAAGAACCTGCGAGTGAAGGCCGCTAGGGCCGTTGTAACAGCTGAGCAGCGGTCGCCTAGAGCCTTAACCGTTGATCAAGAGGCTTCTGTTCCCTCTCCCAACCCTTCTTACAGGGGTATCAGGAACATCAGGCCCGTGGCTGATGCTTCGGGTAAAGGGAAGATACCAATGGTGGAGAGGTCAAATGTCTCCTCCTCCGCTCGAACCAAAAGGAAACACGATATAGTTGATGCTTCCTCCCATAAAAAATCCAAAAATTCTGAGGATTGTGAGGAGGTCTTCACCCCTCAATGGACCCTGAAGCTGAACGATAGGGTGACACAAGACCCTAAGAAAACTGCAGAGTGGAGCTCCCTCAGTCTTATTCCTTCTGATCGTCGAGAATTTGAAGCCCTAGACGATGATGCCCTCGTTAGTCAGTCCACAAGGTACCGGTCTTCTTGTTTGTTCATTTTTCATAATATCTTATGACTTCTTCTGATAATCTTTGCCTTCCCAAGAATGCTGTGTTGAGCTTCTATCAGCACATGGAAGCATTGAGCCAGGTTGGCCGCAACGGCTCCTTGCTGCAGACCTGTGATGAAAATTTGGCCAAGGCCAATTCTGAGATAGACCGGTTGACGGCAGCTGCTAAGGAGCTGCAGAGAAAGCATGAAGAGGAGATGAACTCCCTAAAGGAGGCCCTCAATTCTTCAACGGCTCGCGCTGTTGCTGCCGAGCGCGAGGCTAAGAAGAAGAAAATGGCGGCCACATTATTTTGTGACAGACTTGAGCTTAAGTGTGCAGAGAACGAAGAATACTTGAAGTTGGCGATTCCTAGCAAGCCCGAGCATATCAAGCCAGAGCTTCGAAAGGATTGTGTTCGGAAGTACCTGAATAGCTACCTTTCTCCAAACTGCCGGGTGCCTTTAACATCCAAGCTTACCGTTTGGGGCAAAATGACTTTTGGGAAAAAAAATTCTTGAATCCATCCCTTCCTTCGATACAGCTCCCTTTCGTGAGGTGTGTCACAAAGAGGTCTTCGGGAAGTTAAAAATGGATCTCCCTGACTGGGCTCGGGAAGAGGATGATCCATTTCCAGCTGACCCAAAATATGAGGAATATCTTGTTGACGAACCGCCACTCCAAGAGGAAAAATCACAAGCCGAGTCACAAGCTGCTGCTGAAGAGGACTTTGACAACGACAATCCTGAGGAAGGCTCTTCTCAGGATCCTGAGAAAAGTTCTCCTGTATAGGGCTCCTCGGGCAATCAATGAGGAAGAGGCTATGGGAGTTATCTCTTTTCGTTTTTGTAAAGATTGACCTCCTTGTTAATGAATAGATACTTCTTCCATGTTTGCCTTAATATTTCATCGTCTCCTATCGAAAGCTTGTCTTGAATATCAAAATATAAATGATAAAACTTATCACTTAACTTCACATTCCTCGACGAGTGATAATCTTGTAAAGATATTATGAAGAGATGTTTTGAAAAGATGCCTTAATCTTCCTCATTCCTTCATTTATTGCAAAGTCCACACGTTTCCCTTCTGTTATCTGCGAAGTCCAAACGTTTTCTTGCTTTGGTATACCATTCACTATTTCCAATGAATTGGTAATACATCCATTATCTCAATAGCGGTGCGACGGTTGGAGGTATTCTCGTATTAGGTGCTTGTTTCCACGTGGCCTCCTTTTGACCATTGATCTTGCTTGTTGAAGATTTCGAAGCGTTTTTTCGATCTGGGCCATTGGTTGCTTTTAGCTCTCAACTGTCGTCTTAATACCTGAGGCTATTTAAAGCCTTCGTGGGTACTCTCCTTCTATCCTGCTATCTGCAAGTTAGATTTGCAAAAGCGACATTCCGTCCTTCTGCTTGCTTCCGTATTCCTCGTACTCCAACAATAACTCTATCAGCTTCTAAACAAGTGAGCTTTTTGCTATCACCAATCTTTTCCCCTTCCCCCTAAGTAAACTGCACAGTAGTAATACTTGGGGTTTATTTAATGAGTATTCTGATAAACGCATATCTGATAGAGAACTAGGGTTTTCCTTCGTTTCTTTTGTTGTTGGGTTTTTGTACTGATACGACTTTTTCTGTGTATAAAATGGCTCCCAGAATCGATCCGAACTTTATCAGAGTGAAATGTTGTAAGAAAATCGTTCCATCGGCGGTGGTTGGGGCCACTGAGGTGGTTTCGTTTGGTGAATCCTCTAAGCGTAAGGCGACTGCTGTTGGCAAATCTTCAAGTCAGATTCCCACAGTTTCTATTGATGCCACCCCTACGCCTCTTCTGCCTGAAGTGATCGCTCGTTCTTCCCAGGAAGATCTTGATCACTCCATTGTTGATGGCACTGCTGACGCCCCTGTTGCAGAGACCATTCGTGCATCCTCGAAGGAGACTCTTCGGGCATCTGAGGCAACTATGTTGGCATCTGATGAAGGTGCAGTCCCAGTAGGTGCTGCTTCTATTTCCAACTTTAGAGCTTGTTTGGCGTCCTCTTCCTCTCCTTTGGAGTTGGAGGATTTTGCCACCAGGAAGCATCATCGGTTGGCAAGTGATGCAGCTCATCCTTCTCTTGATGTAGCTCATCCTTCTCATCCTTCGCCTGAATTAGTGTCAAACGAGTTTGACAAAGCGTTGGAATGGTGTACTGCTGCTCAAATGACTTCGAGGGAGCGCAGTTCTTTCCAAACTTCCAGACGAGGTCTTTATGAAGTCAATGGTGATGTAAGTCTTTCTTCATTATCTTTTGATTCTGAATATTACTCTTCTGCTCCTTTTTAACTCGGAAGTTGTTTGCAGGAGTCTTACTGGTAACTTCCACAACCAAGTGGAAGCAGCCTCTAGGCTCAGTAGGTTGAGCAATGAAGTTTCCAGGCTTCGAGAAATCTCTGAAGCTAAAGACGCTGAGATTTCTCACCTTAGAAAGCTAGCTTGGGAGGTTGTAGGAGAAAAGAATTCGGTGATCGAACGTCTTCAGTCAGACTTGGATGATGCCAGGGAGAAGATCCGGAAACTGAAGTGAGAAGTTGGTAAGTCAGGAGCCGAAGGATCTGAAGCGTTACCTCAAAGGCAAGCTGTCATTCCTTTGCCCGAATCCCTTCCAATTGACGTTCCCAGAGCCTGCGTCTTCAAGTATTTACACAGTAAGCCCTTTGTTGATATGCTGAATGCTTATAACTTGCAGGCGTACCGGGACGGTGAGAACGAAGTGTGGGAATCGATATTAAGGAAAAATCCTCATTTTGATACGACTCCCTACAGTGTTGTTTGCCATCCTGAAGTGTTTACCAACCTGGGTCTTCCTTCTCCTGACTGGACCAAAAATAAGATTGATCCTCCACCTTCTGATCCGGATATTATGCATTATCTGGAAGATTCTCTTGTTTATTCTCCCCTGGAAGGATTCAATTATGAAGAGCTCGCCTTGAATGCAAGTTTGGTCGATGACCATACTTCTCCTGGACAAGCTGGACAAAGAGTATGAAATTGCAGAGGATTTTTATACATACTGAAATGCTTTTTGTAATCCTCATTTCTCCTATTCTTTTTCTTGAATCCATATCGCTGCTTGACTCATGTGTTTGTTCTAGCAAAGCTGTGTTGATCTTGTATGACTTCTTAATTATCACCGATGATGACTTTCTTTTTTGACTGAAGATTGTATCCAACTCTTGTAATCTCATTTGATGTAAAGATTGGCCTCTTTCAGTCTTTTGAAGAAATAAGAAATTAACTTCATCCTGAACTTTGCTAGTCACTTGAATCGCTGTTTGCACTAGGTCTTAGTTGTTAAAACAATGCCTTTACTTAAAGATTTCCGGAGAAATTCAATAAGTCTTTGAAGGAACTCACTTGGGTTTTAATCCGATGCCTTGTTGAAGGAACTCACTTGGGTTTTAAACCGATGCCTTGTAGAAGGAACTCACTCGGGTTTTAAACCGATGCCTTTACTTAAGGATTTCCGGAGAAATACAATAAGTCTGAGAAGGAACTCACTCGGGTTTTAAACCGATGCCTTGTAGAAGGAACTCACTCGGGTTTTAAACCGATGCCTTTACTTAAGGATATTTCAAAAATTCAATAAGTCGTGAAGGAACTTTACTCGGGTTTCAAACCGACGCCTTGCGGAAGGAACTCACTCGGATTTTCATCCGATGCCTTGACTTAAGAAATTCTGAAAAAATTCCATAAGTGTTGAAGGACCCACACGGATTTTCATCCAATGCCTTATAGTTGGATCTTGTTCTTGAATGTGGTGTATGATGCCCCCCAATCAAAAGATAATTTGTTGAAAGCCAATTGATTGAGCTGAAAATGTTTACATCATGAACAAAATTGAAATCATCATCAAGGATAAAATTTTTTGAGATGCCTGGCATTCCACGAACGATCCAACTCTTTCTGGGTGTTGATGTTCTTCAGCTTGTAAGCTCCTGAACCGACTGGTTTTACAATCATATAAGGTCCTTCCCAGGAAGGGTCCAATTTTCTTTGGTGGCGTGGGTCTGAAGCTAAGGTGTTTCTCAACACCAAATCTCCGGCTAAGTACCGACGTTCCTTACTCGAGTATTATAATGCGACACTATCGTTCTTTGATAATGTTGAGTTCGTGCTATTGCCTTTGCTTGAACTTCGTCCAACAAATCAAGACTATCAAGCAGTCCTTGCTCGTTCGCTTTTTCCTCGAACTCTCGATCCCGTAATGTCCCCGCCATTATTTCCACAGGTGCCAATGCTTCAGACCCATATGCTAACCTGAATGGAGTTTCTCCTGTGGGTGTTCGAACCGTAGTTCTATAAGCCCACAGTACATTATGAAGTTCTTCGACCCATAAAGACTTGTCAGCTTCAAGTCTTCTCTTTATCCCCTCCAGCAGCGTTCGGTTAGTAACTTATACCTGTCCATTGCTCTGGGGGTATGCCACTGAGGACATATGATGCTTGATCATATAAGTTCCACAAAATTGCTCAAATTGTGGACAGTCGAACTGAGTACCATGGTCAGTGACAATAATCTTTGGAATCCCAAAGCGATATATGATTTACTCAAGCACGGATTTCTCCACTTTTTTCTCAGTGATTGTTGCTAGGGCGCTAGCTTCAACCCATTTTGTGAAGTAATCAATTGCTACTATCAGATATTCCCGTCCGCTTGATGCCTTGGTGAATTTACCCATGATATCAATTCCCCACATCGCAAAGGGGATGGGATCTAGAATTGAAGTCATGGTTTTTGCTGGGCGCTTTGACACTGTAGCATGAATTTGACAATTGCTACATCAACGAACATACTCCATAGCAGCCTCTTGGATCTTAGGCCAATATAAACCAAGTCTTAGAATTTTGTGTGACAGGGCTCGTCCACCCATGTGAGCCCCACAAATTCCCTCATGAACTTCAGCCAAAGCTGATTTTGCTCCTTCGGGACCTATACATCTCATAAGGGGTCCAGAATAAGATCTTTTGTCATCTCTCAGATATTCGATTATCGGATCCATCCAGCAACACTCTGCTTCAATATAAGAAATTTCTTTCTCATAATAACTTGGAAATGTTATCTCTTCAATGTAGACTGAAGGGTCTAAAGTTTTTTCTTTGGCATTGGCTAATCGGGATAGCTCATCTACCACTGTATTTTTAGTCCTCGGAATCTAAGATATCTTCAAATTCCGAAATTGCTTTTGAAAGGCCTACACAATCTCTTGATACTTCTGCAAGCAAGGTTCTTTAATACCATACTCCCCCTGGAGTTGGTTGACTATAAGTTGAGAGTCACTATAAATAGTAACATCTGCGATGGACAATGCTTTTGACAACTGAAGTCCAGCTATCAGGGCTTCATATTCTGCCTCGTTATTACTAGCTTCAAATGCAAATCTCAAAGCATATCGAATAATAAATCCTGCTGGACTTTTCAATAGAATTCCTGCTCCTGCTCCATCTTTATTACTCGAACCATCCACATATACCTCCCAAGTGGTTGGTATAATGGGTTCTTCAATGGTGGTCTCCACTGGCGCAATAGTTTCTACTACAAAATCGGCTAGTGCCTGAGCTTTGATTGCCGTTCTGGGCTTAAAGCTCACTTGGAACTCACTGAGTTTTACCTACCAGGCCACCATTCTTCCAGACAAATCAGGTTTATTAAGAACTTTACTAAGAGGAAAAGTTGTAAATACCTCTATTGGATGAGCTTGAAAATATGGCCGTAGCTTTCTGGCGGCCATCATGAGAGCCAAAGCCTGCTTCTCAATCTGCGAGTATCGTGTCTCCGCATCAAGTAATACGTGACTCACATAGTAAATTGGCCACTGTTTCTTATTCTTCTCACGAACAAGTACTGCACTAACCGCTGAAAGGGACGCCGCTAGATATAGCTGTAAAATTTCCCCCTTCTTTGGTCGGGACAAAAGTGGTGGTTGTCCCAACACCTCCTTTAACTCCTTGAAAGCTTTCTGGCACTCTTCAGTCCATTTTGCTTCCTTGCTGCCCCTCAAATCTTTGAGTGCCTTGAAGAATGGCAAACAATTCTCTCCAGACTTGGAGATGAAACGATTCAAAGCGGCATTTCTCCCTGTTAGACACTGCACATCACGAACAGTTTTGGGAGCCTCCATGTCAATCAGAGCTTGTATTTTGGCAGGATTGGCCTCAATACCTCTTTGTGACACCATGAAGCCCAAAAATTGGCCTGAAGAAACTCCAAAGGCGCACTTTTCTGGATTCAGCTTCATTTGATACTTTCGCAGTACTGAGAATACCTCAGTTAAATCTGCAATATGATTTGCTCTTGTAAAGCTCTTTACTAGCATGTTGTCAACATAAGCTTCAACATTCTTCCCAATTAGGTCCTTGAAAATCTTGTTGACGGCCCTCTGATATGTAGCTCCTGCATTTTTCAGGCCAAATGGCATGACTTTGTAATAGTAGCTTTCACGATCAGTCATGAAAGCTGTGAACTTCTCATCTTCCTTATTCATAAGGATCTGATTATACCTTGAGTAGGCATCCACGAAACTTAGAGTTTCATATCCTGCAGTCACATCTATCAAGAGGTCAATCCGAGGTAATGGATAACAATCTTTAGGGCAAGCCTTGTTGAGATCTGTGTAGTCTGTACACATCCTCCACTTCCCATTTGCCTTCTTGACCATTACCACGTTGGCTAACCAAGTTGGGCATTCAATTGGTTCTACGAAACCAGAATTCTTCAGTTTTTCAACTTCGCCCCGAACGGCTTCGTATTTTTCAATGGAGAAATTTCTCCTTTTCTAGATCACTGGTTTCACTTTCAGATCTATCCAGAGTTTGTGCTCTGCGAACAGCCCTATCAATTCCTAGCATGTCTTTGGCAGACCATGCGAATACGTCATTATTCTGTTGAAGAAACAACTTCAACTCATCCTTGAATTCCTCCAGCTGCTCAGACCCGATATAAGTAATCTTTTTCTCATCCTCGGTACACAATTGGGTTTGTTCCAGCTTTTCCACTTGCTCGGGCCTTTGCATTTCTGCTTCTTCCCGATCATCTCAAACTTCTATAGGTAGGGTAGTCACCTTCCTCGGGCCTTCCTTGTCTTTTAAATAGGCAACATAACATTGCCGAGAGATCCTCTGGTCAGAGGAAACTTGACCAATTCCCATGTTAGTCGGGAATTTTATCTTCAGGTGCTTCGTCGAAACAATAGCACCTATCTTGGATAAAGATGGTCGCCCGAGGATAACATTATAAGCTGGCAATTCCCGAACCACCAAAAAATTGATTCGGACGGTCGTTTCCTTGGGAAAACTTCCAATAGATAAGTCCAACTGGACAGATCCTTCCGCCACTGCAGATGATCCTGCAAAACCATATAAATGTGTGGATGAAGGCTCCATCAAGTCCTCATCCACCCTCAGCTTTTGATACACTTCATAAGAAATTAGGTCAGCCGCAGACCCTGTATCAACCAAAACTCTATGCACTTCTCGACGCGCAATCTCTACCTTGATGACTATGGCATCATCATGAGGTAGACAAACGCCTCTCTCATCCTCCTCGCCAAAGGTGATAGAACCTTCACCATTTGGCTTCTTCCATTTCTAAGTCTCTCTGGTTCTAATAAATTTGGATTTTGTTTTTAAACTCCGGAGTTATTCGGGTTCTGGACCTCCGAAAATTGTAAGGATCGGTGATCGAGTAGCATCAATCACCTCCTTGCCTTTCTTAGACTTTGGAGCCTCCTTTGATCGTTCTGAACTAACCGAACGATCCCTTTTAGGGGCAGCCCCACATGGCTCACGTGGCTCCTCCCTTCTTCTGCTAACAAAATTGGACAAGTGTCCCTGAGATATTAATCTCTCAATATTTGCTTTTAGATGACAAAAATCATTTGTATAATGACCATAGTCTTTGTGGAATTGGCAATATTTTTCTCGATCCTGCTGCTCTCCAGGCTTCAAAGGAATTTTGGGTGGCCACTTCAAAATATTTTGCCTTTTGATGATATTTAAAATATCAGCCCGAGGAGCATTCAAAGGAGTATACTCACTTTTATCGGGAGACCTTTGCCGCCAAGCCTGAGGTTTTCCAACCTGATCGCGAACATTCTTCTTTGGCTTCTGCTTATGTTCAAGAGCCTTATGTTCCTTAGTGGAGGCTTTATTGTCTCCCTGGCGTGCATCTAAAATCTCCATGACTTCAGCCTGGCTTCGGCATCTCTGTACCAACTTAGCATAAGTTGCAGGCATATCCTGTAGTAATAGCTCCAGAAGTCTTCGATTAGTGAGTCCAGTGAATAGAGAAGTTTTAGCTACTTGCTCATCCAAATTCTCTATCTCAATCGTTACTTTATTGAATATTTTCAGAAACTCTCTGATCGATTCGCTCTTTCCTTGTCTGATGGTAAACAAGGTTTCTTCCGTTTTCTTGACCTGGATACCACTTTGGAATCACCCTATGAATTTGCGTGCCAACTCATCAAAGTTTATGATCCTTCCAGATGGGAGGTTCGAAAACCACTTTTGTGCTGCTCCTGTTAAAGATGAACCAAAAACCCTGCATGGAATTTCATCAGAATTACCTGAAACTGCCATGGTCTGTTGGTAATAGCCAATGTGGGCCGTTGGATCTCCGGAGCCATCGAATGTAGAAAAGGTAGGCAAACGGAAGTTGTGGGGAAACTGATATCCCGCAATTGGCTCGGCAAAGGGGGTCTTCCGAATAACTGAATAAATATCCTCAGTTATCCTTCCCTTAGCCAACTGCCCTAATTTTTGATTGATGTTGGCCAATTCCTGACCAATCTGAGTTGGGTGATCTTTGGCAATATGATCACGACCTCGAAAAACACGATCTTCACGAGCTATTCGATCATCATGAACGGCTCGTCCATCACGAACATTCCGCTCATCGCGAACTGCTCGATCATCACGAACGGTTCGTCTAACAGTCGGTGAGTGAGTCCTCACCCCAATATCCAACCTTGTATTTGAATCGGTTGTACTTTCTTGTGGTCTGTCGAACCGATCGTCCTGCTTAGGTTGATCGTCAATTCTCCTAGGCCCTCGGTCACCTTCACGAAAATTCTGACCGATATTCTGATCTTCAGCCAATCTTTGATCATGTGGCAATGCACGCCTCCCTGAATCGCGATGATCAGGTTCTTGTGGTAATACCACTCGCCTGGTGAGCACGCGGAGTGCTTGACTCACCTCCAAGAGTTGAATCTTTACCTGATTCAATTGATCTTGGAATGTTTCTTGAGGATTATGTCCTCCCTGACCACCATCTACTTCAAGAGGATGTTGGCTTCCCTGGGGAATGTCTGGATTATTCACTCCAGGAATTTGAACATCGGAATCGCGTTGTGCAGCGCCTGCTGCCAATCTAGTCACCATGGCTTTACAAGTTTCCCACAGACAGCACCAAATGATGCGTCCAAAATCTGCTCAGCCCTTAGATCTCCTTGATGATGACCTGCAAAACGAAAGCGTCAGACGTGGCCCGACCGCTGGGGTCGGGAGTCCACCTCTGAAGGCTAAGTCAGTTGATGAACTTAATCACAAACGGCTCTGCTAGAAGTACAGAGCTAAGGAATGAAAAACTGGGAAAGGTGATCTAGATCGTAAGCCTCTAATAGTTTACGTCTACCAGTGTGTATGTGAATCTAAGTCTCTTCACCTCGTAGGCAGATGAGGTTTATATAGAGTGTACCTTCGAATCTCTGTCGTCGGATGCACTCGAGCCTTCTTCGAGTAGTCGTTGGATCTTAACAGTTAGTTCCGTTGAGCGATAGACTTCTACTAGTTTGGACTAGTAGAGGACTCTTGAGATAACCTCCAGGTTATCTGATGATTATCCCTTCGATAATGCTAGCCAACAGCCGCCAATTTGTGCCTGCCATCATTAGGGTAATTAACCTAATCCATAAGTTGGATTAGGGCATGCTTGTAGCTGAATTAGTTTTCTTCCTCAGCAAGCTATCTTTTGGATCCGGTTCGCTCGGAAGTGAGTCGATTCCCTCCGTCTCAACCGGGGTCGAGGATCAAACCGAGTA
This sequence comes from Hakea prostrata, assembly GCF_041222555.1. Classification (NCBI taxonomy): domain Eukaryota; kingdom Viridiplantae; phylum Streptophyta; class Magnoliopsida; order Proteales; family Proteaceae; genus Hakea; species Hakea prostrata. The sequence goes on along the minus strand of NC_142604.1, from coordinate 35,408,487 downwards.
TGAACCCGATTCGATCATATTTCTCCGTATCAGTGACAAATCCATACAAAACATGATATATTATAATTAAATGGACAAGAATAAATCAAGTTCAAGTAATAAATTACCAAATCTTAAATAATGATTACAATCATCCATTATTGCAAATCAAAACTAAACATCAAAGTCTTAGAAGAGAAAGAATATTTAAAGTTCCCAGCGGAAAATCATTTAAGGAAGCTTTAAAGAAAAGAAACTCCATAAGAGCAGTCTTGGCATGAACATGAAGCGTCATGAGCTTCCACTTCTTCTCCGACAAGGCCCTCCTGGTAGCCATTCATCAAAGGATCCTCAGCGTAGGAGGGGTCCTTATAACCTGTAGAGCAGTCTAAAGAAACAAACAAAATAAAGGAATGAGTTCATAGAACTCAGTGAGGTAACTAACATTCATGTCAATACTTTCATCCATACTCCATATCATAATTCATAAAACAATCATATATTTAATAATATAAACAACAAATGCATGGTGATGATATGAGGTTCCTAACTCTATAATGTAGTCTCTAAAGTAGACACGCATTAAGTCACACACCAGTCTTCTTTGGGCGGTCTCATCACTCTTCCCTCACGGCACTCAAGCACGTCTGTTGGGTTCTCCGCGGCAATTGGGTCAAGTCACATCAATCCGTGGTTGGGGTATAAGTCACCACTCTCTCACCTCACCATTGGTATAAGATCTGGTGTCACATCCACCCAGCCGGTACCCTATCTGGCATACCCGGGATGTGATCCACAGCCCCGAAGATCCATAGTTCAGGGACCACATCATCCACATCGACGATAACACAATTATGAACAATCAATATTTAAACTAACAATTGATAACAATAGAATTCAGAAGATGAGATACCAAGGATAATCAGAGTACGGAAGTAAATATCATATCAGATAAATTAAGAAGGCAGTGGGCGGAATCCACTCCTTCAGATAAGCGGAAGTGAGGTCAAAATTTAAGTAAGTACAAGTCTCAAGCTATGAAGATAAGTCAAAGTTATTACAATTCTTCCAAGTTTAACTGTCACAAAAAGGGGGGTGGGTAACTACTCATAAGTCTCCTCCAAAATAAATATGTCCTCTTCAAAGGTGAAGACCATGGAGACCCAACATGACTGCTCCCATACTATCTCAGGGCTAACCCTGATACGCCGAAGGATCTACTTCGGTACCGTCACCGAAGTCTTCATTGTAGCTAGCCTCCAGATAGTAGTATGAGGTATCCGGGTCCGCCTCAGGGAGTGTACCATCAGAGTAATCACCTGTAGAGTAGCCTAACAAAATATTGCAACAGAAAAGGAATGAGTTCAAAAGAACTCAGCAAGGAAGTTATTCCACGACACATAATGTCACACCCCGCCCGCCGGGCCTGGTTAACCTCCCGACAACCCGTGGGTGCGAACCGTCACAGGATCCATGGTTTTAGTCTATCAATAATAATAAATACAAATACATGAATCAAGAGCAAGAATAGTACAATAATTAATAAAAAGGTTACAGGAGTCCAAATACTCCGATAAATATCCAAGAAATAATCAAAGGAAAGAATCAAGAATCAAATGTAATATCGAGTTCAGTGGAAGCAAAAAGAATAACTAAATAATCTTCATCTTCAGGAGGCTTCATGCTCTGCAAGTCCATGTACCACTGTCTGTCTCACATCAGCTTCATACGAGAAAGCTCTTTCATATGAATCATCTCCAACTTCCGACATTGTGCAACCATCTGTACAGTTTATATGATACATACAATGAAAGGAATGAGTTCCAACGAACTCAGTAAGGAACAAGCAATTCTCATATATATATGTCAATACAATCCACGAATGCACATATGAAATGATATGGATGATATGCAGAAATATGAATGCTACTAAGATCTAACTATGCAAGTCTCTAATGGCTGACATGCTTTGAGATATACACCAGCCCTCCTCTGGGTAAGTCTCATCACTCTGATCCGGTAAGGACTGGTTACCTCTGTAGGGATCCTGGGCAAAGGGGTAAGTCCACACCTGGCTCTCAAACCATGGCTGGGGGTTAAGTCAACACTCTCTCACCACGACCATTGGCAATGAGTACTGGCGCATGTCGGGGTTTCTAATCCAATGCAAGGTCATAATGGTAACATACTATATGAAGTCCAGATACTTCCCCTATGGCACCAACCAACTCGGTTCAGTATCCTTTGCAACCTAGGAGTAAGAATCCTCACGGACTGGCTACCTCTGTTGGACTCCACTCCTTAACCCTATGGTCATCCACATATTATTGGGGCGGATGCTCTCATGACTCCTCATGACACCCGGTCCGTTCCTTGGACATCCATGAGCCCAACCCTAACATATGCAACCCTACCATTACATGACCAATAGTGGACCACTGAGTCTCCGCACGGACTGGTTACCGCTGTTGGATGAAACATAGTCACGTCACCATTGTCACGGGTCACCTGGCTTCAATTCCCCTGCTGAAAGGGTAATAGCATGTGGGGTACCTAGCCATGCAATTCTAGACACTCCTAAGTATGTCATCCAGTAATCCTGATAGTGTTGGAGACATCAGCAGGCATGTGTCCCATTCCACAGCCTTCTGATATCCCAAGCCAAGATATCCCAATGGAATACCCTTCCATCACAATCACACTACATCACTCTTTATCATATCATGAACAATTGTGCAATATCATAAAAGATGAAGTACATCAAGGAATACCACAAACAGCGAATATACAATAAGATTTACATGCTTTATACAATTACAGCAAGATACATGATCAAAGAATAGTAAATAGAACAACAAAATCATCATGTATATGTAATTGCATATAAATAAGAATGCATGTCCTTACCTGTAATTATGTAAAACTCCTCTAACTTGAATTCCATAAACTATTATAAGACTTTTACTTGAAATAGAGAACACCTAGGCATAGGGTTACAAGAATATATAAGAGTCAAGAGTCAAAACAAATCCAAAATCAAACTTACACAGACACTGGAAACCGGCCGGTCGCTTGAGCCGGTCGCTTAGGTTGAGCGACCACCACTGGTGACCGCCCCAAAAACAGAGAGTTTCAAATCCGAAACTCAGGCTTCTGATCATCCGTTTTCAATCCGGATTTCGAGTGATCATGGCCAAAGTCTCGAATCTAACACTCCAAGAGACACTAGGTGAAAAGAAACCTAACAATTATCATAAATGGATTACCCAGAAACTCTCCCCTTGACTGGATCCATCCATTAACAAATGCAGGGATTCGTTTTTGAACAGGATCTCATCAAGAACATTGGAAAGGGAGTACAACAAATCAAATGGGTAACCACTAACAAAAAGGAGATGGGTTCATATCAATTAGAGGTTAAAAAGAAGAGAATTGCAGATGGAGATTCATTACCTTAATCAGAATCACCAAGAATAGAAGAGAAAAGGTTTCATATCATTAACAACACTTCAGACCTGAATCCCGTACGATTCCACTGCCGCCTAATCGCCCAAAATAGCTATCCCGAACATAATAATGCGTTAATAGGGCGAGGGATGCTATTTATAACGAACAGGGGGCAAAAGAGGGCATTTTCTTGCAAGCAGAACCGGGCGGTCGCTTAAGGCGGTCGCTTGGTTTAATCAACCGCCACTAGCAACCGCCCCCATGTATATTGCTATACAAGGGTGCTTTGCTCATGGGGTTGAAGACCAAGTACAACCTAACCCAAATGAAGACATGGGGGAGATCATAGTCCGAAAAATCAATCATAATAGGTCAATAATAAAGGGGTTAGGGTTTCATCATAACATATGGCTCATGAAAAGGTTATGATCACGGAAAGAGAGGGAATGATTGTTATCAAGAAAATAACAAGAAATCATAGGAAATCTAGTTTATGTTAACATAAACATTACCCATGAGGTTTCCCGCACATGGAAGGTTACAAGAGGTTTCCAGAAAGATCATTCAAGGGTTAGGGTTAAGGTTTCAAGAATCTATTAGCTAGGGTTAAGATCATGATGATGATCATAGATCTTCAAAGAATAGAATGAGATCATGGAATAGATGATTGCAAGGATGCATCATCTTTTTCCTGATCTCAATCAAGAACAAGAACGAAGAAAGAATAATTAGAAATCCTAATTAGGTTAAACATGGATCATGAAGAAAATATAGTGATCAAGTTTAGGTTAACACAAATATCACCCAAGGGAAAGAGAAACAAAGAATCAAGATTCACCCATGGGAAAGAGAAACAAAGAATGCACAATCTGAAAAAGTGTTGGGAAGTTTCCAACATAGATAAAAGAACAATAGGGTCTCAGATATGGTTACCTCTCATGAGAGTTGGTTACCTTCCATGAGAGTTACCCATAATTAAATCTCACAAAAACAACCCAAGATAGATAAAGGAACATCTCATTAGTATTTCAAAATAAAGAATGGAATTAGGAAGGGTCTACTAATGAGAGAAAATAAGGTTCTCAATTAAAGTGAAGAGAAATAAATTCAAATCATACAATTAGGGATTTACTAACAAGAATCCGTGTATCCCACGAAAAGACTAGGGAGAATAAAGATTCACCCTTAGGAAAGAGAAACAATCAAGAAAGGTTTTGGGGAGAGTCCAAAGAATTAATAGAAAATAAAAGGGTTGCCAATTGTTCCAAGGAAAAACAAGGATCAACTCCTCAATCATGAGGACACAAGGGAAGGTCATGGTAATAATATGAGACCTTCCCCACAATAATAAAAATAGGTAGAAAATTAGGGAAAGTATCATTAAGAGCTTTGGTGGAATCAAATTCAAGGATCATCGCCATATGGCTTCAAGATCATAGAGTGAATTGGGGGATTCACTCTAGGGTTAAAAGAATTAAAGAAGAGGTCATTACAGTAGTGTAATACTCTTCTCATGATCCGAAAATCAGAAGTAGAGAAGAAAGAATGAATTAAAGAAGAAGCAAATTGAATACCAACCTTTTAGAAGACAAACCGCTGAAGAAACCTGAACAGATACTAGAGGATCTTCCTTGACTTCGAAGGAGAGGATCTAGGGCTTATCCCACGTTCTCCCAAGGCTTAGAAACAGAATGAGAGTGAAACACATGGAGTTCCCCCTTTTACATATCACAAAAAGTTCAAGAGTTACTAGGGTTTCACCAAACTAACCAAACTGACCCTGTTGGTTGATTGGTTGCCAAAGAGGAAGTTCAAAGATCGATCCCACACTATCTAGAGGGTTAGAAACATAATGGAAATAGTTTACCATGAAATTAAAAGAAATAAAGCTTTTGAAAACCTTCAAAACATATATTTACCAAAATGCCACTGCCTGGACAACTTGTTCAAAACAAAGGATTTAATGGGCCTAACTTCAATATTTTTGGATGAGCTTCTTTCAATACATCATACTACTTACATAGTATGGAGGGATGTCTTCAAACCAGGTCCAACTAAGCTTTAGGTCCATCAACCAAGTTCTTCTTCACAAATAAATAGTTCAACACCAAATCAAGTAAGGTTTCCATAAGGAAACACCATCATCAATATCCATGGGTTTTGGGTCAAACACCATATCCTCTACTGAGATGGCCCACAAAGACATCATCCCTCATTTTGGGACATTGGATCAACTCTAAGGGAAAGGTCTGACATGGCTTCCTAAGATTTTAAAAGATAGTAAAACTAAAATCACGGTCAAACTTCAAAGTCAACATTAAACAAAACCTACAACACCCAAAACAGATCGGGTCTTCGGGCCAGATTTGGGCTGGGTGTCACACATAAGCCACAAGAAAATCATAACATGATGTAGATGATATGAAGCATATAATGCAATATGATTCTATTCTAAGTATGCTGGTCATCTATGGTAGACATGCTTTAAGTCATAGCACCATACTTCTTTAGGTAGTCTCAGTCACTCATCACCGGGGGGGATTGGGTCCTGCATCCCTCTCGGACAAATCCATGGTTGGGCATTTCGGTCACCACTCTCTCACATCACCATTTGGTCTAAGTATTGGCGCATGTCAAGGTAAAGCCTAGCCCAATGCAAGTCAACTACTAATCATATCATGTCAGTTTCAGATACGTCCATTCCTCCCCTCTCGGGATCCTTTCCGGTATCCTTCACACTAGAGTCACGGATATTATTCACCGGACTCATCAACCCTATTGGTCATCCAAAAATGGTAAATGGGAAGCTCTCACGTCCCTCTCACGGATCATTTCACCGGTCTTGAGTGCCCGTGAGCCCGAGTCTAGCCATTTGCAACCCTACCAATAAATGGCCCCTTTCGGGTAACCGTAATGCAATTTATGTCCTCTCACGGAGTGGATACCGGTCTTGAGCGCCCACAAATCCACACTACTACCACAGGTTGTTCGGTCTCAATGCCCTTCCGAATCGGGTTTGATATGATAGGGACATCCTAGCCATACATCTAGACAAGTCCTATGTATGTCATCCAATAACCTGGGAAAGCGTCGATGGACACCTTTGGAGAACATCCCATACTATTCCCTCCGATGTCCAAGGACAGAAGCACCAGTAGGGTACCCCTCAATCCCAAGTTATACTTAAGCAATCACATGCCCAAGTTCATCATATCAGTTCACAAGATACAACATCATAATAAACATTCAATTCATGACATTGACATAAGTCATCATATATTGAAATTGATAATCATGATAAGACATTGAAATAACATAATGTAAACACAAAGCTACTGTTGAAAGACATATGTAGCAAGTCTAACATGATAAGAATATGAAATAGAAACTATATTTACTAGGTTAGGAACACCAAGTCAAAATCCCATATCCTAAGTAATTATATCGATAACTATCCTTACCTTGAACCGGAGAAGAGAATGGTCCAAGATCACAAGCAAGTGGCCCAAATAGTCTTAAAGTCCTAAACAAGCATATATGAAAGCTTAGAGAAGAAATCAGAACAATTGGAGATCAAACGAATCAAAACTAGGCAAAAGTTGCTGACAGCAACTCTATTGGTCGATACATTTGGTCGATAGTATCGACCAATAGTATTGACAAAATAAATTTTCGGACAGCAAGCTGGCTTTTTGGATTCTTGCCCAGATTTGGTCTTCCGGGTCTTGGATCGACACGAAACTTGGAGGATAGTCTAAGCACAACATAGGGGCACTAAATATCAAGAAATTATCATAATCCAATGGTCCATTTGGAAATCAACAAATTGACATATCAAGGTTAAGAGTTATAGATCATGGCATTGGCTACATCTTAATGCAAATTGGGGGAAAACATGGGGGATTAGGTAGGGAATCATTTAGAAGTAACATCGAACTCATATGCAAGACATAGATTAGGTTAATCATAAGCTTCATCTCAGTTTTGGTAAATAAAGCAAGTTGGTGAGCAATAAATCATGGAAATGTGTAGTTAATGATCATGAGGTGAATCAATCATAGTCATATCGGTGAAAACATCATTGTATGGGGTTTAGAAGGTTCATGGCAAGGTGGTTGCAAGGTTGTAGCACCTTGGCCATGGTCCCAACAGTAAAATAGAGAAAAGATGAGTGAGAAAGTGATTAGGAGAGAGAATCATACCTTAAGAGTGGAACAAGAAAGTAGGAATGAGTGGTTGGCAATGATTGATGAAGAAGATGCTTCACCACTACCAAGGAGAAGTTCTTGAGAGGCTCTCCCACGTTCCCAGATGTTAAAAACGCTAGAATAGGGCTCCAGTCTCGAGGAATAATAAATAGAAAAGAATATTCCAGAGAATCTTTAAATCTGAGTTCAGTAAACCTGTTGGTCGATAGTATCGACCAATAGTATCGACCAAAACATGTTTCTGCAGAATTTTACAGAATAGTTCAGTAACTTTAGGTGTGGACTTGGAGGGCTATACAAGGTCAAATTGCATGGGGTTTTCTCCTACAGTTCACTCAAGAGGTCTAGTTTTAGGGGGTACCTTCGGATTATGCACAGGAGTCCGTTTGATATCTCAACTGTCTCACTCTTCAACAGTGCGCAGATTCTAACTTAACACTGATAATGTGCTCAAGGAAGGAGTAGCATCATCAATGTCCATGTACTGGAGTTCCGACACCACGTCCTCAACCAGCAGGGCCCACAAGTCCCTCCTACCATCACTTCGGGTCTTCGGACCAACAAACACAACAATGACCGGGTCGGGTCAAGGTTAGGTAAAAGCTGGATTTTACATCTGGCGCGTGTCAAGGATTACTCTAAGCCGAATGCAAAGTTTTACGGTCTCGTACTACATATGGTCCGGATACTTCCCCTATGGCACCAACCAGCTCCAACTACGTTGACCCCTAACCCTATGATCATCCACATATAATGGACAGGATGCTCTCCATGTCCTTTCACGGGTCATTTCACCGGTCTTGAGCGCCCATGAGCCCTTGTCTATTATATGCAACCCTACCATCTCATGATGACAGTGGGCCTGCTTGATGCTCACATTGTCACGACCCCAGTTTTCACAGGCTTGGTGGGGCCCACATCATGTACATTCCACTAGGGCACGTGACAGCTCCTCTTCGTTAACACCTCTTTATAATCATTAAAACAAAATGCTAGACAAAACATTCTAAAAAACAAACAACCTGGTTGACAGTTTGACTCATAAACATATATATGTACACAGTCTAAAGTCCGGTTATATTTACATTTGACCTTTCAACAGTGTCTAGATCAATACATACAGTCTCAAAGAAATATATACATTCACTGTCCAGTTATACAAACATCAAACGTAACGAAATGAATGAGATTACATCTTCAACTTTAAAGGCATTGACAGATGGCAACACCTTGCCTTTATCATGAATCTGAGTACCAGTCAACATTTACAATAATGAGCTTTGCGGCCCAATAAGCAATAAAGACAACCATGTAAGTAAGTCAGGAAATTCATTATGCATCAATTATCACATCAAAATCATATAACATCATACATTCCAAACTTTCTTTTCATTTTCCTTTTCCTTTATCCTTTTCCTGTTCCTTTTTCCTTTTCCTTTTCCTTTTCCTTTTCCTTTTCTTTCCTTTTTCCTTTTTCCTTTTTCTTTTACTTGCATTCCAGTTATCTGACATTATAGTCTTGTGCCTAGGCAAATCCAGAGGATGCACATATCTCTTCACCACCAAAGTGGCTTCAGTCTCTTCACCACCGAAGTGGCTTCAGTCTCTTCACCACCGAAGTGGCTTTGTCTCTTCACCACCGAAGTGGCTTCTGTCTCTTCACCACCGAAGTGGCTTTTGTCTCTTCACCACCGAAGTGGCTTCTAGGCACAAGGCCTTGTACACCTCGTGGATTGCCATCAGCATAGACTCAATCTTTTCACTTTTCAGTCTTGCTTCATGCCTTCTCATTTGGGTACATAAGTACCAGGACTTACAGAAGCCATTACATTTTATTCATTTTTCTTTTACTCTTTTCATCGTCAATTCCAGTATTGTATTACCATGCTCTGCCCATTTCAATATACATTTTTCATTTCAAACATCATTCAGTCTCATCTGAACACAATTCATGCTATTCAATCATTTAAATATGAGAGCATGATATCATTCAATCTCCTCTGAACACAGTTCATAACATTCCATCATTTACATATGAAAGCATGATAATTTACATTTAACATGCATAAACATTCTTGCAAATTCATGATTAACAGTTCAAGACACTATTAACATTTCATTCAAGTAGTTCATACATTCCATTTCAACCAATTCAATCTAGTCATTGAGCTGTCATCCAATTCCATGCATTTTGTTCAATACACAAAGGCATATATCGTACACTTTCCATAAATTACATCACCGACTAAATAACATAGACTTTATGTCATCATGTTCATGTTACATGTCTACTAAACATAATCACCCACTTATCATACATAGGTTGATCAATATTACTTACCTGTCCTGGTTCCATGTGTGTGTGATTTGACCTTGATTCTGATAAAACCGCTTTCCCTTCGGTATTCCGAACAATTACTGGCTATTTCGAAAGCGTAGGAACCAACGGTAGATTTTCCCCTTTTATTTTATTTTATTTTCTCTCTCCTACTTTCTCTCTCCTCCCCACGGTTTTCCTCTCTTCTTTTTTGTCTTCCTCTTCTCTCCCCACTCCTTCTCTCTCCTCTAGGCTTTCTCCTCTTTCCTTTTCTCTCTCTCTCTCTCTTCTCCACGTTCTCCCCTGTTCCTCAACTTCACCTCACACAACTCACCTCTCCCAACTCTCTCTCCTCTCTTTAATTGCTTCTTCTCTCTCTCTTAATCTTTCTTCTTCTTCTATTTGTCTTCTCTCCCCACGTTCCACTTCTTCTCTCACCTGCTACACTCTTCTCTTCTTAACCTTGCTACACTCTGATTTCTGAAATTCCCAACCCTTCTCTTTTCTTCTCGCAACTTCTCTTTCTCTTTCTATTCTACGGTCTTCCTCTTCTCTCTCTTCTCCTTTCTTAAGTCGGTCCTCTTCATGAGTCGGTCCTCTTGAGTCGGTTGGGTAAATAATATAATATATATAATATATATAATAAATATAATATATATATAATACATATATAAATATTAAATGGCTAATGGGCTTTATTATGGGCTTGTGGGCCCGCTGTAATATCTTATGCAGGGCCCACTTTCAGGTGCTAATATTCATACCTCTAGGTCCAGAAATTTACGCTGATCGTTTCCTCGCTTTCGGTTCAGTCTAATTCCACTGTTGTGGGACCCACAAACGATGTCTGACCTCGATCACAATGACATGTTCGCCCACAATAATAAAATAATACTAGAAAAAGATGCGGGGCATTACATCCTCCCCTCCTTAAAATAAATTTCGTCCTCGAAATTTGCGTACCTGATCAATTGAAAAGTTGGGGATATCGAGTCTTTATGTCAGATTCAAGCTCCCATGAGGCTTCTTGACCCGAGTGATTGCTCCATAACACTTTCACTAGTGGTACCGTCCTGTTTCTCAGTTTCTTCTCTTCCCGTTGTAGTATTTCAATCGGCTTCTCTTCATATGAAAGATCTTCTTTCAATTCTAATGGTTCATATCGTAACACATGAGCCGGGTCTGCTACATACTTTTTCAACATAGAAACATGAAACACATCATATATGTTGGACAAATCTGGAGGTAGAGCAAGTCTATATGCCACTGCTCCAATTCTTTCTAAAATCTCAAATGGTCCTATATATCTTGGACTTAACTTCCCCTTTTTGCCAAATCTCACCACCCCCTTCATTGGTGCTATCTTTAAGAAAACTTTATCGCCTACCTCAAATTCCAAGGGCTTCCTCCTCACATCTGCATAACTTTTTTGTCTACTTTGAGCGGTTTTCATTCTCTTTTGTATTACTTTTATTTTCTCACAAGTCTGTGGTACTAGGTTTGGACCCAATATTGGCTTCTCACCAATTTCATTTCCTTTCATACCGCGCTTTAGAGGGCGCCTTCTCTATGGTGGATTAGTAGCTGTTGTTATAGGCAAATTCCCAACATTATCATTCAAACAATTGGTCCTCCAATTAGTCCATTCATTTAATCAAAATTAACTTTCCCCGACTATATGCTTTCTGCTCTTCATTTCTTATATTATCGGTCTTTCTAGTCTACAGAATCTATTGCTCTGATACCACCTCTGTCACGACCCCAGTTTTCACAGGCTTGGTGGGGCCCACAAACGATGTCTGACCTCGATCACAATGACATGTTCTCCCACAATAATAAAATAATACTAGAAAAAGATGCGGGGCATTACATCATCAATCATCACATCACTGGCATCAAAATCACATAATGAGCAACACCTTGCCTTTATCATGAATCTGAGTACCTGTCAACATTTACAATAATGAGCCTTGCGGCCCAATAAGCAATAAAGACAACCATGTACGTAAGTCAGGCAATTCATTATGCATCAATTATCACATCAAAATCATATAACATCATACATTCCAAACTTTCTTTTCATTTTCCTTTTCCTTTATCCTTTTCTTGTTCCTTTTTCCTTTTCCTGTTCCTTTTTCCTTTTCCTTTTCCTTTTCCTTTTCTTTCCTTTTTCCTTTTTCCTTTTTCTTTTACTTGCATTCCAGTTATCTGACATTATAGTCTTGTGCCTAGGCAAATCCAGAGGATGCACATATCTCTTCACCACCGAAGTGGCTTCAGTCTCTTCACCACCGAAGTGGCTTCAGTCTCTTCACCACCGAAGTGGCTTCGTCTCTTCACCACCGAAGTGGCTTCTGTCTCTTCACCACCGAAGTGGCTTCTAGGCACAAGGCCTTGTACACCTCGTTGATTGCCATCAGCATAGACTCAATCTTTTCACTTTTCAGTCTTGCTTCATGCCTTCTCATTTGGGTACATAAGTACCAGGACTTACAGAAGCCATTACATTTTATTCATTTTTCTTTTACTCTTTTCATCGTCAATTCCAGTATTGTATTACCATGCTCTGCCCATTTCAATATACATTTTTCATTTCAAACATCATTCAGTCTCATCTGAACACAATTCATGCTATTCAATCATTTAAATATGAGAGCATGATATCATTCAATCTCCTCTGAACACAGTTCATAACATTCCATCATTTACATATGAAAGCATGATAATTTACATTTAACATGCATAAACATTCTTGCAAATTCATGATTAACAGTTCAAGACACTATTAACATTTCATTCAAGTAGTTCATACATTCCATTTCAACCAATTCAATCTAGTCATTGAGCTGTCATCCAATTCCATGCATTTTGTTCAATACACAAAGGCATATATCGTACACTTTCCATAAATTACATCACCGACTAAATAACATAGACTTTATGTCATCATGTTCATGTTACATGTCTACTAAACATAATCACCCACTTATCATACATAGGTTGATCAATATTACTTACCTGTCCTGGTTCCATGTGTGTGTGATTTGACCTTGATTCTGATAAAACCGCTTTCCCTCCGGTATTCCGAACAATTACTGGCTATTTCGAAAGCGTAGGAACCAACGGTAGATTTTCCCCTTTTATTTTATTTTATTTTCTCTCTCCTACTTTATCTCTCCTCCCCACGGTTTTCCTCTCTTCTTTTTTGTCTTCCTCTTCTCTCCCCACTCCTTCTCTCTCCTCTAGGCTTTCTCCTCTTTCCTTTTCTCTCTCTCTCTCTCTCTCTTCTCCACGTTCTCCCCTGTTCCTCAACTTCACCTCACACACAACTCACCTCTCCCAACTCTCTCTCCTCTCTTTAATTGCTTCTTCTCTCTCTCTTAATCTTTCTTCTTCTTCTATTTGTCTTCTCTCCCCACGTTCCACTTCTTCTCTCACCTGCTACACTCTTCTCTTCTTAACCTTGCTACACTCTGATTTCTGAAATTCCCAACCCTTCTCTTTTCTTCTGCAACTTCTCTTTCTCTTTCTATTCTACGGTCTTCCTCTTCTCTCTCTTCTCCTTTCTTAAGTCGGTCCTCTTCATGAGTCGGTCCTCTTGAGTCGGTTGGGTAAATAATATAATATATATAATAAATATAATATATATATATAATACATATATAAATATTAAATGGCTAATGGGCTTTATTATGGGCTTGTGGGCCCGCTATAATATCTTATGCAGGGCCCACTTTCAGGTGCTAATATTCATACCTCTACGTCCAGAAATTTACGCTGATCGTTTCCTCGCTTTCGGTTCAGTCTAATTCCACTGTTGTGGGACCCACAAACGATGTCTGACCTCGATCACAATGACATGTTCGCCCACAATAATAAAATAATACTAGAAAAAGATGCGGGGCATTACACACATGACCCAATCACTGAGATCACGGGTTAACCGGTTTCAATACCCCTACCAGAAGGGTAGTAGTACTCATGAGGTTACCTAGCCAAACACTTCTAGACATGCCTTACATATGTCAATCAGAAATCAGGGAAAGCACCAAGGGCACCATAGGAATGTGTCCCATACCGCCTCCTTTGGTAGCTATGACATAAATGCCAAAAAGGGCATTCCCCATTCCCCAATGTTACCTGGACAATCACATAAGATCATTAGGGCAATGGGCGAACCCATGACCCTAGTAGAAAATACAAGGTAGAGGGAATAATAATATTTCCCCTCTTTCATCTCATACAATATCATACCATATTCATATCAATAACATAGGATTCAATAGCAAAGAGAAATACTTAAGCAATAAATCTTACATTCCATTCATGCAAAGTCATACACATGCATATCATGGTAAATATAAATTTTTGTAAATTTATATCAATAAAAGAAATTAAAATAACAACAATTAATTATGTATAACAAGGTTAGTTATTCCTCACCTTTTTACTTTACTCCTTTCTCCAAAGTCTAAGAATTCACTCCACAAGTTTGGTGACTAAAGATACATAATGCCTATTCATGCAAGAAATTTATAATCACAAATTAGAGTCAATTTGGGTTTCAAAGGATATCCCAAAATCTTCCCACGAAAATCCAAATCCTTACCCCTACTTTACAAAAGGGTAGTTCCCAACCTTACTAGTGAATGATCTCTAATTCGTCACAGAATCGAAGTCTAAACGAAATGAAATTTTGGGGAAAGCTAATTGACAACAAAAGGATCCTACGGGTACCTTCAATTTAATTAAATTTGACCCATCTCAAAAAGCCCTAAATTTGGCTCTCATAAATCATCCGTGGGTGACCTAGAGAGTCAAAATGCGTCAACCTTAGCATGGGATCTTACCATTACTCTCATACTCAAGGGAATCATTAATATAAGAAAAGATAAACATCTAGGGTACCTATCATTATTCCCTTTCATAGATCCCCTCGAAAGAAGAGAAGAGAAACTCTCACCAACTATGATTAAAGAGAAGGTTTAAAGAAAACTAACCTTTCCTAATAATTTTGCGAAGATTCGGATCACAGACACCTTCGAAAGAATGGAAATCGCTCCTCTCTTTCGTTTCTCCTTTTCTCCAAAGCCTCCGCCTCTTTCTAGCCTCCAAAAATGCATTTACGGATGAGATAAAAAAAATAGGGTTTAAAAATCTGAATTTCCATTTTTGCCCCTACACAGAAAATTGGGTGGGGGTTGGTTCACCCAAATGGCCCAATCTTCCGGCCCATGGTTGGACCCCCAAACAGACTCCGATTTTAGTGATTTTTGACTCGTTGGAAAGGTCTTTCGACGATCTTCGATTTGATATCTTATTCGTATCAATTGAATTCTCTAAAATAAATCTATGATCATTCAAATATCACCCTATTTACATCATTGTGATTAATCTTCTCTCTTCATTTAAACTCTAGGAGAGTTGTTGAGTCATTACAAGGGTCATCTACCAACACTGGGTCCATTTTCAAACCTTAGGGCTTGACTTAAATGGTCCACAATTTTCACCAATTCAAGGCTTGGGTTTTTGGTCTTGAAACCGCGGGTGAAAGGGGTAGAAATCCGGGGGATTTCACACAAATTACCACCTCAGAGTTGGTCATAAGCATGGCTGCATTGATTTCAAGTAAAGCTAAACTAACCTAAGTTTAAATGGAGATCAATGATTGGAGTTGTTGTTTGAAGATAGAAAAAGAGACACAGGTAGAGGTATGAATGTTCATAAAAACGAGGATGCAATATAAACCAGTGCTCCTGAGGACTAATAGCTAGGCACATAATTTTAAACACATGACTTTTTGATGGGGAAAGGAGAAAATAATTCAACCACAATGTTGACAACAACAGTGCATACAAATCAATTCTTCCCCTTGAGCGAAGCTGTTAGAAAATAGACAAACAAAGATTTTTGCAAACAATTTGTCAAACACAATGTAAGCAGCATATTTTGCTCACAACTTGGTTGCAAATTGTATCACAAATACATCTATAAGCATGTCTACAAAATTATAGACACATAACACAAATGAACTTTAACGTGAAAAATCTTTTCGATGTGAAGAGGAAAAACATGGGACCATAGTCCACAAAAAAAAAAAAACAAATCCAATAATCACTAAAATTGGGAATACAAAGATTCTTTTTAGTTAAAACTTGATGTAAACATAAATAATCATTGACATTCATCAAGAACTATAGTTCTTGGCATACACTATTAAATATATGAACCCCAATAATGAATCAAATAAAAAAGTTTCAAATAGATCTCACCAAAATGGATGCACAAAAGTGTGCGAACTGCAGTAACTTCGCAAGCTCAGATTCATAATCCCACTACTAGATTTGAAGAACAAGAAGTCACTAACCTCTAGCATAAATTTCAGCTCAACCGGACACCAATTGACTATCCGATGAAGAATTTGATCGAAAATAGATAGGGCACACTAAAAAAAAAAGGGGATTTAAGCTCTTTTCTCTTGATTTTGGGATTCATTCCTTCACTTATTTTTTCTTCAACAGACATGCAATATTTAGTCCTCCATTTGACTTCTAAAGACAATGACTAAATTGTCCTTCCATAAATTATATGGGCCAAATAATGGGCCATCCTCCACATGGAGGGAAATCCAACCCTACAAGACTATGTGGAGGGATTCGCAAATCTAGCGATCGAATAAAAAACGCAAAGCTTTTCCCTTGGTAAAGCCTTCGTCAACATTTCAAAACCATTCTGATTAGTATGAATGTTCAAAATTTCTAATAACTTGAAATTCAACACATTCTTGATCCAATGGTATCTCACATTAATATACTTTGATTTAGCATAAAAAGTCGAATTCTTACCAAGGTGGATGAAACTCTGACTATCACAAAATATTACATATCGATCTTGCTTAAAAGGAAGCTCCTACAAAAATGTCTTCATTCATAGCAACTTTTTATAAGCTTCCATTGTTGCAAAAAACTCTCCTTTAGTAGTAGAAATGGTAAAACATTTCTGCAATCTTGATTGTCATGCTACCGCACCACTAGAGAGAGTGATCAAATAACCTAAGGTAAATATCCTAGAAATAATATCCCCATCCATATCTGCAACTGTATAGCCAATCAAATGATGTTTATTATTTCCAAACCCAAGCTTCAAATCTAAAGTACCACAAAAATATCTCAAAATCCACATAATAGCATTCCAATGCTCTCTTCTTGGATTTAAGAGAAAGCAACTGACAATATCAATAACATGAGCTATGGCTGGCCTTATGCAAACCATGACATACATCAAACTTCTTACTGTGGAGGCATATGAAACTCTTTCAATGTCTTCCTTTTTTTCAACTATAAAAGCACTCTATTTGGTGCTCAATTTAAAGTGAGTAGCAATATGAGAACTAACCACTTTAGCCTTGTCCATTTTGAATTTCTAAAGGATCTTTTCGGTGTACTTCTCTTGAAATAATCACAACTTCTTTGCATCTTTATCTCAAATGATTCTTATTTCAAGAATTTGCTTTGCTAGTCCCAAGTCTTCCATAGCAAAAGACTTGCTCAATTCTTGCTTCAACTTAACAATTCTAGTTGGATTCCTGCTAATAATCAACATATCATCCACATAGAGAAAAAGAATTATAAAATCATCATCAGAAAATTTTGGAACAAAAACATAATGGTTAGAAGAAGTTTTCCTGTAGCCTTGTTCCCTCACAATTGACTAGAATTTTTTATACAATTGCTTTGGTGCCTGTTTCAAGCCATAAAGGCTTTGTTTTTTAACTTGCAGACATAATCCTCTTATCCTTTCACCTTGAAACCATTTAGTTGCTCCAGGTAAATTTTTTCCTCCAAATCACCATGAATGAAAACAATCTTCACATCCACTTGCTCAACCTCTAAGTCTAGACAATTTGCTAGACCAAGAACAATTCGAATGGATGCCATTTTCATAACTGGAGAAAATATCTCATGAAAATCAATATCTTTTCTTTGACTGAAACCTTTGATAACCAATCTAGCCGTATCGTGGAAGTAAAGAGTGTTTCTCATGTTTAAATCTATTTTACACCCACCTATTTTTCAAAGCCCTTTTACCCTTAAGCAACTTTACTAATTCAAAGGTGTGATCCTCATGCAAGGATTTCATCTCATCTTGCATGGCTTCAATCCACTCAATCTTATGCTGATCTATCATTGCTTCTTCAAAGCACACTAGTTCTCTTCCGTATGTTATTAACATACTCATCAACGGAGTATCTTATAGAAGGTTGTCGTCTCTAGTAGAGCTCTTGAGTGGAATAGGTGATGGAGTTTCTGGTGTTGGTAACTGCTCTTGAGAACTATTATCTGTCTCAACTTCTATGGGAGCATCTGCATCATTTGGACCGTATTGTTAATCATGAACTTCATCTCCAACTTTTTTTGGCACTACTATTGGAAGAATTGGATTCAAGTTAATCATGTTACCACTATGCTCAGACACTATCTTTTTTATTTTGTCAATGTCCTTTATGGTCTTGTCTTCCTTAAGGATAACATTCTTACTTTTGAGAATTTTCTTGTGAACTAGACCATACAACTTGTAGTCAAATTGTTAGAACCAGAAGACCAGAGGCACAGTATAGACAGACCAATAACAGAATCAAGGAGAAACGAATATATAAAGTATACCTTATGTCAGAATCACTTACCCGAATGTAGTAGAATAAGCGAAAGGAAAACCAGCACGAACTCGAACAAGGTGAATTGAGGTGTACGAAAGTACTTTTCCTTAAGGTATTTGAACGCTTCCTTTTATGCAGACTGGGTTTGACCTTGATGTTCTCACCTCCAAGATACAACAACTCCTAGATCTGAAGGCAGCATTCCAACAGAGTCTACTTGCAAAGGAGATACAAAGGTAATACACAACACAAGAATGAAGAAAAACAAAATGCAATTTTTTTTAACTCTAGAATTCAAATTTCGGTTTTTTCATCAAAAACCGAGTGAGGCCTTTGTTCAGAGCTTCACCTCTATTTATAGGCTCGTATGGACACCTTCAGAGAGCTACATATGTACGTAAAGGTCACCTTCAGAGAGTTATGACTGTATGATCAGTCACCTCCCTACTGCAAAACCCAAAACCGAGTTTTCTGGATCCACGACCCACGACCCCAAGTCCGAAGTCCCATCATAGACACTTAATATTATTTATATAATATTATAGTTCCCCATGGCTTGGTTAGGCTAGGGTCTACGAACCACTACCACAACCACGTCCGACTCAGTCCAGCTCAGTGCATGCACGTGATCCACACGTAACTCTCTACCGGCATACGCCCCACTTAGGAGCTATATATGTATATATAAATCATATAATCATTAGCTCCATCCGATGTGGGACTAAACTCATATGGTAATCTTAATTACCTAATACACATCCAGAAGAGTCCTATAGAGTAAGAATAAACAAGAGTCCTAAAACAAAACTAGGGAGATAGAGTTTTAATGTTTTGAAACTTATCTAAATAGTATTTTATTATATTATATTATTTATTTTAAACAAAAATCCAACACAAATTCATCTTGACCACAATCCAAAAATATACACTGCTGTGTCTTAGAATCAAGTTTAAACCTCTCAACTTTGGGAACATACACATATGCTTTACAAAAAAAACATGCAGATAATCATAATATACATCTTTAGCTGTTTATACTTTGTTTGGCACATTAAACATAATAGAACACATGCTGTCAAATTCAAAACATACACAACTATACTCAAAGCCTCACCCCAATAGGATTTTGGCAACCCTATATGTGACAGTAAATATTTAACTCTCTCCACCAATGTCTTGTTCATTCTTTAGCCAAACCATTCAACTAAAGAGTTTTTCAAGGTGTCTTTTGATGCCAAATTCTTTGTTCTATTTAATAAACATGAAATGGCTCCTTTTTACTCTTACTTGTTATCTATGCGAATGCACTTCAACTTCTTCCAGTTTTTCTCTCAAAGCTTGAAATTGCTTGAATACATTAAGCAGTTGACCTTTGTCTTCAGGTATAAACCCACAACATCCTTGAATAATCATAAATGAATGTCACAAAATAAAAAGAGCCTCCAAGAGTCTTTGTTTTCATAGGACCACATACATCTGAATGTACTAAGTCAAGTACATTGTTCTTTCTTGAAGGAGGGGAACTTTTGAAAAAAACTCTATTTTGTTTACTAGCCAAGTAATGAGCACATTTTTTTAAATGTATACCTTTCATTTCAAATAGAAGATTCTTCTTGGACAACATCATGATTCCTTTCTCACTCATGTGACTAAGCCTCTTGTGCCACAACTTAATTGTATCTTCATTTTTCATCGCATTTATAATGCTCTTAGAGAGCTTTGTTTGCATTAGATACAATGATAATTTTTTTTTATTTTTTGCTATAAACATAGCACCCTTGGGGAGCTTCTAGCCATTACTAAAGGTACTACAATACCCTTCATCATCAAGGTTACTTATAAAAATTAGATTTAAATGAATGTTAGACATATGTTTCACATATTTGAGAATCAACCTTTTCCCAATACTGGTTTTCAAACAAATATTTCTAATGCCAATAACTTTGACAAACCATCATTTTCCATCTTTACAACCCCATAGTTAGCTAGTATGTAAGATGTAAAGAAATCCTTTAGAAATGTAGCATGAATGGAAACATCATTGTCAATTACCCAACTAGTTTCTTGACACACAAAATTAACAACATCATTCTCATAGATAATGATAAGATCATTGGAAGTGGTACCAATTCGATCATCATTTTTGTCATCACTTTTTTACTCTATCTTTTTCCTTTTTGTTTTTGTTGGAATTTATTAATTTGATTAATAAATTAAATGCCCAAGGGCAATATTGGAAACTCACTATTAGGGCGGTTACAAAATAGGATTATATATTTTGGTAACCATCGCATTAGTGAGGAGGTAACTAAGTGATTTATTCGCACGAGCGAATCTCTGAGAAACGGCGGCTCCATCTCTCTCTCCCTCTCTCTTAGAATCGCAGGCTTGGAAATTTTTTCCTTTCCTCGTTTTTGATCTTCATTCCATTAATCCACGGCATTTGGGTTGTGGATATCATTCCCTTTCCTAGTGATTGTGGAATCGCCCCGGTAGAGCTTTGGTGGTTGAACGAGAACGTGGATCTAGACTTCCGCTGCGAATACTTCATAAAAGGGAAAGCGAATCCAGGTAAGGAATCTTTCCCCCGTCAATTAAACAATATTGATATATATGGAGTATTACCAACATTGGCATCAGAGCCATGGGTTCCCACGGTTCTTTGTTCCTCCCCATTGTTTATTTTAATTGTATGGATCCAATGGGAGGATCAAGGGTTTAATATGAAACCCATGGGAGAATTGATAGGGTTTATGGAAACCCTTATTTTGGTTCGGATCCGAGTGGGAGATCCTTGTGAATTTTCCTAATGAAGATTTGCATTAATTGATAATCCATGATGATAATTTTTTGTTTAAAATTTATTGTTGGATTTTTTTCATGTGTTTTTGGATGATTTTTTGAGTGAAAAAACGTGTTTTACCATTTTTTGGAAAAATTTCGTTCATGAAAAATCCAGAAAAAACGCCGTTTTCTGGTCACAGAATGCCAGACGGATTTTCCGTCTGGGCAGACGGTCATCCATCTGGTCACTGAGAATGCCGAGCACTTTTCAATGCCGGGCGGACGGTCATCCGTCCGGGCATAAAAGGCGGACGGAATTCCGTGCAGGGCGACGAGCAGTCCGTCTGGGAGATGGATTTTTTTGGATATTGGTCTGTCCAGTTCAGAATGTGTTTCTAACTTACTGGACACCAATGGCCCGACAATCTGTGTGATGTTTGGGCATTGAGGGCCTATTGGGGCCTAGTGGGAGCTAATGAGGTAGAAGTGTTCTGTGTGAACCACCTCATAGCTTTAACATCATTGCATGTTTTTTAATAAAACTATTTTTTATATATGGGTCTATCAATCATGTTTCTTGCACATAATGAAGCTAGTGTATAAGCCTATGTGGATTTGCATGAGAATTTGATTGAATGTTTTTTAAGCATCTCTTTTGGTTTAAATGCTTATCCCATAGGTTGACTATGCTAGTGCGATTTGCTGTTGCTTGAGTTGTGTTTTATGCTAGAATAGTTGAACTCATCCTAGTATGTAATGTCTCTAGAATAAATGGCTGCTACCAAGAGCATTGTTGCTAACTTTACGAAAGGAGATAAACTAAATGAGAGGTATTATGACCTTTGGCACCGAAAGGTGCAGTATCTCCTAGAAGAATAGAACATGCTGGAAACCGTAAACTAGACCATGTCCCCACCTGAGGAAGGTACCACTGCACAGTATAGTAGGAACCTTGAGCTTTACAATGCCTGGAAGAGGAAAGACCGGGTAGCTAGGATTACAATCCTGAGCTCCATGAGGGATGACCTGATGCTTCGTTATGAGAAGCATAGGACTGCAAAGTCTTTGTGGGAGGCTGTGAAGTTCCAGTATGGTGGGACTTCCACCACAAGAGGCCGCCAACTCGGACTCACCTTTGACGGTTATAAGATGCGCCAGGGTCACACCATGAGGCAGCATATAACCATCATGTCTAACATGATTAGTGAGTTGAGCGCATGTGGGCGCCAGAAGACTGATGAGGAGCAAGTCTCCGCGAGTCATCAGGTCATTGCCAAAGACTTGGGAGCATATGAAGATCTTCTTGACTCATGTTGATGAGGTCAAGACATTTGATCAAGTTGCCAAGCACCTTAAGCTAGAGGAGGATCGAATGTTGGCCGATGTCCCTCACACTGAAGTAGTTGCTGCTGAAGCAAGCACCGATAGGGTGCAGGCTTCAAGCGCAAGAAGGAGAGAGCTCAACCTCGGTGGTCTAGGCAAAGTAACAGAGGTGGGAACAGAAAACAAGAGTGGTTTATGAGACATGGTTTTAGAGTTGTATTTGAAAACAATTCTTTGGTTTTGTATCTCGGGTGATACGGTTTATGGTTATGGTTTTCTTCGAATGGTTTCATTGTATTGGATACAATTGATTATTCATTTAATTCTAGTAGTGCTTTTGTTTGCCAAGATACTGTGTGTATTGATTATAATTTGTGGCATGCTACACTAAGACATATTGGCTTAGATAGGATGAACAGATTGGCAAGAGAAGGTCTCTTAGGCCAAGGTTCACTATCTGATTTGCCAACCTGTGAGTCACGTCTAGCAGGAAAAGCAACTAGAAAACCATTTAAAAAGGCTTTGAGAGCCTCTCTTCCTTTAGAACTTATCCATTTAGATGTGTGTGGACCCATGAATGTGCATACTAGAAAAGGACAGGCTTTTTTCATCACATTCATAGATGACTATACATGGTATGGTCACATTTATCTAATTTCTCATAAGTCAGAAGCTCTGGAATGTTTTAAGAAATTCATGAGCTTAGTTGAGAATCAGTTAAATAAAAAGATTAAAACTCTTAGAACGGATAGAAGTAGAGAGTATCTCTCCGATATGTTCAAAGGGTTATGTGATGAAAAGGGGATATCTAGACAACTTACTATTCCAAGGACTCCACAGCAAAATGGGGTTGCTGAGACGAGGAATAGAACCTTGCTAGACATGGTGAGATCCATGATGGCGCAGGAAAATCTACCCATCTCATATTGGGGAGATGCTTTGCTGACTGCGGCCTATATCCTCAACAGAGTTCCAACCAAATCGGTTCCTTCCACACCATATGAGTTGTGGACCGGAAGGAAGCCAGATTTGAATTACTTGCGCGCATGGGGATGTGCAGCATATGTTCACTCTACTTCTCACCAATATGGAAAGCTTGGACCCATAGGAAGAAAGTGTATCTTTGTGAGATATTCTGAACCCTCAAAGGGCCATGTCTTCATTGGACTAGATGAGAATGAGAGGAGAATGGAACTTGAGTCTAGGGATGCAACATTCTTGGAGAATGATTTTCCATCTCTTTCAGGAGTTAACAAAGAATCATCGAAATTCTTTGAGATACAAGATAGTGGTCTTGTCACTCCAGGGATTCAGATTATGGATAATGAACCTGGGGTTCATCCAGAAGATCCTAGTGGGAGTGGGAGTGTAGATGTAATAGCTACCTTAGACGGTGAGCAATCTGACATGCACTTGCGTTGTAGTGGGCGCGGGCTAGTTCCTCGTCGACTTTTCGACATAGAGGATGAAGCCTACATGGTAACTCCTGAAGAGATCGACTATGAGATGACTTCAGTCGATGAGCATGAACCAAAGAGCGTGCAGGAAGCTCTTGCGGGGTCAAGCTCAAAGGAATGATTGAAAGCAATAAAGGAAGAGTTGGAGTCGATGAAAGTTAATCATGTCTGGGACTTGGTTGACTTGCCGCCGGGCCGAAAGGCAATTGGGAACAAATGGGTTCTCAAGATCAAGTGAAAGGCGGATGGATTTATTGAGAGATTCAAGGCTCGTTTAGTGGCTAAGGGCTACACCCAACGAGAGGGCGTTGATTATGAGGAAACTTTTTCCCCTGTGGTTAGGTTTGCCTCAATTCGCCTCATACTAGCTGTTGTTGCTCAATTGGACTTGGAGCTTTATCAGATGGATGTAAAAACTACTTTTCTCAATGGAGAACTTGAGAAAGAGATCTATATGGATCAACCTCAAGGCTTTGAAGCTAATGGACTTGAGCGCAAAGTGTGCAAGCTTAAGAAGTCCATATATGGCTTAAAGCAAGCATCTAGACAGTGGAATGTGCGCTTCCACCAAGCTATGATGGAAAATGGTTTTTCCATGCTTGAGGAAGACCACTGTGTTTACACCAAGAGATCTGATAATAATTATGTCATTTTGACACTGTACGTAGATGACATACTTATGGCTAGCAATAGCAAGGAGCTATTGGAAACCATTAAGAAATGGTTGTCCTCCGTATTCGATATGAAGGACATGGGTGAAGCAAGCTATGTGCTTGGTGTCAAGATTGTCAGAAATAGGCAAAAGAGATTACTGGGTTTATCTCAAGAGACCTATATTGACAATGTCTTGACGA
This sequence comes from Hakea prostrata, assembly GCF_041222555.1. Taxonomy (NCBI): domain Eukaryota; kingdom Viridiplantae; phylum Streptophyta; class Magnoliopsida; order Proteales; family Proteaceae; genus Hakea; species Hakea prostrata. The sequence goes on along the minus strand of NC_142604.1, from coordinate 35,383,462 downwards.
GATACCAGATGCACAACTGCAAACCAATTGATACTCTAGTGGAGAAGGGTTTGCATTTGAGCCTTGGTATGGGTCCTAAGACTCCAGAGGAGAAAACCAAGATGGAAAGAGTTCCATATTCCAGTGCAGTGGGTAGCCTTATGTACGCTATGATGTGTACTAGGCCAGATATTTGTTATGCAGTGGGTTTGGTTAGTCGGTACCAATCAAACCCAGGCATAGAGCACTGGAAAGCAGTCAAGGGGATATTGAGATATCTCAGAGGAACGAGTAACTACATGTTGTGTTACCAAGGATCGGATTTGGGTTAGTTGGCTATAGTGATGCCGACTGGGCTGGAGACATCGATGAGCGCAAATCAACCTCTGGATATGCTTTCTTGCTGAATGGCGGGGCCATTTCGTGGTGTAGCAAGAAGCAAGCTTGTATATCCCTCTCGACCATGGAAGCAGAGTATGTGGCATGCTCAGCTGCGGTTCAAGAGGCTGTTTGGTTGAGAAGATTCCTTCGACATACTGGGATTGTGATGACATCCAAAGAGGCTGTCCTTGTCTACTGTGATAGTACGGCATCTCTTAGCTATGTCAAGGACCCCAAGTATCATGGGAAGACCAAACATATACAGTTGAGATATCACTTTGTTAGAGACATTACATCAAGAAAGAAAGTTGTACTTAAGCACATATCTACTAGTTTGATAGTAGCTGACCCTCTTACCAAACCTATAGCCAAGGATGTTTTTATTTCTCATGTAAAATCCTTGGGCTTGCGTAGATTGTGACTTATTTTTGTACTGAGACTTTTTTTATTAATGAGTAATATGAGTTCATTCCAGCAATTTTTTTATTCACTTTCTGTGTGATTGTGTTTTGCTAGCATAAAACAAGATATGTCAATAGGCAAGAGAATGGCTCACTCACACGAGCATTCGCCTCTGGCGCCTTGGAGGCGAGCAAAGATGAGACAGATTGTGAATGACTTTGTGTAGGTCAATTCATAATCATGATGTCGCCTTGATTTGGAATCAAGATGAGTTTCTCTATTGTAAAGAGAATTGACATGAATGTTCCCACTATTCATGTTGCCTATAGGAGCAAGGTGTGAGTACTTTATGTGGCGCTAGGGTGGCGACAATAAAGAAACTCGAGTTAGGCGCAAGATGTTGCGACTAGACTAAGACCTGTATGGTGTTGAGATGGACATACGTTCCATTGTATATAGAATGCTCCACCATAGCACATATATCATACTATGTGTGCTTAGCGATCATTGGAAATGAGAGGATGGATCCCTGCTCCTCTCATTGTGTGAGTCCTGGACCTTATGGTCCATTAGTGTTCTTAGTGACTTTCGACGACATCATGAAACGAAAGGTTGATGTGGCTACTTTGGGGTGTTACCTATGGTCATGATAGATTCGACCTAAAGGGGCACTACCGGGAAAGGAGTCAATCCTAAGTGTAGTGATGGTCTGGGGCGAAAGGAAAGGTTTGATTCAACTGCACCCTAAAAGTGTTTGCTGGCGCCAACTGTATGTGTTACAGTAGTGAACATTTTAAGGACAAGAAGGTGATCTCTCAGAGGGATCGAGATACCTTTAGTCTGGTGAGTTTGAATAAACCTAGGACACTGTGTTATACTAATGCTTATTTGATTTGTTTCTATGAGTGATGTGCCATTCTGGCCTTCTGGGAAGGTTTCTAGTTTGGGGCTCACGCGTGCAGGTATATCACCGGTCGCACAACCCATTTTGCCAGTATGACTTGTGGATATTAGTGTCTGGGACACAGGTGGTCTATGTATCCGGGATACATAGTGAAGAGATCAATATATATGTATATCTGGGATATGCATGTGTGTCTAGGACACAAGAGGTCTATGTATCTGGGATACATAGCAGAGAGATTGAATGTGTATATCTGGGATATACAAGAGTGTCTAGGACACATTGAAAGATTAACACTTGCCCTTGTGCAAGTGGGTGCTGTTGGAATTTATTAATTTGATTAATAAATTAAATGCCCAAGGGCAATATTGGAAACTCACTATTAGGGCGGTTACAAAATAGGGTTATAAATTTTGGTAACCACCGCATTAGTGAGGAGGTAACTGAGTGATTCATTCGCACGAGCGAATCTCTGAGAAACGGCGGCTCCATCTCTCTCTCCCTCTCTCTTAGAATCGCAGGCTTGGAAATTTTTTCCTTTCCTCGTTTTTGATCTTCGTTCCATTAATCCACGGCATTTGGGTTGTGGATATCATTCCCTTTCCTAGTGATTGTGGAATCGCCCCGGTAGAGCTTTGGTGGTTGAACGAGAACGTGGATCTAGACTTCCGCTGTGAATACTTCATAAAAGGGAAAGCGAATCCAGGTAAGGAATCTTTCCCCCGTCAATTAAACAATATTGATATATATGGAGTATTACCAACAGTTTTATCTCTTCGACTTATGCAATACATTTTGGTGTGACTTTTTAAATCACAATGATAGCACTCAACATTGGTAAACTTGTTGGACGTACTCCTACTCTTGTCATTCTTTTTTGAGCCGCTACTCTTATTCTTCCCAATTTTCTCAATAACCAAAGCATTTGACCGTGAAGATGTATCTTGTGATTTTTTTTTTCTCATCTCTTCATTCAAAATACTATTTTGGCCAAATCCATTGAGATTACATCATTTGGAGCTAAGTTAGATAGTGAGATTTTAAATGTCAGCCAAGAGTCTAGCAAATAACCAAAAAACTATAAACTTTGAATCTCTTCATCAAACTTGATTCCCATAGCTACCAACTGATTAATAATTCTTTGAAATGAATTCAAGTGATCTGTCATTGGAGTTTTATCTTGATATCTCAAAGCTATCATCTGTTTATCAATTTTTTTTATTCCCTATATTTCAAATATACAATTGTTCAAGTTTGAACCACAATGTGTGCATGTGTTTCTGCATTAATATGATTTAAAACATTATCATCTACCCATTGCTTGATATAACCACATACTTGTCTATAAAAAATAGTTCATGTTTCCTCTATTTTATTTTCAGCCTTCTCACTAGTAAACATATGCAAATAAAAATCCTTTACGTAAAGAAGATCTTTGATCATCCCTTTTCAAATATGATAATTAGAATAATTTAAAGTGGTCATTCTACTTATATTTATCTCTATTGTTCAATTCAAACAAAGTACTCTGACAACCAATTTGAAAGCTCTGATACCGTTCTGATGGGGAAGGAACAAACACTTAACCACAATGTTGAGAACAGGTAAAAACAAATCAATTCTTCCCCTTCTTGAGGGAACCTAATAGGAAATAGACAAATAGAGATTTTTGCAAATAATTTATCAAATATAATGTGACCAATATCTTTTGCTCACAACTTAGTTGCAAATTGTATCACAAACACATCTGTAATCATGTTTACAAAATTGAAACACATAAAACACAAAGAAATTTTAACGTGGAAAACCTCTCCGATGTGAAATAGAAAAATCACGGGGATTGCAATCCACAAAAACAAAAAAATCAATAATCACTAAAATAAGGAATACAAGGATTTTCTCTTGCTAAAGCTAGATATAAACATCAATAACCATGAACATTTATTAATAATAGTACCTCTTGGTATATACCATTAAATGTAGGGTAAATATCACTTACCTCTCCTCTTAGCTGGACAAATAGTATTTACACCCCCTTTTAGTTGGATAATATTACTTACCTCCCCTCTTACCTAGCAAATATATCAAACACCTCCCGTCTGTTAACTTTTTTGGTTAAATTTAACTTTTACCGTTAAATATTTTTCTAAAATCCCAAACTACCCTTGGCTAAGAATATTTTTTTATTTTTAATTTTAAATTATTGTAATCACCCTAGCAATTAAAATATTAAATTACCCTCAATTAAAATAATTGTTGAAAACCAATACACCATACTTAAAATCCAAATTATCTTTTCTCTTTTTTGGTTTGCCAACCCCGGTTTTTATAAATCGGTGTTCGACCAGCGTTGCACACCTGGCTTTGGTGGGTGAGTCTTTTAGTGGGGATTTTTTGCATCCACAAGGATTCGATACTAGAAACTTGCTTAAGCGAACAAAGCTGCTTACCACTTGGAGGTTACCACTTGGACCAACCTCCATTGGTTAATACAAATTATCTTTAATTATTAAAAGCCCAACATACCCTTTTTTTTTAAAAAAAAAAAATTATCAAACAATTAAAAAAAAACCAAAATAGTAGTACGGGTTTAATTTTATCAACATACCCTCTCTTTTTTAATTGCATTTTTAATTTTACTTGATTGTAGTATTTTTTTTAACTGTTTGATAAAAAAATTTTAAAAAAAGGGGTATGTTGAGCTTTTAATAATTAAAGATAATTTAGGTTTTAACTATGGTGTTTTGGTTTTCAATAATTATATTAATTTAGGGTAATTTAGTAGTTTGACTGTTAGGGTGATTACGGTAATTTAGGGTTTAAAAAAAAAAAAAATCACTTACCTCCCCTCTTAGCTGGACAAATAGCACTTACACCCCCTCTTAGTTAGATAATATCACTTACCTCCCCTCCTATCACTTACCTCCCCTCCTACCTAACGAATACATCAAACACCTCCCCTCTGTTAACTTTCTCGGTTAAATTTAACTTTCATCGTTAAATATTTTTCTAAAACCCCAAACTACCCTTGGTTAAAAATATTTTTTATTTTAAACTTAAATTATCATAATCACCTTAATAGTTAAAATATTAAATTACCCTTAATTAAAATAATTGTTAAAAACCAAAACACCATTAAAACCCAAATTATCTTTAATTATTAAAAGCCCAATATATATATATATATATATATATATATATATATATATATATATATATATATATATATATATATATATATATATATATATTTTTATATATATATATATATCCATACATATTTTTTTTATATATATATTTTTTTTTTTTTTTTTAAATTTTATCCAACAATTATAAAAACACGTACTACTATCCAAGTAAAATAAAAAATGCAATTAAAAAAAAAAAGAGTATGTTGATAAAATTAAACACGTACTACTATTTTGGGTTTTTTTAATTGTTTGATAAAATTTTTTTTTTTAAAAAGGTGTATGATGGGCTTTTAATAATTAAAGATAATTTGGGTTTTTACTATAGTGTTTTAATTTTAACAATTATTTTAATTGAGGGTAATTTAGTATTTTAACTGAGGGTGATTACGGTAATTTAGGGTTTAAAATAAAAAATATTTTTAGCCAAGGGTAGTTTGGGGTTTTAGAAAAATATTTAACGGTAAAAGTTAAATTTAACCGAAAAAGTTAACAGAGGGGAGGTGTTTGATATATTCGCTAGGTAAGAGGGGAGGTAAGTGATATTATCCAACTAAGAGGGGGTGTAAGTGCTATTTGTCCAGCTAAGAGGGGAGGTAAGTGATATTTACCCAAAAATATTTTAACCAAGGATAGTTTGGGATTTTAGAAAAATATGTAACTGTAAAAGTTAAATTTAACCAAGAAAGTTAACAGAGGGGAGGTCTCCAGCTAAGAGGGGAGGTAAGTGATATTATCCAACTAAGAGGGGGTCTAACTGCTATTTGTCCAGCTAAGAGGGGAGGTAAGTGATATTTACTCTTACATGTATGAACTCCAATAATTAATGAATTCAAGAAGTTTCAGATATATTTCACCAAAATAGAGGCACAAAGGCATTCAAATGGCATTGACTTCGTGAGCTCAGATTCACATCCCATCATTTGATTTGAAGAACGAGAAGTCATCAATCTCTAGTCCAAATTTCAGCTTGATTGGACATAAGATGACCACCTGATGAAGAGCTTGATCGAAACTGAACATGGCACACTCAAAAATAGGATTAGAACTCTTTCCTCTCTATTTTGGGATTCCTTACTTCTTTTTTTTTGGTCAACATTGGGATTCCTTACTTCATTATTTCTTCTTCAACAAACTTGCAATTAGTCTCCTTTTAATTTTTAAAGAGAATGAGTAAATTGCCACTCCATAAATTATATGAGCCAACTTTCAAATAATGAGACATCCTACACATGGAAGGTAACCAACCCAACAATTTTGTGGAAAAGGACAGACATAAAGGCTCATAGTTGGTGTTTTCTAGTGTAGAAGCATACAGAATGACCTATTACTAGCTCGAGCATTTTCTTTGAGAAAGGATCTATAGGATTAAATGTAAATTAAAGCGTGGAACTATAAAAAAAAACCTACCAAATAATTTATGGATGAACTCGTTGTCATAACCATTGAACAAATATTTGTAACCATGGAAACATTTTCCCTTTATGTTGACAAAATTATTGTGAATAATAAATTTGATATCAACTCTAGTAGAATACCCTAAAACAAATTGGGTCTTACAATAACAAGCAAGCATATAAGATTCTTACTGTGTTGCAGTTGCTGGAAAACTAGGCATAAAATCTACACAAGGAGATGGGAGAAACTTTTTGTTATACATCAAGATGATTAACAATAGGATTAGTGACTGGTCTAGCAAACAAATATAGATAGAAATAAGAATAGGGGGAAGGGAACTCTTTAGTATTGTAAGCACTCTCAATATGGACCTTTGCTTAGAGCATGGTAAAAGGTTGGGCTGCAAGGGATGGTACCCAAGTTCAATTCTAAGGGCAACCGCCAAAGGTTAGGACCAACTCCAATGTCACTCCTCCCAGGACCTCAAATGGGTGAGATGCAGCACTGGTAATGACTCTAGATTGAGCTTTTCTATAGTTTTTTTTTTTTTCAAGCTTTTTTTCCCCTTTCAAATAAAAGCATTGCTTGCTATGCCTCGACTCAAAGATGCATTCCCGAGTGTTTAGTATAGATAAGCCATGACATAGCAGATCTAGTAGTATATCCCAATGCATCACACATGGAGGTTCGGTTGAATGCCAATAGGAATGTGGAACAATTTAGATCAACATAAAGAAGTATAAAGTCATCTGTTTTAGTTACATACCTGTTTCAAATCTCTAGTTAGGAAAGACATGAAATTTGATAGTAACTGAAACTTAAGCTAGTGATGCGTCCAAGATCTGCTCAGCCCTTGGATCTCCACGTAATGTCCTGCAAAACAAAAGCGTCAGATGTGGCCCGACCGCTGGGGTCGGGAGTCCACCTCCGAAGGCTAAGTCAGTTGATGAACTTAATCACAAACGGCTCTGCTAGAAGTACAAAGCTAATGAATGAAGAAACGGGAAAGGTGATCTAGATAGCAGGACGCTGATAGTTGAGGTCTATCAGTATGTATCTGAACCTGAGTCTCAGATGGTATTCTCCTTGATCAATTGATCCCTCCCTCACCATGTATAGTAGTGAGGTTTATATAGAGTGTACCTTCGAATCTCCTTCGTTGGATGCACTCGAGCCTTCTTCGGGTAGTCGTTGGATCTTATCAATAAGACCCGTTGAGCGATAGACTTCTACTAGTTTGGGCTAGTAGAGGACTCTCGAGATAACCGTTAGGTTATGCGATAGTTATCCCTTTGATGATGATTATCCGCGGCCGTCGGTTTGAGTCTGCTTTGTCATCGGGGTGATTACCCTAATCCATAAGTAAGATTAGGGCACGCTTGCGACAGAATAATCTTTCTTCTTCAGCAAGCCATCTTCTGGATCCGGTTCGCTCGGGAGCGATTCGGTTTTCTCCGTCTCGACCGGGGTCAAGGGTCAGACCAGGTGTGAACCCGGTCTGATCATAAACTCTCCATATCACGAGCCCCCCAGACCAAGCGTTCGGTTGATCCCAAGGGTTTGGTTTTTAACTGGGTTCGTCGTCAAGCGATGATCTCTGCGTGCTTCATTAAATGTCATATCACATTTAATGCGGTGGTCACTTTTCCTCGAGCGTTGTGAGTGTAAGGCCACACGTCTCCATTGCAGTTGATCTGTCGTGGCTCACGTCATCCAAGCGACGGTTTCCGAACGCCTATTTCGGATTCGTGAGTTCAAACTTTCAAAACGTCTTTCAATCTTGATCGTCAATTTTGAATCAATCTCGATCGTTCAGATTCTCGAACACTCGTGCGGGAGTTTTAAAAGCGGTTCGTTGTCTTCGTAGGTTTCATTCTTCCTGTCTGGAATTTGAACCTTTGTCGTTTGCTTCGCGCCTTCCTGCTCTCAAGCTTCCGTCCTTTGAATCGGTAAGTTTACTTGATCTTTTCTTTTGTAGTTTCTTGAAGCGAGTAATGGCGGACGATAGGGCTTCTTTAGTACCCCATGCTGGTGATAGCAGTGATGCTTTTGCTTCTCCTGCCCCCGAACAGTCGGATAGTGATAACAAAACCCTAACCGTCCTCTGGCAGGAGTTCGCTGAAGTTTCTCAAAAAGGTTTTGAAAGAAAAACCGAAACTTCTCCTGTCCTTGTCGAATCTGGATCTTCCAAGATCGTTGATTCCTCTAGGCAACCTCAAACCTCCGGGTCCAATAGTGGGCACGGCTCTCTTTCCCTCCATTTATAATGGAGAAACTCTTCTTTCCGCTGTTGAAGATTTTGACCTTCCTTCCTCATATCGAGTTAGGGCTCCCCACCCTGATGAGAGGGTTGATTCATCCCTTCCGGGTGAATTTTCCCTGTATATAGATACACTGGAAAGCGGGGTTCGCTTTCCCTTTTTTAATCCTTTATTTTCCGCAGTTTTGAATCACTGGAACATTTGTCCCGGAATGCTCCTCCCCAATAGCTGGCGTCTCATCGTCGGCTTCTTGGGTTTGTGTTTTGAGCTTGGCATCACGCCATCTCTTTCTCTTTTTGTACATTTTCATGTTCTTTCTATCTCCCATCCTCCCGGATGGGTCTTTCTTTCCAAACGCAATAGGGCTGAACTTGATTGGAGGGGCAGCATCCTCGCCAAAGGAACTTGCCCTTCTAACCACAAAAGATGGCGCGAACGATATTTTTTCTGTCGAGCGCCTCCATCAGATCTTAACTTCCCGACCTCCTGGAGGAGGTTTACTTCTTCGTCCGAAAGTAACCGGGGCCTTCCCTTATCCAAAGAAGACGAGGCGGCCATCTTGAAGATCAAATCCATTCCGTGGTATCAAGAGATACATGGACATGAAATGGAGTATAACTCCATCCTTGATCTTGGGGCTTGGCTCATTGTGAGCTTCTAACCATCATCCTTTGATTTGGACTGAAGTGAAATGTCTTGAATTCTGATTCTTGTCCTTCTTCTTTGCAGTGCCTCCCAGAACGAACCCTGAAAGTCTGCGGGTGAAGGCCGCTAGAGCCGTTGTGACAGCGGAACAACGATCGCCCAGGGTCTTGACTGCAGATCAAGAGGCTTCTCTTCCCTCTCCCGACCCCTCTTACAGGGGTATCAGGAATATCAGGCATGTAGCTGATGCTTCGGGCAAAGGGAAGAAACCAATGGTGGAGAGGGCCACCGTCTCCTCCTCCGTCCGAACCAAGAGGAGGCATGACACAATTGATGCTCCCTCCAACAAAAAATCCAAAGCTTCTGACTAAGACTTTTTTTTTTGTATCAATTATCATTCTCAATTATGAGGTTTTTTCATTATCTTAAGTTATTTGGTCTATTATCAGTTTTATTTTTATTTAAAATAATAGAAAAACTTTTAAAATTCCTAATGAACTTTTTGTCTATTATGAATTATGGTAAGAATTTCATTCTCTTCATTTATCCACAAGTTCACTTAAAATTTTATGGTTAAGATGAGGGTAAAATAGTCAATATACATTTTTTTAATTTATAAAAATCATACTTTTTCCCTCTTTTATCATTGGCTCACCATTATTTACTAACAATTTTTATTTTGATACCAAACTTATTATTCATTCCATAATTTATTTTTGACAAAATTCACCAAACCATTTTCATTCTTGACCAATAATGAATTCTTGTACTTATTTCTTTTAAATAGGCATAATAGAGAATGAAAATTGATACAAAAAGTGTTGGAATATGCTCTTTGAGCATGAGTGATGTGAATAAAATCATTCATATGGAGATTTGTGGAAATAAATAATTTGTGGAAATAAGTGCATGGAATACCAATGGACTATTTGGTAATTCATTGCACAATGAGAGGTCATGAATGAAGGTTATGGGATACCTATGGACTTTGGGTGTTTCATCTCCCAAGGAGAATTCATGAATGGGGTTATAGACCTTCTATTTCCTAACAACAAACTTCTCATTTCCCTAAGATAATTATGGAGGGTTTTGGGGACTCTTGATTTCCAAGAAACTTCTCGTTTCTAGCTTGGTTATTATAAAGCTTTTCATTTCCATAACTTAATTCATTAAGTTTGGGGAATAATTCACCCCCCCCTTCCCCCGAACCCATTCTTTTTTTTTTGTGCGACCCCCCCCCAAATAAATTAAAACTCACTTTTGGCCCACCCCGTTGAGGACTTGTGTCGCTTTGAATCCATGAAGTTGATCGGTTCTATTTATGGCGTCTATGAGATCTATTAGTTGTTGGATTGGAGTGCTCTCTATCTTGGTTTGAAGGCATTTCTACCTATTAGGTGTCACTTGACTTGTGTGCAAAACCCCTTTAATTGGATTTGATCTGGCCTTAATTTTTTTGGTCTTCTTGTCGGCATTGGTCGGATTGGTCGGGGCCTCCAATCCACTCGACAATAGTTTGTCTTTGGCATTGGTTGTTCTTGCTCTATTTAGTCCAATCTCGAGTCCACTTCGTTTGCTGCCTCCAAACCCTCTGGAGCGACCGACCTCTGCAAGTCATCTCTCTTGCATCCTTGGTGTTTTCTTGCGGATCTTCGTCAAAACTCTTCTTTTGCATCGAAAGGTATGTCTACTCTCTCTTCTTCTCCCCCATCTTTGTTTTTCTTTCCTTTATGAGTTGAGACAGTAGAAGAATTGCATTCTCTGTTGCAAACATCTCGAACATGTTCTCATGATCATCCTAAGATTTGAGGCTAGAACAATGATCTTAACCATGATCATTGCAAGCTTTTGAAGGAATCATGATCAAACCATGATCTAATCTCTGTTAAACTTCTAATCTGATTCTATCTCTTTGGATCTTCTATGTTGATCATGTTAGTAGTTAATTCTTGTGTTTTCTTTCCATGATCCATAATCCATAGATTTCTAGTTGTTCTCTTCTACCATACTATGTGTTCTTCATGATGCATGATAGTTACATATATGGTGGTTTTATTTCCTTATTTAGATTTATACTTCTAAGCCTTATTCCATGAGATCTATGTATGTTTTCATGATACCATTACGACAATGATCCATCCTCCTATTGTTCTTGTCTTTGTTTTCTATTTCAAATTCATCAAGATCCATGGTTGATTTAATTATGGTAACTTTTTGTTTCCTAATTTGGATCTTGATACCTTGATTTGATTAGTGTTTTGGGTCCCTATTTGTTAGATACTACTGATGTAGTCTACCCCTTGATTAGTACCCTTTTGAACCACCAAATTCGGTTTCATATCTTAAAACTCTTTTTTATAGGCTCTGCATTGGTTTGATTGGTTGTTGGACCACTCGACCATGAGTCGCACTCGTTGGTCGTTTCGATGTTTTGATATCTTTTCTGTTAGGGATCTTTCCTAATATGTTGTATATCTTGTTTAGGACCTTCTTCTCAGTTTGCCAAGATCTTACTTGATTTCTTAGGATTCCTTTCGAGTTATAAGGTGGATGGTTATTTCCTTAATTACATAGATAGCATGAATCTAGTTTCTATATTTGAATATCATTGATTGATTCCTAATTAGATTCTTACAATGTATTCTATTGTTGCATAACTTTGTTACGGTAGCATTACTTATTCATATTAAATTGATTCATGTATGATTTCTTACCTGTTTCGTGTTGTTTTTGATTTCTTTCCATATATGGTTACCATATTGTGATGTATGTTGATGCATGTGTTGTTGTATGTTTGGGGAGGGTGTCCTTTCATCTCCTTGGACTACTACGTTTTGGGATGTTTCGGTGCCCTCTGACACCTTCCTCTTGGTGCTTCTGGTTTGTCTGTGTGTTTGGTGGTGTCTGTTTGTGCCCTATCGGGGGTTTGGCCACGCCCGTGGTAGCAATGGGGTTCTGGGCGCTCGCCGGTCCCCCGTGGGCGGTCCTTGTGGGGGCCTTTTTGGTGGGTTGTTGTTGCTTGGGCTCCGGCGCTTGCCTCCCCCGTGGGGCTGGGCTTCCCTTTCCTTGTGGTGATCTGGGTTGGTGTCCGTGTCCGGTTGGTCGGTGCCTGTCCTCTGTGTGGGTCGGGGTCTCGGGCGGGTGGGTTGTCGCTTGTGTCTGTGGCTTGCTTTGGCTGGTTTTACCCGCTGCGCGTCTTTCCTGGTTGTGGGGTGTGTTGCTTCCCCCTGCCGGTTTGTCGGGGTGGGACCCTTACCTCTGCTCGCCGGTGTGTCGTGAGGATCGATATCTTAATGGTTGGGTGTGGTGGCTTTCCTAGTCGGTGTATGCTTGCATGTCGCTGGCCGCTCTAGGTTAGTTCATTCATTCTTGCTTGTCTCATATCATATTGCATTTATGTTTGTTGGTTGCCTTTTGTTTTTGGTTTTTGCCCTGTTTCTTTGACTCTTCCTTTTTGTACTGTTGTTGCTTCCTGCGTCGGTCTTGCGGTCCCTTGGGGCGGCGGGGCTTCTCCGGGGTGTTCGGTTCCCTTCTCGGTCGTGGTTTGCTCCTGCGTGCTTGTCCCCTTGTGGCTCCTTGTGCTTTTTGGTTTACCTTCGGTGTTGTCTTGTGGCTTTTTCCCTGTCTTGGGGTTGGTTTTGTCTGTTTTTTTTTGGTCTTCCTGGTGGTTTTTTTTTCTCTTTTTTTTATTGTCTTTTGTTTCTTTCTTTTGGTTGTTTTCTTCTTTTGTTTTTTGGGCGGGCCCCCCCCCCCCCCCCCTTTGTCTCTTCCTGTTTCTTATCTTGTTTTTGGTCTTTACTTTTATTTTTATTTAAAATAATAGAAAAACTTTTAAAATTCCTAATGAACTTTTTGTCTATTATGAATTATGGTAAGAATTTCATTCTCTTCATTTATCCACAAGTTCACTTAAAATTTTATGGTTAAGATGAGGGTAAAATAGTCAATATACATTTTTTAATTTATAAAAATCATACTTTTTCCCTCTTTTATCATTGGCTCACCATTATTTACTAACAATTTTTATTTTGATACCAAACTTATTATTCATTCCATAATTTATTTTTGACAAAATTCACCAAACCATTTTTCATTCTTGACCAATAATGAATTCTTGTACTTATTTCTTTTAAATAGGCATAATAGAGAATGAAAATTGATACAAAAAAGTGTTGGAATATGCTCTTTGAGCATGAGTGAATGTGAATGAAAATCATTCATATGGAGAATTTGTGGAAATAAATGAATTTGTGGAAATAAGTGCATGGAATACCAATGGACTATTTGGTAATTCATTGCACAATGAGAGGTCATGAATGAAGGGTTATGGGAATACCTATGGACTATTGGGTGTTTCATCTCCCAAGGAGAATTCATGAATGGAGGTTATAGGACCTTCTATTTCCTAACAACAAACTTCTCATTTCCCTAAGATAATTATGGAGGGTTTTGGGGACTCTTGATTTCCAAGAAACTTCTCGTTTCTAGCTTGGTTATTAATAAAGCTTTTCATTTCCATAACTTAATTCATTAAGTTTGGGGAATAATTGTAAAACCCAGCCCTAACCTTGACCCGGAAACCTTGTTATTTGTAGGTCCGATGACCCGAAGTAAAGTAAGAAGTCAGCTTTGGGCCATCCCAGTAGAGGACTTGGTGTCTGGCTTTGAATCCATGAAAGTTGATGACGAGGTTCTATTTATGGAAACCGAATCTGATGAAGATCTAATTAGTTGTTGGACTTGGAGTGCTCTCTATCTTGGTTTGAAGGCATTTCTACCTATTAGGTAAGTCACTTGACTTGTGTGCAAAACCCCTTTAAGATTGGATTTGATCTGGACCTTCAATTCCCTGTTTTGGTCTTGTCGGCAAGATTGGTCGACCGATTGGTCGATCGGGCGATCGACCAATCCACTCGACCAATGAGTGCTGTCTTTGGCAATTAGGTTGTTCTTGCTCTATTTAAGTCCAATCTCGAGTCCACTTCGTATTTGCTGCCTCCAAACCCTCTGGAACGAACCAAAGACCTCTGCAAGTCATCTCTCTTGCATCCTTGGTGTTTTCTTGACGGATCTTCGTCAAAACTCTTCTTTTTGCATCGAAAGGTATGTCTACTCTCTCTTCTTCTCCCCCATCTTTGTTTTTCTTTCCTTTATGAGTTGAGACAGTAGAAGAGATGCTGCATTCTCTGTTGCAAACATCTCTGAACATGTTCTCATGATCATCCTAAGGATTTGAGGCTAGAACAATGATCTTAACCATGATCATTGCAAGCTTTTGAAGGAATCATGATCAAACCATGATCTAATCTCTGTTAAACTTCTAATCTGAATTCTGATCTCTTTGGATCTTCTATGTTGATCATGTTAGTAGTTAATTACTGTGTTTTCTTTCCATGATCCATAATCCATAGATTTCTAGTTGTTCTCTTCTACCATACTATGTGTTCTTCATGATGCATGATAGTTACATATATGGTAGGTTTTATTTCCTTATTTAGATTTATACTTCTAAGCCTTATTCCATGAAGATCTATGTATGTTTTCATGATACCATTACCGAAAGCAATGATCCATCCTCCTATTGTTCTTGTCTTTGTTTTCTATTTCAAATTCATCAAGATCCATGGTTGATTTAATTATGGTAACTTTTTGTTTCCTAATTTGGATCTTGATACCTTGATTTGATTAGTGTTTTGAGGTCCCCTAATTGTTAGAATACTACTGATGTAGTCTACCCCTTGATTAGTACCCTTTTGAACCACCAAATTCGGATTTCATATCTTAAAACTCTGATTTTATAGGCTACTGTCTGCATTGGTTGACTGATTGGTCGACTGGACCACTCGACCAATCTCGACCAATGAGTACAAAGCAACTCCAGATTTGGTCCGTTTCGGATGTTTTGATATCTTTTCTGTTAAGGATCTTTCCTAATATGTTGTATATACTTGTTTAGGACCTTCTTCTCAAGTTTGCCAAGATCTTACTTGATTTCTTAGGATTCCTTTGCGAGTTATAAAAGGTAAGGATGGTTATTTCCTTAATTACATAGATAGCATGAATCTAGTTTCTATATTTGAATATCATTGATATGATTCCTAAATTAGATTCTTACAATGATATTCTATTGTTGCATAACTTTGATTACAGTAGCATTACTTATTCATATTAAATTGATTCATGTATGATTTACTTACCAATGTTATACAAGTGATTGTAATTACTGATTTCTTTCCATATATGAAGTTACCATATATGTGATGATATGAATTGATGCATGTGTATGCTTAAGTATGGTTTGGAAAGGAGAGGTGTCCTTTCGACACTTCTGTCCTTGGACTACTACGGGAATATTATGGGATGTTTCCGGAGATGCCCTCTGGACACCTTCCTAAACTGTTGGATGACATATCTAGGATTTGTCTAGTAGTGTTTGGCTAGGATGTCCTGTTATGTCAGACCCTAATCGGAGGGGTATTGAGACCGAACGACCCGTGGTAGCAATGGGGATTCATGGGCGCTCAAGACCGGTAACCAACCCGTGAGAGGACAGGAATCACATTGTGGGGGCCATTTATTGGTAGGGTTGCATATGATTAGACTTGGGCTCACGGGCGCTTAAGACCGGTAACCAACCCGTGAGAGGACGTGAGAGCTTCCCGTTTACCATATGTGGATGATCAATAGGGTTGGTGAGTCCGTAGTCCGAGTTGGTCGGTGCCATAGGATACGCTGACTCTAGTGTGAAGGATACTGGAAAGGATCGTCAGGGACGAGGAATGGACGTATCTGGATCCGACTTGATGTAACTAAGTAGAAGACTTGCATTTGGCTAGGTTTTACCCCGACATGCGCCAGTACTTATACCAAATGGTTGTGAGAGAGTGTGTTGACTTAACCCCCTGCCAAGGTTTGTCCCGAGGGATGAAGGACCCATTACCAATCGGCTGCTCAAGACCGGTGAAATGATCCGTGAGAGAATCCAAGATATCTTAAATGGTTGAGGATGTGAGTGGACTTTCCTAAAGAAGTACGGTGCTATGACTTAAAGCATGTCTGCCAATAGAGACCAGCATACATAGAGTTAGATTCATTCATTCATTGCTTGTCTCATATCATATTGCATTTATGTTTGTTCTGGAATTCTGCCATTTATGTTATTATGGATTTTTAACTGCCTTACTGAGTTTCTTTGAAACTCATTCCTTTATTGTACAATGTTGTTAGACTATCCTGCAGTGCTCGAGTACTATGACGGTCCCTATGAAGAAGCGCAAGGCGAAGAGGCATATCTCCAGGAAGGTGATTGCGGTTACCACAATTACTCTGAAGATTCCGCGAGTGGTTATGCTCCGTACGATGCTTAGTCCGACCATTGAGTGGAAGCGTCCTTGTGCTATTTATGAGATTTACACTTACAGGGATGTTGTCTATAAAGTGGAGAACAATTTAGTTACCCAATGTACTTGCTACTGGGATTAGGTTTTGTCTAGTTTATTCTTTTAGAGCTACTTTTCCGCTGGTTGTAAAGTGGGATTTTTGCCTCGCTTTACTTATCTGTTTGATACTCTGATTATATTTATTATTCTGATCCATTTATGATTCATCCTTTCTTTATTGGATCTATGATTTATCTTCCGCACTCATGTTATGATTGTTCATGATTATGTTATTGTTTATGTGGGAGGTTGATCACTCGATACCTGATCTTCGGGCTGTGGATCACACTCTCGGGTATGCCAGATAGGGTACCGGCTGGGAGGGCGTGACAATAATGACTATGGCTTTTCATCTTTCAAGCTAGTTAAAGAGACATAGAATTCCTCTATAAATAGGGATCCCCCCTTGGAGAAGATAAGTAGTTGTGGATTGTTTTCAAAGAAGAATGTTAAGTGCGATTTAAGAGTCTTCTTAAAACGTTTGTGAGTTTTGTTTTGAGTTTGGCTTCGAGTTTGGTTTCGTGTTTGAATCGTGTGGTGATAGAAGGAAGGCACATGTCAAGTTCGTCGTTGCAATATACTTTGTGCTAAGTACATCGTTGTTCATCGTTGTATCCTGGGAGACAAACGTCCGTTGAATCCTCAAGCACACTATGGAGGGGACGAATCTGTTTTAAGGAAAGCTTCTGACATGCCTCGACGGTTTTCCTTTACTCTTCTTTTTCGGTTCTAGTTTTGTCTTTCCGGATGTTCTCTTAATTATTTGGTTCCCCTTATTATATTATCAATTTTGGCTAACAATCTTAAAACAGATTCTTTAAGGTA
Organism: Hakea prostrata; assembly: GCF_041222555.1. Lineage (NCBI taxonomy): Eukaryota > Viridiplantae > Streptophyta > Magnoliopsida > Proteales > Proteaceae > Hakea > Hakea prostrata. The sequence goes on along the minus strand of NC_142604.1, from coordinate 35,366,040 downwards.
TAAGACATGGGTTCTTGTTCCAAGCGTCAAAGAATAGAAGAAGTCCAATCTCTGGATGAGAAGATGGAAACCTTTGATGGGCTAGTTCTTGATAATCTTTTGAGTTTCTGGAAAGATAAATTACTCACTGCAGATGGTGGTGTAAATGAGTGGACGATAACTGTGGTTGAAATTCTTATTGATTGGTGCAAGCATGGGGAAAGCCATCTTGACTTTATTGCTGAGAGCTTATCCTCTTCCATTGATTTATTAGACATCATGGTAAAGGCAGAGAGTTTCTTAGACTCTTTAGCTGTTAAGAAACTCCATGAACTGCTATCTAAATTTCTTGATGCTCCTTTCCGAAAGACCTAATGAAAGGGGACCATATGATATTTCCACCAATTTTTATGTTTGAAACATCAGTACAAGATTGTTATATATTTTCTTGTTATATGTAATTCTAATGAAAATCCTCATTGAGATATTACATAGTGGTTGTTGCTTTAGTATGAAAACCTTCCTTAAATTCTGAGAATGAATTTACTAGGATGACAACCATGGGTTTTCATCTATTTATTTGGTTGTTTAAAATACTAACCTATAATACCTATCATTATAGGTTTTAATGTTATTTACTTTACTTTCTCTATATATTTAATGTAAGGAGAAATAAAGTTGAAAGGAAGAGAAGATGATGATGTGTATTGATTATATGGTTTTTACATCTTCCTGTGCTAAATATGGGTAAGTAAAAGGGTTTTTTTTTTTCCAAAGAATTGCTTACTCAAGCTCAAGGCACCATTACATTGGTTCTTATTAGTTTCAAATACTAAGTGTTTTGAAATTATGATTTCAATTAGTTCATCTAGTACGTATTGAATTGTGACGGCTAAAAATCCGTTAAGAAGTATGGGAAGAAAATAAGATTTTAAGTTCATCTTGTGAATATTATTCTTCTGTGAGATACTTTGTTCGAGGTAGTTACCCAACTTTATCCTGTTTTATTTAATATGATTTACTTTTGTTGGGTTGGATGCAAAAACTCTAAATGATCATAGTTGTTAGCCTTGAGTGTATTGTTTCATAACAAAGTTAAAGGCATGATTCTTTTGAAACTACAACAGTTCATTGGGTTTACAATTTTCATGAGTAAATGTGTTTATTTAGTTCAAGTGATTGTTATATCAAACTATCTTGGTATTTCCAAAAAGAATGTTTTGGAGTTTATGGCTCCACAATTGCAATATGGGACGAATGAATTGCATAAACATATGGGCTAGATAATATTCTAGTGTGATCAATATGTGTAACTCCAATACTTTGGTATGGGATTATTGAATCATATGCATATTGCAATTTCCTATACTCATAGAGTATCTTGGCTTAAAATAGAAAAAAGAGTATGGTTCTGAAATTGGATATTGACCATAATTAGAATTGCTATCTATTGGTATTTAATTTATGTACTCTTTCATGTAAGTGAAAATAGATGGAAAAGTTTGAAGGGTTGAACCTTAAACTTGGATATAAAAGATGTTGTTTTGTTTAATTAACAACACTATATCTAGTATGATTATTAAAAGCTAATCTTCCTACTGTTGGAGAGGTTGAGTCAAATGCATTAGCGGTTCAGATTTTGTTCAGGTTGAAATATGGGAGATAACACGAGTGTGAATGCTCCTGCGGCCACGACTCAATCGGTCTCAATTCCAGTGAATCACCATGAGAAGCCTAAAAAGTTTGGAGGACTAAACTTCAAAACTTGGCAACAAAAGATGTTGTTTTATTTAACAACTTTGAATCTTGCGAGATTCTTAAAAGAGGATCCTCCTATTGATGGGAAGGATGGTCAAATGCTCAAACGATTGAATCATGAAAACAATCTGATTTCCTTTGCCGGAACTATGTTCTGAACTACTTGACTGATGCACTGTATAGTGTGTATAGTCCTAAGGGTTCTGCCAAGTAACTTTGGGAGTCCTTAGACCATAAGTATAGATCTCAGGATGTTGGTGCTAAAAAGTTTCTTGTGGGTCAGTTCTTGAATTTCAAGATGATAGACTCAAAGACTATGATGAGTCAAGTTCAAGAACTCCAAACGATCATTCATGAAATTCATGTTGAGGGAATGACCATGAGTGAGTCTTTCTAAGTAGTTACAATAATTAAGAGGCTGCAATCTTTGTAGAAAGACTTCAAGAAATATTGGAAGCACAAAAATAAAAAGATGATTTTATTCTCTATTGATATATGAGCAAGTGTATTTACTTGTATGTTGCACTATGCATATATGGCAACCCAGGGTTGTGTTGGAAAAATTTTCTTGTTGATTACATTTTGTTGTAATCATATGAGGTTGTATGTTGTAAATTCATCAAGTGTATTTAGACTATGTGGATTATGGAAATCCATAGTTGGCCATGAAAAGGGTCGTAAGAGATGAAGGATGTAGCATAATTCATGCAACTAATTCATTAGTGTTGTGTGCATGGTGCTTATGACTTACATATGGAGCACATACCAAATATATAAGGTTATAAAACTTTATACATGTTAAACCCGAATTATGGGAGGTTATGTGAATTTTCATGAAGAAAAAAAATGAAAAGATTTGAGATCACGACAGTCATGCGATAGATGACTTCTTTATCAGTTTATGATTGAAAGTAATGGATCTCGTAAAAATCCTTCAAACTAGAAGGTGGTAACCAAATTCATGATAGAATTTGAGTTTTTAGCCTTGGATAAATGTGTGGCAAAGAGGCCAAATGGCAATGGAACTTCTAAGAAGATATTCTCGAGTTGGGTATATATGAGGTTATTTTTAAGGCATTCTAGTGGTTAATATTTGGTTCATTGAATTGTTATGGACTTATTTTATGGATGATCATCCGGTTTAAACCACTACGATATTCTCAACTTGACCACACCCATCCGTATGTATTAGTTGCTTAATAATACATTATTGACTATGATGGGTTTGAGAGGTGCAAGTTAAAGTTGTTTATACCATGAGAGATGTGAGGCATAGTCTCTTGATGGTTAGTGCACTTAAAATTTGTGGAGTCCATCCATGGACAGAATATGTTGATGCTCCATTAGTAGTAACTTGACAATTATGAAAGTGTATGCCCATACCTACTGCATCGCTTTGTTATAAGTTTTATCGGCAATGTGATTTTGCAAAATTGTTTTATCTATGGTAAAAACTTATTTATTTTCTTCTCGGATTTTTGTAAAACCCGTCTTGTTTTGTTATGGAAGTTTTGTATTTTGAGTTCCCTAATTATTTTGGAACTTTTGGTAGTTGTCAAGGCAAGCTAGAAAGAAAGCTTCAAGGCAAGCTAGAAAGCAAGCTACAAGGCTTGCTAAAAGGCAAGTTAGAAAGCAAGCTAAATGGCAAGCATCTCGTGTAGGAATGGACTATATAGCTAATCAGCTTCATACTAGAGATTTATATATCTCGAAGTAACACGAGCAAATGAAATTTGTTTTGGTTTCTAGCATCTCTTATGCCTGCTATATGTATAGCTAAGCTTCTATTGAGAGAATGCAAAATGTGATGTATAACAATAAGTCAAGACTCATATGTCGTTGACATAATACTGTTAACTAATTGATCACGAATGAAGTCATTACGCGTGACTATGTAAGGTCAAAAGGGAAGGATTGCAGATCTGATGACTAAAGGTTGAATTGAGATCAAGTTAAACAAACATCAAGAGGAATGGGACTCAAGCCCATGAATGAATAGGTTGATTACAGTGGAAACCTAACCTAGTTGACTGGAGATCCCAAGATCTAGGTTCAATAGGACAACTAAACTGTAATGAACGAGTGAGATCACTGTGGGGGTTCATCCTCTACCCATTCCTAAGATGAAAACAGTGATACCCGTATGGAATAGGTTAAGCTTATGCTTTTAATGATTCTTATGCATTGGACAAACGTTGGATCCGAGCGGAGTAATGCGGGTTACTCTTAAGTAAGAAATCACCTATGTGAGAGAGAAGAGGGGCCGCTTCAAAGGAGAATTGTGAGGGCTCAATTCTCTAGAAACTCTCGCAGAACCAGGACGATGTCCACGGCCAAAATGGACATAACCATGAGAACTGTAATTGTGTCAGGGGAATGTCTGTGTGGAGTATATCATCGTTTACACAAATGGCAGAACAGTTCAAGGACATCGCGTCTACTGATCAGCTAGTAAAGTAAATATACTTTCACAAGGGAAGGTTCAAAGGCAAAACCTACCTATCCTATGCAGGCTTTCACCGTAGCATTCTATCACCTTGTCGGTCGTTGCTTATTTTGTTTTTCGTCGTCATTTTCATTCATGTGGGGGATTGTTGGAATATGCTCTTTGAGCATGAGTGAATGTAAATGAAAATCATTCATATGGAGAGTTTGTGGAAATAAGTGCATGAAATACCAATGGACTATTTGGTAATTCATTGCACAAGGAGAGGTCATGAATGAAGGGTTATGGGAATACCTATGGACTATTGGGTGTTTCATTTCCCAAGGAGAATTCATGAATGGAGGTTATAGGACCTTCTATTTCCTAACAACAAACTTCTCATTTCCCTAAGATAATTAAGGAGGGTTTTGGGGACTCTTGATTTCCAAGAAACTTCTCGTTTCTAGCTTGGTTATTAATAAAGCTTTTCATTTCCATAACTTAATTCATTAAGTTTGGGGAATAATGACTATGGCTTTTCATCTTTCAAGCTAGTTAAAGAGACATAGAATTCCTCTATAAATAGGGATCCCCCCTTGGAGAAGATAAGTAGTTGTGGATTGTTTTCAAAGAAGAATGTTAAGTGTGATTTAAGAGTCTTCTTAAAACGTTTGTGAGTTTTGTTTTGAGTTTGGCTTCGAGTTTGGTTTCGTGTTTGAATCATGTGGTGATAGAAGGAAGGCACATGTCAAGTTCGTCGTTGCGATATACTTTGTGCTAAGTACATCGTTGTTCGTCGTTGTATCCTGGGAGACAGACGTCCGTTGAATCCTCAAGCACACTATGGAGGGGACGAATCTGTTTTAAGGAAAGCGTCTGACATGCCTCGACGGTTTTCCTTTACTCTTCTTTTTCGGTTCTAGTTTTGTCTTTCCGGATGTTCTCTTAATTATTTGGTTCCCCTTATTATATTATCAATTTTGGCTAACAAAAAGAGCCTAAATTGAGGACTTGTTTAAGGATATGTGATTGATTAGAGTAAACACAAAATCAATTAGCCTAAAAGCAGTCTCCCAAAAGCCATAACTGAATCTTAAAAAAGGACAACACAAGGTAGGAAATAACTAGAAAGGAAAGTTAAAAAAAATTAGCATCCTAAGATCCTCCTCCTTTTCTAGCCTTTGAACAAAGCCAAAAAAATATCCATGGAGCCAAACACTGGGTTTTCTCATGACCAACAAAGCAAGAACGCATAGCAGACTACACAACAAACAACTCTATAAAAATTACATTTTTTATAAGAACTTCCGAATTTCATTCTAAACATCTAGAATCAGAGAATTCCCACCAAATCATGATATAAGAAATCAGACACGATAGGAAACATAATGTATTTTAGTGACGCATCCAAGCTCTCCACAATTAATCATAGCTCTGCTTTTCTGAAGTCCTATTCAACTGATGAGCAGTTGAAACCTTCTAGGCAAGGTTTAAAGTATCTCATGATACTATAGGATACTTGTCAATATGTATCCATATTTGACCCAATCGATACGATACATCTTGATGTGTCTCTCCATTGAATTACACTAAAATACATTAGCCAGAGCGATATAATACTCGATACAGGATGATACGTCTCTTAAAATCACCTGACCAATATGATACTCGATACCGATACTTTAAACCTTGCTTCTAAGAACCTCTATCCTCAGCTGATAGAAGTAAAATAATTATGTTCATATATATTGTGAAATCCCGCCTAATCCTAACCTTGCTACTGTGCCAAATCGATACCTACCATATGCATTATTCGATTTATTCTCTGTCGACTGTCGTATGAGTTGCCTAGTTTTGTTTGGTAAAAGTTCACCCCGAAGCTGATCTTTTCTCCCCTCTATTTCTTCTTGTGCCTTTTATTTCCCTTTGATAGGAGGGTGATCTTAAGTAATTCCCATGATTGATCCTCCTGTCCGTGTTGTTCTAGAGTGGACCTCCATACACCCTATAACCTTGTGTTTTCCCCACATGATGATTTCGAAGGGAAATCAAGTGTGATCTTCATGATTTGTTATTCCTTCTAATTATTTCAAGACTTCAAGCTTTTCATCCCCTGTTCCTCAATCAATGGTTAGTAATCTCTCTTGTATTGTATTGATCTACTTTTACTATGTTTTACCCTTTGTGATTGAGATTTAGAAGAAGATGCTGCATCCTTGCAACCATCTCTTTACAATCTCTTTTCATTTTTTTGGGTTTTATGATCTTCATATTGATCTTTACCATGATCCTTATGAAATCTTCATAAAGCCATGATCTTACTTTACTCTTACTATGTTTTATTCTTTGTGATTGAGACTATGAAGAAGATGTTGCATCCTTGCAACCATCTCTTCTACAATCTCCTTTCATTCTTAGGGTTTTATGATCATCATATTGGTCTTTGCCATGATCCTTGTGAAGTCTTCATGAAGCCATTATCATACTTTTGATTTGATTTCAAGGCATGTTAGATTTATCCCTTGTTTTCTTACAAAATTTTTATTGTTAATTGTTTTCCGATGATTTTGGGAGAAGAGAAGTCAAGATAAAAGCAATGTCCTCCATCTCCTTAGAATCCTAGTACTCTCCCAATTTCGAGGACGAAATTATTTTAAGGGGGTGAGAATGTGAAATCCAGTCCAGACCTAGCCCGGGGTACCCTATTTGTTTTGGGATAAAGAAAGACTTGTTTAATGTTAGACCTTGAAGTTGGACCTTGATTTCATTGTTGTTATCCTTGAAAGCCTTAGGAGGCCATGTCCGGCCTTATCCTTACCTTGACCCGGCCCGGAATTTGTATTGTCTGTTGATCCAATGACCCGAAGTGGTGGGAAAAGTCCTTGTGTACCCTTTTGGTTGATGATTTGGTGTCGGAGCCCAAGCCCATGGACATTGACAATGATGCCCCTCACTTGAGAGCATTGTTAGTGTTAGTTTTGAATCTGCGCACTGATGAAGAGTGAGACAGTTGAGATATCAAACGGACTCCGGTGCAAAATCCGAAGGTACTCCCTAAAACTAGACCTCTTGAGTGAACTGTAGGAGAAAACCTCATGCAATTTGACCTTGTATAGCCCTCCAAGTCCGCACCTAAAGTTGCTGAACTATTCTGTAAAATTCTGCAGAAACATGTTTTGGTCGATACTATTGGTCGATACTATCGACCATATGTATCGACCAACAAGTTTGCTGAACCGAGATTTAAAGATTCTTGGAATATTCTTTTCTATTTATTTATTCCTCGAGACTGGAGCCCTATTCTCGCGTTTTTAACATCTGGGAACGTGGGAGAGCCTCCCAAGAACTCCTCCTTGGTAGTGGTGAAGCATCTTCTTCATCAATCATTGCCAACCACTCATTCCTACTTTCTTGTTCCACTTTAAATGTATGACTCTCTCTCTCTCCTAATCACTTTCTCACTCATCTTTCCTCTATTTCACTGTTTGGACCATGGCCAAGGTGCTGCAACCTTGTATACACCTTGCCATGAACCTTCCAAACCCCATACAATGATGTTTTCACCGATATGACTATGATTGATTCACCTCATGATCATTAACTACACATTTCCATGATTTATTGCTTACCAACTTGCTTTATTTACCAAAACTGAGATGAAGCTCATGATTAACCTAATCTATACCTTGCATATGTGTTCCATGTTACTTCTAAACGATTCCCTACCTAATCCCCCATGTTTTTCCCTAATTTGCATTGAGATGTAGCCAATGCCATGACCTACAACTCTTAACCTTAATATGTCGATTTGGGGATTTCCAAATGGACCATTGGATTATGAAAGTTTCTTGATAATTAGTGTCCCCATGTTGTGCTTAGACTATCCTCCAAGTTTCGTGTCAATCCGAGACCCAGAAAACCAAATCTGGGCAAGAATCCAAAAAGCCAGCTTGCTGTCCTGGAATTGATTTGGTCGATACTATTGGTCGATACTATCGACCAATAGAGTTGCTGTCAGCAACTTTTGCCTAGTTTTGATTCGTTTGATCTTCAATTGTTCTGATTTCTTCTCTAACCTTTCATATATGCTTGTTTAGGACTTTAAGACTATTTGGGCCACTTGCTTGTGATCTTGGACCATTCTCTTCTCTATTCAAGGTAAGGATAGTTATCGATATAATTACCTAAGATATGGAATTTTGACTTGGTATCCCTAACTTAGTAAATATAGTTTCTATTTCATATTCTTATCATGTTAGACTTGCTACATATGTCTTTCAACAATAGCTTTGTGTTTACATTATGTTATTTCAATGTCTTATCATGTTTATCAATTTCAATATATGATGACTTATGTCAATGTCATGAATTGAATGTTTATTATGATGTTGTATCTTGTGAACTGATATGATGAACTTGGGCATGTGATTGCTTAAGTATAACTTGGGATTGAGGGGTACCCTACTGGTGCTTCTGTCCTTGGACATCGGAGGGAATAGTATAGGATGTTCTCCGAAGGTGTCCATCGACGCTTCCCGGGTTATTGAATGACATACATAGGACTTGTCTAGATGTATGGCTAGGATGTCCCTATCATATCAGACCCGATTCGGAAGGGCATTGAGACCAAACAACCCGTGGTACGGCGCTCAAGACCGGTATCCACTCCGTGAGAGGACATAAATTGCATTACGGTTACACTGAAAGGGGCCATGTATTGGTAGCGTTGCAAATGGCTAGACTTGGGCTTACGGGCACTCAAGACCGGTGAAATGATCCGTGAGAGGGACGTGAGAGCTTCCCGTTTACCATTTGTGGATGACCAATAGGGTTGATGAGTCCGGTGAGTAATATCCGTGACTCTAGTGTGAAGGATACCGAAAAGGATCCCGAGAGGGGAGGAATGGACGTATCTGGAACTGACATGATATGATTAAGTAGATGACTTGCATTGGGCTAGGCTATACCTTGACATGCGCCAATACTTAGACCAAACGGTAATGTGAGAGAGTGGTGAACGAAACCCCCAACCATGGATTTGTCCGAGAGGGATGCAGGACCCAATATCCCCCGGTGACGAGTGACTGAGACTACCTAAAGAAGTATGGTGCTATGACTTAAAGCATGTCTACCATAGATGACCAGCATACTTAGAATAAAATCATATTGCATTATATGCCTCATATCATCTGCATCATGTTATGATTATCTTGTGGTTTATGTGTGGTGGAATAACTTCCTTGCTGAGTTATTTTGAACTCATTCATTTTCTATTGCAATATTTTGTTAGGCTATTCTACAGGTGATTACTTTGATGGCACCCTCCCTGAGGCGGACCCGGATACCTCATACTACTATCCGGAGACTAACTACATTGAAGACTTCGGTGACCATACCGAAGAAGATCACCCGGCGTACCAGGGTTAGCCCTGGAGTTGTATGGGAGCAGTCATGTTGGATCTCCATGGTCCTCACCTTTGAGGAGGACATATCCATTGTGGAGGAGACTTATGAGTAGTTACCCCTTCTTTTTGTGACAATTAAACTTAGAAGAATTGTAATAACTTTAACTTACCTTCATAACTTGAGACTTGTACTTAACTAAATTTTGACCTCACTTCCGCTTGGTGAAGGAGTGGATTCCGCCCACTGCCTTCTTAATTTATCTGATTTGATATTTATTTCCGCACTCTGATTATCCTTGATATCTTATTCCTGAATTCTATTTTATTGATTGTAGCTTAATATTGATTGTTCATGATTGTGTTATTGTCGATGTGGCTGATGTGGTCTCTGAACTATGGATCTTCGAGGCTGTGGATCACATCCTGGGTATGCCAGATAGGGTACCGGCTGGGTGGATGTGACATATATGGCCAGGGGTGCAGCCAGGATTCAATATTCGGGGGCCGAAGAATGGAAGTCTAGATTGGGGAAGCACTAAGGCTTTTTCGCCACATATATTGTGTGGGCCCTTATAAGACCCATTGGGGGTTTTACCTATAAACTATTTTATTATATTAAGGATTAGACTCACACATATTTTGTAGGGCCTATACATATTTGACAAAAATAGATAAATTATTGATAATGATACTTTTTTTCCAATAAGATATAGCTAAATTAAAGCATCAGTACACAAATAAATACACATGACTTCAACCCTAAAATGTCAAATGCAAACCAAATATTTTTTTTAAATAAGAGATGCAAAGCAATGGTAGTTAGTTACCTTATTAATTATTGACATTTTATTAACAATATAAAATCAAATAACAAAAATTGGAGAAGAAATAAAAAAAAAAACAAAAATATAAAATCAAATAAATAACAAACAAATGAGAAAAAAAGAAACAATAAATAAATTGAGAAACAGAAAGAGTACCTAATTGTAGAGAAGATTTTTTTCCTCAAATTTTCCTTAACCCACACTTATAGAAAGGGAATAACAAATAAGAAGAAAGAATTCTACAAAAAAATTAGAAAAAAAGAAACGGAATAGAATAAATAGGAAGAAAAGAGGAGAGATGAGAGAATAAATAGGGATTGAAGAGTTAGTTTCTAATTACAATTACATTTTGAATATCTCTAATAAGATTTTTTTTCAAAAATTTCCTTCAACCCACGTTTATAGAAAGAGAAGAGAATAAATAGGAAAATAAATAAGAATAGAAAGAGAAGAGAATAAATAGGAAAATAAATAAGAATAAAAGATGTGAGAGAGAAGAGAGGGGAGAATAAATAGCGATTGAAGAGTTAGTTTCTAACTATGGATGACATTTATACCCATTATTTTACCTTTAAAATTTGTTTTCTGTTATAAATAATATTGATTGTGGATATCCATCACCCCTCAATAGACAATACTTCCAATTGAAGATCTCAACCACCTCAGCATACAATCTTGGTGATTCACATTCCCATCTTAATTGAAGATTACAAGTGATCTCAACATGCAATGTCGGCAATCAATATTTCCATTCTATGCACCTTCTATCTTGGGCGGTAATCTATCTTTCCATATCAAGAACATCTTATTGTGTGCAAGAATCATATATTGTATTTCCATATCAAAATATGTAATGCACACAACTGAATGAATTACTTCTGATTGATCTTGTTCTAGTTCTCTTCTTTGTCTCTGATATATTCTCTTTATTTTATAACATTTTCAATATTGAGAGGCCAAATAGTGATATTTCACATGTGAGAAGAGGAAAAAGTGGAAAAATGAAAGAAATTAACATAAAAAATAAAAACATTAAAGGAATTAAAATAAAATTTGAAAAATCCGGAGGCCATGCTCTGCCACTGTATATGGCCATGTAGGATAAGTGTGAAGCATAACAATCACATGCAAGCGATTATCAATTTACATCAACAAAAAGCACAGGACAACGACTGTTAATGAGCAATTTCCAAATCTAGTAAAGGATCGAACAAAAAGAAAGCAGAGAATAGATGTCAAAATTTCACATTGATTTAGGTCATCTTGACGGTAAGCATGAATTCGCGTGGACAACCATAAGTGAAATTAAGAAAAAGAGATTTGCAGGGGCTGACCCAGGATTCAATATTGGGGGGGGGGGGGGGGGAAGAATGAAAGCTACATAGCCTTTCCAATCCAATGCAAACCTATCTATTACAGCCATGAGTTGATATTAAAGGAGGTCAGATTTAGGTGCAACATGAAACAACCAATCCGAAGGAAGTACCAATCCATTTCCTCCAGCCAACATCTTCGACTTTTGCACATAACTAGGTTTTTATGGCAGCCCAACAAGGTTATTCTCTCACATTTTTTTTTTTTTTTGTTGATACAAAGAAAGCAAATATTACATTGTATTGAGATCATTCAAAGATCATTCAAAGACCTATCAATCCATATTCTATCACTTTGTCTTCCTAAAGCTTCGTTGGCAAGTTCTTGTGCCATTTCCAGCAAATATATTGGCTTTATCTTGATAATCGATATCCCTTTGAGAAGTGGTCCTAATATCAAGAAATCATGAACTAACTCCAAGTGGCCATGGTTTTTGGGGACGTGGTAGAAAATCTACAAGTTGGTCCCAATTAGTCCAAATCGATTCATATTCACAAGATTGTCTTGCCTTCTCTATTCCCTCCTTCAGCCCTTTGACAATAGCCCAAGGTAAATTGGCTCCATCTAGAACACCGCTCCAGCAATGTATAACTTGGTTTTTGACAATAATTCCCCAGCAACATCCTATCTTCTTAGTTCTTTGATTTGCAACACCTGCACAGAAGAGCATTGTAAGAGTAGGGATGGGAATTGTTGTGAAATTCGGTGCATGATTGATTTGATCATAAACTGGTGTAGTGACGAACTTTAAATCATCAAATTGCCCAGGTGGTGTTAGATGGAGATCACAACACCAAGCATTAACAAATTTTAACACTCGTATGGGCTGTGGTGGTTGGCTCCCAAATTTCGTTTCATTTCGAACATGCCATATACTAAAACAGGTGATAAATATGATAGCAAACATCCAAATTAGCAAAGGTTTGTCAATGTGTGAATGATAAAATAAATCCAAACAGAAGTCACTAATATTGTTGAAAGGTAGCCTTTCAGTTATCAATCCTAGCGGTCCTGCTGCCCAGACCCGCCTTGTCCATTCACTATTGAAGAAGAGATGCCAGCTTGATTCACTGCTTCTACCACAAAGCTCACAATTATCCAAATTTGTATTCCATTTAGCAAGAATCTCATTAACTATAATTCCTGCATTTAGAAGATGCCAAAAGAAAAGTTTAAATTTGGGATGAATATGTAGTTTCCAAAAAAATAAGCACCAACATTTATCATAAATGGATGCACTGCTATTCGCAGCTGATATCATGTGATAAGCCAACTTGGTAGTCAACTTTGGAGCAAAGAGAGAAGCTCAATTTCCAAGTATCGAATTCAAAGAAAGTTGCAGATTATAAATAGTTGAAGAAATTCTAGGGCAAAAAGTTAGAGAAATTTCAAAAGCAAAACGCCCTCTAGTCCTAACAACTTTAGCTACAGTAACCCTTCGAGAAGCAAAATGCAAACTGAACTCACCAACCGAGGTCTCAGATGATTCCTTAATCCAGGGGTCAAACCAAAATGATGTCTCATTCCCATTTCCCACATCCCTAATGACAAATTTCTGAAGCAAGGGAAATACACATCTTAGACTGTTCCAAGTGGGCGATCCAACTTTAGAATGTACCTTGGGATAAAAAATAGTGGTGTCATTGAAATACCTAGCTTTAAGACATTTGGCCTAGATCGAAGTGGGTTCAGATAAGAGCCTTCAACATTGTTTGAGAAGCAAAGCTTTATTCATTATCTCTAGCTTTTTCAACCCTAATCCCCCCCATACTCTTTGGTGAACAACATTTATCCCAGGAGATAAGTGTAAGAGACTTACCTTGGCCGGATTTTCCTAGCAAGAACTTCTGGCAGATCGAATCCAGAAATTTGCATATTTTTTGGGGAACATGACATATTGCATGTGATATAGAGGAACAACTTGCATCACAGATTGAATCAAAACAGTTCTCCCAGCAAAGGAAAGGGAATGGGCTTTCCAACCAGCCAACTTAGCCTTAACTTTGTTGAGAATGGGGGAAAGACAAAGAGATTTAGCCTTTCCAGGGAACAGAGGACTACCCAAATAAGTAGTAGATTTACCCATTTCCTTAATGCCTAAGAGGTTCAAGATTTGTTGCTTTGTTGAACCATTGGTGTTCCGGCTAAAGAAGGCTTCACTCTTGGCAAGATTAATCACATGTCCAGTGATCTCACCAAAGATATCCAGTACAGTTTTGATAACACAGACATCATTCAGAGTAGTGCGACAAAAAAGAAAGGTATCATCAGCAAAGAATAGATGTGTAATCTCAAGGGCAGTCTTAGCAATTTTGATTCCCTGAAAAGCCTGTTCAGACTTAAAAGCTCCAAGGAGTCGAGACAAAATTTCCATGATGAGAAGGAAAAGATAAGGACTCAGGGGGCAACCCTGTCTCAAACCTCTAGAGGCAGAGAACCAGGAGTAGGGGGATCCATTAAGCTTTACTGAGAAAGATGCAGAGGAAATAAGGCAATCAATCATGTCACAAAATTTGGAATGAAAACCAAGACACTTTAAAACTTTTAGCAGAACACTCCATTCCACTCTATCATATGACTTTGACATATCAAGTTTCAAAGCCACAAACCTCTCTGTTTGGCCCAACATTTTTTCATGAAATGAAAAATTCCCCGAGTCGATAATTTGCCTACCAAGCACGTATGCACTTTGCGGTGGTGAAATAATATCATGGAGGAATGGTTTTAGCCTCATAGCCAATAATTTAGCAATAATTTTGTATGAGACGTTACACAAGCCGATGGGTCTAAAATCAGAGACCTGAAACAGAGCAAAGTGTGATTAGTCCCAGGTGGTAACCAACAATTATTGAAAAAATTAGCAGCAAATTGTACAATATCAGGTTGAACTAACTCCCAGAAATGTTGAAAAAAGCAAGCTTGGAAACCATCAAAGCCTGGGGCCTTAAAAGCCCCAATAGGAACACAGAGAATAAACTCAATTTTTCTCTTCTTCTGATGAAAAGGTTATTCTCTCACATTGCCCACGATTTCCTAATGTCATTCTTTGGCAGCCAACTCCAGGGATGCAAGTGACAAGTCGTAAATTATAGATTGTCATCCTTAGTGCATACTAAAGCATAGAAGATCCCCATATACCCGGCACTATATCAAAACTGAATGAGGTGGATGCCTTTTCAACAAGGTCTGCCCCCAACACTTGCTTCTCACAAACTTTACTCCAACATTAATCTATTAAGAGGGGGAAAAAGCTCAAAAGAGTAGATCATTGATGGTAACTACAACTTTGATTATATTTATCATTAAGTATAGTCATCCGTATTCCAAAATCACACCAACTGCTAAATCGAACATTTAATATCTTATACAAATTCTTAAAATACATATTTAATTATAATTGTCCTTAATGAACTCAACAAGCTAGAATAATCTAGTTTCTAGAAGACAGTAGAAACTTGAAGAAGAAAATTGAGGAAAGTAGAAACTTGTTAAAAGAAAGAAGAAGTTTAAAGAAAGTGATTGAAACTTGAAGAAATTATTATTTTATCAATTTTCCATCCTTATAAATAGGAATGTACCTACCCATTTGAAAGGAAAATTTTCTAATATAGATCACGAAGGGGGAGTTGCATGGAGAAAAATTGAAAAGAAAAAGAGGAGCAAAAAGAGAAAATAGAGAGAAAGATAATTATAGAGAAAAGAAAGGAGTTCATTTAAGCAAGGAAGGAAAGAGGATTATGACTGTAATTGGTTAAGGAAAGTATTCGGTTTAAAAGACAAGAACAAACTAGCATATCTGTGAGTATTATGATTCAATTCATGGTGATATACTATTTTACTGTATTTTAACTATCATGACTTGTTTGAAAGATTTGTGCATTCAGATACATATGACATATACAATAATATTTTATTGAATAATCAATTGTTTCAGCATAAGATCATTCTATATATGATTTATATGCATTCATGTAAGTGTTTAATAAAATGCAAGATTGAAATTGAATAAAAGATACTGTGCTAACGAGCATTGCCCTTGTAAGTCCTATAAGGAATTGTGGCCATAGTTACAGTGGAAAGATCGGGTCTAAGCCAATGATAGTGGACTATGAGGTGTACATAGCCTTGTGTCTAGAGAATGAAACCACTTCAATGGTGAAGAAAATGAAACCACTTCGGTGGTGAAAAGGTAGCCACTTCGGTGGTCTAGAGTGATGTGCATCCTCCATGGTTCTGCTTAGGCTTATGACTGTAATGAAAGAGAAAGAAAAAAGAGAATATTTGGAAGATCTTGAATAATTTAGTTTTGAAAAAGCTTTTAAAACATATATATTGAGACTGAATGTTTTTTCATGTCACATGAATTGTTATGTATTTGCAAACAGATTAAATATTTTATTTGAAAAATACGCATGTCATGTCTATTTTTGTATGCAGCATGATTGTTTTTAATATTCACTAGGTTAGTTTAGTTCATACCCCATTATCATGTACAGACAAACAATCAAAGAAAAGGGTAAAGGCATAGTGATACAGAAGCACGATTGAGACCCATAAAACCTAAATCCAACTGGGTGACGTGGTAGTTACTTCTCTTTAACCATTTTTTCAAAATACAAGTAAAATATCATAATAAACATAGTGAAAACATTAATCTATTAAGAGGGAGTAAAAACTCAAAAGAGTAGATCATCTAATGGCAACTATAACTTTGATTATATTTATCATTAAGTACAGTCATCCGTATTCTAGAATCATACAACTACTAAACTGAACGTTTACTATCTTATACAAATCCTTAAAATACATACGTAATTACAATTGTCGTTGATGAACTCAAGTAACTAGCATAATCAAAAGAGACTTGGGTTCTCAGTCCTACTCTTGGATCACTATGCTTTTACCCTTGTCCTTTAGTTGTCTCTATGTACATGATAATGGGGGTATGAGCTAAACTAGCCCATTAAGCATTATAAAACAATCATGCTACATACAGAAATAAAACATGACATTCATATTTTTCAAATAAAATATTTAGTCTCTTTGCAAATACATAAAAATGCATGTGTCATGATAAAACATTCAATCTCAGTAAATATGTTCTAAAAGCATTTGTAAAAATAAATTATTCAAACTCATCCAAATATTCTCTTTTCTCTTTCTCTTCATTACAATCATAAGCCTGAGCAGAACCATGGAGGTCGGACATCTCTTTAGACCACTGAAGTGGCAATTCTACCGAAGTGGCTACTCTATACCATTGAAGTGGCTACCTCTTTGTCACATCCCCCTAGCCAGTACCCTATCTGAAATACCTGGAGGTGTGATCCACAAGTCCCATGGTCAAGTTTAGGGCAATCATACACCCACATTACACAATAATACAATCATGAGCAAAGAATAATCAATGTGTAAATATATTAAGAAACAAATCAAAGAAAAAAATCTTAAAGTATAATCAGAGTGCAGAATAAAATGATACCAATCAGAGAAAGTAACTATAGAGTATAGCGAAAAATAACTCTATAGATCAAATGCAGAAGAGTAGATCAAAATTCTAAAGTTATAAAAATTAAAATAAAAGTCTAGAAGAATAAAGACTAAGTCTATTCTAAATCTTCCATAGGCTCTTTGTCTTCTTCTTCTTCAGTCATCATCTTCTTCGCCTTGGGTTTATGCACCTGCATTTTCGGATCATCATCTAACTTAAGATCCCAATGGTGAACGAGATGATGTCTGCTGTTATCAATAGGAGCCATCAAAGTGGTCCACACCGGTGTATAGGTCATGCCAATGGTCACTATCTTCTCCCATTGTGTCCGCAGCTGTATCAAATAAGGAAGGGTCTTCCGTACTGGTGCACGGGATCTCTTCCAAACTTGCAAGGTCATCTAAAAGCATATCCCTCGAATGGTGAGCTCAATAGAATTCAGCAAGCAGTTCAATCACAATAAACAACTACAACTAGTTTAGAACAAGCATGATGCAATGATACGAAACAATGAATGCAAGTATGCTTCTAACTCTATATATGCTAGTCTCTAGTAGTAGGCACGTATTAAGATAGAACACCCGATGCGTCCAAAAATTGTTAAGCCTCTGGATCTGTGAAGATGGCCTGCAAATTAAAGTTAGGCGTGGTCCGACCGCTGAGGTCGGGAGGCCACCTTCGAAGCTTAAGTCAGTAACTGGATTGATCACAAAGGCTCTGGCTAATTGCAGAGCATAAGAATAATGAATATGAAATTGGGAAACGATTCAGATACCTCTAGAGTGAGTTGATCACTAGTTTATATAGAATTTACCCCTAATTTTCGATCGTTGAGTGAATTCTTGATCTCCTTCGGTGGCCGTCTGATCTTAGGGTTTTTCCCTAGATATTCGGGGATGCAAATAGCTACCTATCTCGGCACTATTTCCTCTCTGCTTTATGATAGTCGCCTCCTACAAGTCAGCTTTACCTACCATAATTATCAGGAGGTCGTACCGGACTGGTAACAGATCTGCGGCCCCTTTACGATCATTAAACTAGGGTTTTAGTGGGTCCCTGTCACTGTTTGACCGGAACATAGATTATGAACCCGGTTCGATACGTTCGGTGCAATTTTCCTCGTATCATTTGCCCCACATGCCAAGCATTCAAGTTACAATGCGGGATGCTTGGTTTGGATTAATGCTTCATCCAAACGTGAGTGAATTCAAGAGATCTTTTTTAGAAAAAATAACCTTGCAGTTAATACCCCTGACACTTTTCTCCAGTGATGTGCTGTTGAAATTCTTTGACGCTTCGTTTATTGCGTGCAGTGGGCCACGTGTCAATCGGGAAAGTGTACACACTGTCCTGTTGCCCAAAACCATCATGTCTCCAATTTTTGTCATCATGGTGAAGGTTTTTCAACCGTCAAGGATTACAGGCCGTTGATGGTTCGTAATCCTGAGCGTTCAATTTCTCGTAATGGATCGGTGTGTGCCTTCCTCTACCAATTACATTCGTATTTCAAATCCATAAAAGATTTTCTCTTCCTCATCTCCTCGTATTTCTTTTAGAAAAGCTTCTACTTTGGTTTACCAGTCTCACCAGCAACCAAGCTTTGTCTATCTAGATTTTCAGGAATCACAAGTAAGTTCTCTCTCCTTGCTTTTGTTTTCCTTTTTCGTATCAACTTCTTGCTTCACCTTTCTTTCCAGTATGGGTAGTGGTCAGACTTCTAACGATGATTCTATCGATCGTGATTCTGTTGATCGTTTGGTTTCGGGGAAAGATTCCGCTGAACTTAGATCCCCTACCGCTTCCCTCGAATCTTCCGATGATCAGGGGCCTAGGGTGACCGAAAACTGGGTTCAATCTGCCCTTGTTTTCTCCAGGGATCCTCCTGGTAATGCCCCATTAACTCGAGGAGCTTCCTCAAAGAAAAGGAAAGTAACTAAGAAACCAGCAGCTAGGAACACCCGTCCATCCAAAAGATCTTCTACCGAACCCTCAGATGTATAATCTTCCATTAGTCCAGAGGGTCTTACTAAATTTTACTCTGATTACTCGATCCCCGTTTCTTGTTTTCTTCATGCTCCGAGTGAGGATGAAAGGGTTAATTCCAATCCTCCTAGAGAGTTTCCCCTTATGACGATTCCTTTAAGAGTGGGGTTCGGATATCGTTCTATTCTCCCCTTATTGCCGAAATTCTTACACACTAGGATATTTGTCCGGGCATGGTTCTCCCGAATAGCTGGAGCCTTATCATTGGCTACTTTGGTCACGATCTTAAAATATCTCCTCTTTGGGTGTTTTTTTTTTTTTTTTTTTTTTTTTTTCTTCCATTTTCACGTTTTGAACAAGTCGAATCCTCCTGGATGGGTATTCTTTTCCAAGTGTTCGAAAGTCGAACTAAAATGGGAAGGGGGAATCCTTGTAGAAGGCACTTGTCCCTCGAACAACAAAGGGTGGCGAAAGAAATTTATTTTCTGTAGGGTTCCCGACTCTTGCCCTGGATTCCCAATGAAATGGAACATTCAAGATTCTTATACCCAAATCAACCCTCTTTCGGTCCCCTCCGATCGCGATAGAGATGCGATTTGAGTCATTAGATCCATTCCCTGGCATTCTGAAATTCATGGATATGTCATGGAGTATGAAGCAGTCCTCCGCTACTAGGGTTTGAGCTATGGTAAGCGCTCAAAAGCTTATGCTCTTTTTCTTTTGTATTGGAAACTCTTATAATAACTTTTATTCTCTTTTGTCATGCAGTGCCTCCAGAATTTAATTGCAATGCCATCAAGTCTCTGGCCCAACAAAGTTTCGCCTAGGCCGAAGAGAGAGTTCCCCGCAAGGGGCGAAGAGATACTGTCGACACTCCCCCATCGCCAAAGAGGTACTTGTCCGTTGCCGCCCCAAAAGGGGTTACCCCCCTGAGGGGGCTTTTGAGGTCCAAGCCAGGTCGTGCTGCCCGAGGGAAAGATCCGGTGATTGTTGAGGAATCCACTCATGACGATACCACCCTTGTTATAAGAAAAAGGGACATGACCGATGATGCTGCTTCCAAGAGAAGCAAAGTTGATCAAGGGGAAATCTATGTTCCCAAATGGAGAGTGACTCTTTGTGATCTTGTTCTTTTAGATACCGAGGCATCCGTTGACTTGGCAATTAACGCTCGGACTCCTTGCGATCGGAAAGCCTTGAACGAGACACCCGAGGACGAATTGGTGAACTCCAATATCAGGTTTGTGGAACTCAATAGTTTGAGTTTGTATTCACCGTTTAGCCGAGATCTCTGTAACAAACTTATTAGTTTTTGTGTTGTTGTAACAGGGTTCTAACTGAGAATTTCCATCGCAAGATGGAAGCAAATATGAGAGTCGGCCGCTTGCATGCTGACGTTTGTCTCAGTCATGAACTTGCTAATTAAAGATTGAGGGAAACTTTCGCACTAGAAAAAGAGATTTCCCGTCTTCGTCCCATCTCAGGTGAGCTTATTGTTGCCAAGGCCCGGTTGGAGGATTCGAAGAAAGAGTTGGTAGAGTTGAAGAAAAGCGTTCTATCCTCAGAATGTCAAATCGAGGATCTTACTCGAGAGAAGGAAAAGATGGAAGGAAAATTGGAATCTATTGCTTCTCCCGAAGGTCCCGAGGATTTGAAACCAGAGGTTCGGAAAGCCTATATCTTAAAATATTTGAACAGTGTGCCCTTCGTTGAGTTGCTCAATCTGTATAATCTTGTTGCCAACCGGGAGGGTGTTAAAGACGTGTGGAAGAGTATTCTGACAACTGACCCTTCTTTCCCGATTGAAGAACATAAGGATTTAATTTTTGAGGAAACTTTTGTGGATTTGGATCTTCCAATTCCAGCTTGGGTCACTGAAAAGAACAATCCTCCACCGTCCAACCCTAGCCATACTATTATTTGCAAATATTTGGATGATGAGCCCGCCCTTCCCTCAAATGTTGAAGAAGCCGTGGATAATATTCCCTCTGCTCAAAATTTGGAACAACAAACTCCCGAAGGCGCCTCCGATCACAGAACTCTCGACGTTGACCCTAAACATATTCCGCAATCTTCTGCCAATTTATAAATACTGCCCCTTTTATATGTTTATTTTGGTTTTTGTAAGAGCAAATCTTTTTTTTTGGTCCTTGAATTTTAATATGAGACCTTTCCAAACTTGTTGCTTGCCGTAATTTTGTTGGTTGCTCCTTCTAGTACCATCCGATCGCGAATTTGCATAATTCAGAACATAAGCCTGTATAAATCCGAACAAAAACTGAGAATCTTTTGGACTTACCGTTGTGCTATCTGATACTTCCATGGCCCCTTATCCAAATTATTTGAAGTTTCGACATTCGGACGATCCATCCTGTTTAGGTATCTTTTGTCTGCGTTCGGTCATCTAGCAGTTAATGCTATTAAACCGTCTATGTTTCTTGGAATCTTGTCTTTATCGGGAAAGTCAAACGTTATTCAAGTGTTTAATGCTCTGATTGACAGTTGCACACTCGAGTCCGCCGATTTTCGTAACTGGCGCCTTTTTCGCCACATGGAGAGATGCAATGTATTCAAATTTTTGTTAATTCAAGGAGTCGATTTATATCCTCTGTTCATTACTGTCATATCCCATTTGTCATTGTTTTCAACCATTGATTAAAGACTTGAACCGTCACTTCATTTTCACCGTTGGATTTTCAAAACTTAAAGCGTCATCATATGGCTTCCGTATCTATTTAAACATTGGCTCGTATTATTTTTTGTGTACTCTCATTTCCTCTGTGTGAACCTTTGATGTTTCTAAAACTAGAAACTTTAGAAGAAAAAACAATAATCTCCGTTTTGTTGCTGATGGATTCTTCTGATGTTCCAGCCGTTGCGACATCTGTGAAGTGTACAGCATGGGAGAAACTATGAAATCCAGCCCAAACCTAGCCAGGACACCCTATTTGTTTTGGGTGAAGAAAGGTTAGTTTAATGTTACACCTTGAAGTTGGACCTTGATTTCAGTGTTCTATCTCCTTCTTCTCTCTTTTCCTCTTCTTACTGTTCTATCTTGATGTTTTGATTGTGGAGAATGTGTTACACTACTGTAACTACCTATTCTCTAATCTCCTTATGTCTCAGAGTGAACCCCCAATCACTCTATGCATTCCTTGAAACCACATGGTGAATCTCCTCAACTCTTCACTGATTTTGATTGAATTTTGGACAGCATGACCATTCTACTGTAGCTTCTTTTCTAATTAATGTTTAACATCTTTGATCTTAGCCTTTATTGTTGTTCTAATGTATTTCATCTATTCAAATCAATTCCCCTTTCTTTCTAGCCATTATAGCCTTCTATGTTGACCATTGATATAAGCATTCTAGTAAGTTTCTATTTTTGATTCCTCTCATTCTAGGATTAGTATTCTTTTGATTTTCTATTTAGTTATTCTTGCCTTTGATATTCCATTCGAATGAAGCCTTGTTCTCTCTAATTCTTCCCTTGAATCCATGGTGAGTTTGCTATGTGAACCATGTTGTTTCCAATTTAGAAACTCATGTTCCCAATTTATAAAGTACTGATTTTTGGACCATGGATGATGTCCAATTCATGCTAGATAGTCTTAGTATGTTTGTGTGAAGTTCCCTTTTGAATTTCGGATCAATCGGACTTCAAACGAAGAAGTTATGACCAAAACAGTGCAATCTGTACCTTGTTGTCTCCATTGGTCGACTGATTGGTCGATTGGGGCCAGTAGACCAATCCAATCGACCAATTGGATCTGTTATTGCTAATTAGGTCGTGATTGCTCTATTTAAGTCCAATCTTGGGATTACTTCATCTCCTCTGCCTCCCAAGCCTTTGGAATGAGTCAAAGCTCCATTCCAATCAATTTCCTTGCATCCTTGGTTGATTTCTCACAAGAACTCAAGTAATCTTCTTCCTCTTGCATCAAAGGTATGTCTACACTCTCTTCTTCTTCTCCATCTCTATTTGTCTTTCCTTTTTAGGCTGAGATAGTAGAGAAGATGCTGCATTCTCTATTGCAAGCATCCCTCTTCTCGTCTCTCATGATTTCCTAAGTATTAATGGCTAATGCAATGATCTTAATCATGATCATTGCAAGCTTTTGAAGGAATCATGATCTAAATCATGATCTTGTCTTCGTTCATCTTTAGATTCAAATTCTGATCTTCTTAGATTTGTTTTATTGATCATATTAGTAGTCAATCGCTGTGTTTTCTTTACAAGAGTTGTAACCTATCAATCTCTAGTTCTTTCTTCTTGATCATACCATGCTTTCTTCGAAAACCATGACTGATACATTTATGGTAAGTCTTGTTTCCTTATTTGTGTCTTTAGATTTTTGATCAATGATAGTGTTAGGCTTGTTCCTTAGCACTAGAATACTCTCATGATGATTCCTTTCTTGTTTGGTGGCGATTCGAATCACAAAATTTGGATTTTGGACCAGAAATCCCTGTTTTTGTCTATCATTGACCTTGTTGGTCGACTGATTGGTCGACTGGGTCAGTAGACCAATCAATCGACCAATGAGGACAGCAACCTCATATTTGGTCTGTTTTGGATGATTTGATCTCTTACCTTCTAGGTTTCTTTCCTAATATGATATATATACTTGTTTAGGACCTTCTTGCCAAGTTTGGGAAGATTTTCCTTGATCCTTGGAGATTCTCTTCAAGTTATATAAGGTAAGGATGGTTACTTCTATAATAGCACAGATTGTGTGATTTTTGTTTCTATATTAGAATCTTTCAGATTTGTTACTATAAATAGATTCTTTTATGGATATACTACTGTTGCACTTACTTTAATTACAATAGCTTTATTTACTTGTATTCTTTAGTTTATGAATGTCTTTATTTATCAATTGTATATGAGATGGATCTTATTATGGTATATTTTCTATATACTGTAAATGTATATGATATGATTGATTTGTGATTGTGATTGATTAAGTATGGTTCGGGAAGGAGAGGTGTCCTTTTGACACTTCTGTCCTTGGACATCGGAGGGAATAATATGGAATGTTCTCTGAAGATGCCCATTGACACCTTCCTGAACTATTGATTTTCATACCTAGGGTTGTCTAGCAGTGTTTGGCTAGGATGTCCCCATTATATCAGACCCGATTTGGAAGGGTATTGAGACCGAACGACCCGTGGTAGCAATGGGGATTCATGGGCGCTCAAGACCGGTAACCAACCCGTGAGAGGACAGGAATCACATTGTGGGGGCCATTTATTGGTTGGGTTGCATATGGATAGACTTGGGCTTGTGGGCGCTCAAGACCGGTAACCAACCCGTGAGGGGACATGAGAGCTTCCCGTTTACCATATGTGGATAATCAATAGGGTTGATGAGTCCGTAGTCAGGGACTATGAGGACTCTAGTGTGAAGGATACCGGATAGGATCGTCAGGGATAAGGAATGGACGTATCTGGATCTGACTTGATATAACTAAGTAGAAGACTTGCATTTGGCTAGGCTTAACCCTGACATGTGCCAATACTTATACCAAATGGTGTTGTGAGAGAGCGGTGACTTAAACCCCAGCCATGGAATGTCCCGAGGGATGCTAGACCCACTACCAAACGGCGTTGTGTGATGAGACCTTCCCAAAGAAGTATGGTGCTATGACTTAAAGCATGTCTGCCAATAGAGACCATCATACATAGAGTCAGATTCATACATTCATTGTTTGTCTCATACCATATTGCATTTATGTTTATTTTGAAATCCTGCCATTTATGTTATTATGGATTTAATTGCCTTACTGGGTTTCTTTCGAAACTCACTCCTTTTGTACCATATCTTTTGTTAGACTTCTCTACAGGTTTGGAATACTATGACGGTATGTATGAGGAAGTGCAAGGTGAAGAAGATGAAGAAGAGCCGACTGAAGATGTGGATTAGATTTCTCTTGTTTCTTCTAGACTTATCTTTTACTTTACTTGTATTAGCTTAGAGCTTTACTTAGATTTCACTCTACCTTCCGCATATGTTTGTCGAGTATATTTCCGCTATACTCTACAGTTGTCTTTTGATTTGGTATCATGTTTTCGCACTCTGATATTCTTAGTGATCATTCTAAGATCTTTTCTTGAATTTTATTATTAACTTATTAGAATACAATGATTTGTTCTTGCTTTTGATTATGTTATTGTGCTAAATGGATATGATCATTCCTAAACTTGATCTTTTGGGTTGTGGATCACTTCTCCGGGTAATCCAGATAGGGTACTGGCTGGGGGGATGTGATAGAAACCTAGAGAAAAAAATAAAGGGGGCTCTTTAGTTGCTAAGCCTCGCCGTCACCTTTCTGAGGACATTTATAGGCCTCCCTAGAAGTTGCGACGCTCCGATCGTGTCACATCCACCCAACCGATACCCTATCTGGCATACGCGAGTGTGTGATCCACAGTCCACAAGATCCAGTATCGAGAAAATCAACCTCCCACATTCACAATAATATAATCAAGAACAAGACTAAATCAAGGTTAACAATATTATTTAAATGAATCAAAGTAAAGTAACGAAATAATCATCAGAGTGCGGAAATGATACCAATAGATATATAAAATCAAATGTAGAGTGAGGCGGAATCTCACTCCACGAGTACAGCGGAATGTAAATCGAAAGTCAAAGGAGATTACAACTAGTTCTAAAGACAAGAAATAAAGATATAATCAAACTAAACTAGAGTCTATTCTACTTTATAAAGAATGTCTTCATAAACATAGACTTCATCAATCATGCTCAGACGTTCCCACTCCACAGTAGGGCTAATCTTGGTACAAAGTAAGACCACTTGAAGAATCCTCAACGTAATCTTCATAGTTGCAAACACCTTGCGTGTTGTACGCTTCTTCATCTTGCGCTTCCTCATATTGGCCTTCATAGTCATCAATGCTTGTAGAATAGTCTAACAAAAGATGTTGTACAAAAGGAGTGAGTTTCAAAAGAAACCTAGTAAGGCAATTATTCCATAATAGCATAAATAACATGATAGCATAAGCAAAGCATAATGTGATATGATATGAGACAGACAATGCATGTATGAGTCTAACTCTATGTATGCTGGTCTCTATAGGTAGACATGCTTTAAGTCATAGCACTGTACTTCTTTGGGTAGGTCTCAATTTATTCATCCTCGGTTGGCAAAGGGTCCTTCATCCCTCTCGGACAATCCATGGCTGGGGGTTAAGTCACCTCTCTCTCACATCACCGTTTGGTCTAAGTACTGGCGCATGTTAGGGTAAAGCCTAGCCAAATGCAAGTCATCTACTTAGTTACATCAACTTAGATCCAGATACGTCCATTCCTCCCCTCTCGGGATCCTTTCCGGTATCCTTCACACTAGAGTCAGCGTATCCGACTCTCTCAAATACGGACTCATCAACCCTATAGGTCATCCACATATAGTAAACGGGAAGCTCTCATGTCCTCTCACGGGTCGGTTACCGGTCTTGAGCGCCCATGAGCCCAAGTCTATCCATATGCAACTATACCCACAAATGGCCCCCACAATGTGATTCATGTCCCCTCACGGGTTGGTTACCGGTCTTGAGCACCCATGAATCCCCATTGCTACCACGGGTCGTTCGGTCTCAATACCCTTCCGAATCGGGTCTGATATAACAGGGAATATCCTAGCCAAACACTGCTAGACAAGTCCTAGGTATGACAACCATTAATCCGGGAAAGTGTCAAAGGGCAACATTGGAAATATCCCATACTACTCCCAATGATGTCCAAGGACAGAAATGTCAAAAGGACATTCCCCAATCCCAAATCATACCTAAACAATCACAATCATAATTCAATCATATCATCCACGACAGATATCTCATCAAATAGAAGAGTATAATAAGACAAGATCAAATAAATAAGAAACATACATGAATAAGTATTCATACATGATCAAGTACATAAAGTAAATAAGGAAATAAAATCCTACTGTACTTACAGCATTCATATCAAAATAGAAACTAACATAACAATAGAAAATCTAAGTAGTTCCCAAATTAGAAACTCAATCGATGCAATCTATGTTAATATGGTAACAACTTTCCTTACCTTAAATAGATTCAAATATATTTCGGACGGACAAGAGGATGAATCCAAAGTTAGCAAACAAACCCTAGAATAGCATCACACAATCATTAGGAAGAAATCCAATTCTGTCACTGCGGGTTGATTGGCTGGGTTGATTGATTCAGTCGACCCAGTCAATCTGCCCAAGAGTAATCCGAATCCAAAAATAGTATTTTGATCCGAAACCTATTCTATACAATCCGGAATGCTACGAAACTTGGAGAGAATGTCTAACACAGTAGTCTAAGACTAAAAAGCATATTTTAGACATCAAACAACGATTAAAACCATTACTTACTAATTTGAAATCATACTTTCTATTTTGGTAAAAATCATGGTTTTCATTGAAAACATGCTATGAATGAAAGAGATGAACTAGAGATGATGAGATTTCATTCTAGTACATGAATACAGTAAATCAGAGGTATGAATAATCATGGAGAGGCATCTATAATGCTAGAAGAAATCAAAATAAGAATATGATCATAGATGCATGTAGAAAACATAAGAATCATGGTAAGAATTGATTATGATGATCATAGGTAGGAGAATGAATGGAGATTGTAGAAGATACAATTGCAGAGATGCAACATCTTCTTCATAATCTCAGATTAAAGAAGAGAAAGATCATGGAAAGAATGAATCAATATCATAGAAGTAAGATTACTAACCTTTGATTGAAGAACAAGAGAGAGAACTTGCAAGTTTGCAAGATTAGGTCTTCTTCAACACTTTTGGAGGCTTGGAGATGAGTTCCCTTCGTTCTCTAAGTGTTTTGGAGGCTAGGGATACTGAAATCACGAAGTCATGAGGTATATATAGCAAAATATCCTAAACAACAGATTCTACTCGAGTTCAGCATCTTTGGGTCGATTGGCTGGGTAGACTGGCCCAGTCGACCCAAGCAGTCGACCCAGGCTGACAGCAAAGCCAAAGTCAGGGATTTGAGGGCCTTTCGCTACTCGAAATTAAACGAAACTTTAAACACATATACTATAACTTACGTAGCATGGAAAAATGGCTTCAATTCGTATCCCACCAAGCTCTAAGGTCATCAACCAATCTTCTCTTCATCAAGGCGTAGTCTTTTTTCTATATCCAACACTGTCTTCAAATATGGGGCATCATCGCCAATCTCCATAGGTTCGGAGTCGAACACTATGTCTTCTACTGATATGGCCCATAGTTGACTTTCACTTCTACTTCGGGTCTTCGGACCTACAGACAATAGAGTATCCGAGTTAAGGTTAGGGCCGAGTTTCACAAACCGTGTTACCAGTAGTTTTGACCGGGCGCTGGAGTGGAGCATCTTGGTCCAAACTCCGACTGAAAGCAAGGATTTCGACTCTGTTTCCAATGATGCCTTCATGAAATCTTTGGTAATGTGAGTTTCTTCTTTGAGTCTAATCGTCGCTCTCGTCCATGCTTTCTGATTATTCTAAAAATGTCTCGGTGCAGGAGTACTGTGGATAACTTCCACAAACAAGCGGAGGCGGCTTACCGAATTGGAAAAATGCACTCTGACCTTTCCAAACTTCGGGCTGAGTCTTCGTCCAAGTATCGGGAGATCGCACGCCTTCGGGATAGGCTTTGGGAAGAGGTAAAGGTAAGGAATATTGAGATTTTTACTCTTTCTAATGCTCTTGATACTGCCCATGGACAAATTCGTGGTTTTGAGCGAAGGGTTGTTAATCTTTGAGGAGAACTAAATAAGTCCAAAGCCAAGGTTGAAGCGCTGCAGAAACAAATAGTTCCTCTCGATCTTGATTTTATCCCTGCCGAAACCCGAAGAGCGTGCGTCCGTAAGTATTTAGATAGTATGCCATTTCGTAATCTTTTGGATATTTTGAATGATCATGCTTATCGGGATGGCCAGAATGAGGTGTTTGAATCAATCTTGAGGAGAAATCCGAATTTTGATACGGCTCCCCATCAATTCCTTTGCCATCCCGAAGTCTTTGCGAAGTTAGGGCTTCCTTCTCCCGAATGGGCCAAAGATGTAGAAGATCTGCCGACTCCTAATCCGGACATCACGCTGTATCTTGACGACTCACCTCCTGCAACTCCAATATCAGAGGAGATTGCAGAAAACAAGGAAGAAGTTGACGCTCCAAATGTCAATCCGGAGGGCGTCAATCGTTCTTCCACAATGATCCAAAGAACAGGAGGAGATCGGGTTTAGCTCTTCTTTGCCAGATTTAATTTTCCTTCTTATCTCAGCGACCGAAGATGATGTCTCTTCGTTAGTCAAAGGATAAGGATCCTGGAAAAGCTAGACGATGGATTCGGGCTGCTCCTCCCAGTTGTTGGTGAAGCTTTTGTTTTTTCTGTTGAAATGTTCCTTGTCCAAGATATTCGAATACCTTGTAATTACCAAATGTTGTTTTAGTTTGGCCTTCATATATAAATAAAGGACTAATCATATTGGTTGTAACAAGTTTCTCTACCAATTACAACGTTTTATTTGTGAAAGTTTGTAAGAAATTTTTCTAAGGATTCAAAAGTTATACTCAGTGTACCTTCGATATACCCGATCTCCAAAAATTTCTTTGACTTTCGTGAATTTTCAAGGTCTCATTCGGTATTACCCGATGCCTTTGACTAGAAAAATTTCATTTAAATTTTGTGGCGTTCGAAGGACCCATTCGGTGCTACCCAATGCCTTTACCTTAGAAAGTTTTTTAAACTTACTAGGCTTTTAAGGTTCTGTTTGGAATTTATCCGATGCCCTTTACCTTAGGAAATTTCTCAGAATTTCCATCAAGGCTTTTAAAGGACCCACCCAGTTTTACCCGGTGCATTAGACCTAAAGAAATTTACTTAATAAAAGAAACTTCTTTGGCTTTTGATGGAGCCATTCGGTGCTACCCAATGCCTTTACCCAAAGGTTTCGGGGAATATTTTGGGATGTTTGAAGGTCTCATACGGTATTACCCAAAGGCTTTTACCTGAAGCCTTAATGATCCTTTTGATTTTAAATGTACTATGCTATATATGGCCCCCAATCAAAAGAATTGGAATGGAAACAGTCATTTGCATTAAGTAACCATAGATCAAAATTGATAAACAAGGGAAATTTCACTTGACTTTAGGAAAAATATTTCTTCAGATGCTTTGCATTCCCCGATCGGTCCAACATGCGGTCGGTCTCCAAATTTTTTAGCTTGTATGCTCCCGCACCAAGCTTCTAAGCTTCTTTATGACCATATAAGGTCCTTCCCATGTGGGGTCCAGCTTTCTCTGGTGACGTGGTTCGGAGGCCAGAGTATTTCTTAGAACCAAATCTCCTACCTGGAACTGTCGGTTCTTGACTCGAGCGTTGTAGGGAGAGGCTATCCTTAAAAAATACTTTGAGTTCGGGCTACTGCGCGTGCGCGAACTTCATCTAATAGCTCAAGGCTATCTAACATACCTTTTTCGTTTGCTTGTTCCTCCAATTCTCGTTCTCGAATGGTTCCTGCCATTACTTCAACTGGTGCTAGTGCTTCCGAACCATAAGTTAATCTGAATGGAGTTTCTCCAGTTGGAGTTCGGACCATTGTTCAGTATGCCCATAGTACATCTTGAAGTTCTTCTGTGCATAAGCCTTTATTTGTCTCAAGCCTCTTTTTTATTCCTTCTAATAGCGTTCGGTTTGTGACCTCTACCTGTCTGTTGCTTTGAGGATATGCTACCGATGACATTTCGTGATCTATCATATAGGTATTGCAAAAGTGTTCAAATTGGGGATTATCGAACTGTGTTCCATGGTCGGTAACCAATACTTTAGGAATCCCGAACCTATATATAATTGATTCTCGTACGAACTTTTCTATTTTCTTTTCTTTGATTGATGCCAATGGAGCAGCCTCTACCCACTTTGTGAAATAATCGATTGCCACGATTAAATACTCTTTTCTTCCTACTTCTTGTGAAAACTTGCCCATTACGTCTATTCCCCACATTGCGAAGGGAATTGGGTTTAGTATCGACGTAAGTATCGTGGCCGGTTGTCTGGGCAAGTTTGAGTGTATCTGACATTGGGGGCACTCCCGAACATACTTGAAGGAATCTTCTTGTAATTTAGGCCAATATAATCCAAGGCGAAGGATTTTATGTGCCAGGGTCCGTCCTCCCGTATGTGCTCCACAGATACCTTCGTGAACCTCGGCCAACACTATTCTGGCCCCTTCTGGGCCGACACACCTGAGCAGGGGTCCTGCAAAGGACTGGCGATATAACCTTCCATGTTGGATGGTGAATCTTGCTGCGCAATTCCTAACTGATCGGGCTTCTTTTATATCTTCCGGGAGTTTATCATCTCATATGTATTCAATGATGGTATCCATCCAACATCTTGCACTTTCAATGTACGATACAAATTCTACCTTCTCGCTTGGGAGATTTAGCTCCTTAATGTAAACAGATGGCTCCAAGGTTCTCTCTTTAGCATTTGCTAATTTTGAAAGTTCATCTACAACCGAATTCTCCTTTCGAGGTATTTGGCATACTTTGATGTTCTTGAAACCTTTTCTCAGGACCTGAATCAACTCCTGGTATTTCTGCAGACATGGCTCTTTTACTTCGTATTCTCCTTCTACTTGATTGACGATAAGTTGGGAATCACTGTATATTGTTGCTTTAGTTACCGCTAAAGCCTTTGCTAGCCTGAGCCCTGCAATAAGAGCTTCATACTCGGCTTCATTATTGCTTGCTTGGAACTCGAATCTCAAAGCATATCGGATTAAGAATCCTCTTGGACTTTTTAACAGAATGCCCGCTCTCGATCCAAATTTGTTGCTTGAGCCGTCGACATAAACGTGCCACATGCTAGGTAATGTAAGCTCTTCTTCCCCCTCACTCGGAACTACGGATTCTACTATGAAATCCGCTAGTGTTTGTGCCTTTATAGCTGTTTAGGGCTTGAAATCTATCTGGAACTCTACTAACTCGACCGACCATGCAACCATTCTTCTCGATAAATCTGGTTTAAAAAGTACCTTCTTCAAAGGGAAGTTGGTTAGTACCTCGATCGGATGAGCTTGGAAATAAGGACTTAACTTGCGGGCTGCTATCATGAGGGCCAATGCCTGCTTCTCGATCGCCGAATATCTTCTTTTAGGATCCAAGAATACATGACTTACATAGTAAATAGGCCATTGTTTTCTGTCTTTTTCTCGAATGAGGACTGCGCTCACTGCTGAGTGTGAAGTTGCTAGGTATACTTGTAAGGTTTCACCTTATTCGGGTCGAGAAAGTAGTGGCAGCTGTCCAAGTCTTCTCTTTAATTCCTCAAATGCCTTTTGACATTCCTCAGTCCAATGAGCCTCCTTACTTCCCCTCAGGTCTTTCAATGCCTGGAAAAAAGGTAAGCATCTTTCTCCTGCTTGCGAGATGAATCAGGTTAGAGCTGCTATTCGTCCTGTTAAACACTGTATATCTCGAAAAGTTTTTGGGGAATCCATGTCGATCAACGCTTGTATCTTGGCGGGTGCCTCGATTCCTCTTTGGGAAACCATAAATCCCAAGAATTTGCCTAAAGATACTCCAAAGGCACACTTCTCTGGATTCAGCCTCATCAGGTACTTCCTTAAGACAGAAAATATTTCCTGAAGATCCCCAATGTGGCTTGTTCGTAAGAGACTTTTTACCAGCATATCATCCACGTATGCTTCCATATTCCTCCCGATAAGATTGCTAAAAATTTTGTTTACGGCCCTTTGATATGTAGCTCCCGCATTCTTCAAACCGAATGGCATGACTTTATAGAAATAGCTTTCCCGATCGGTCATGAACGCCGTAAATCTTTCGTCTTCCTTATTCATCAGGATTTGGTTATATCCGGAATAGGCGTCCATGAAACTTAACATTTCATACCCTGTAGTGGCGTCAATTAAAAGATCTATTCGTGGCAAAGGATAACAATCCTTTGGGCATGCTTTATTGAGGTCTATGTAGTCGGTGCACATTCTCCATTTTCCGTTGGGCTTCTTTACCATTACCACGTTAGCCAGCCATGTTGGGCACTCAATGGGCTCGATAAAACCAGATTTCTCCAGTTTTTCCACCTCTGCTTTGATTGCCTCGTGCTTTTCGATCGATAAATTTCGCCTCTTTTGAATTACAACTTTGAAGTCGAGATTAAGCCATAGCCTGTGCTCGACCACAGTTCTATTCCCGGCATATCGCTTGCGGACCAGGCGAACACATCTATATTTTTACAAAGGAAAATCGTCAATTCTTCCTTGAAGGCTTTAGGTTGTTCAGACCCGATATAAGTAAACTTTACTTCATCTTCTGGTTGTAGGCATATGCATTCCAATTTTTCCACGGGTTCAGATCTTTGCATGATGTCTTCATCCCGATCATCTCTTATTTCAATTGGTAAGGTCATGGCCTTTTTAGGTCCTACATTGTCCTTTAGGTAAGCAACATAACACTATCGGGATAGTTTCTGATTCGAAACTACTAGCCCGATTCCATTGTGTGTTGGAAACTTTATCTTCATGTGTTTTGGCCACACTACAGCACCCAGCTTTGTTAATGAGTCTGCCCAAAATCATATTATACGCGGGAAGATCCCGAACCACCAAGAAAATCGCTCAAATGGTTGATTCTTTCGGGAAATTTCCTACCGAGAGATCCAACTGAACTATACCCTCCACCACGGTCGATGAACCAGCAAATCCATAGAGATGAGTTGAGGATGGTTTCATCAGCCCTTTTCGAGATTTAGCTTCTCATAAGCTTCATAAGATAGGAGATCAACTGAAGATCCTGTGTCAACCAAGACTCTGTGCACCTCTCTTCGTCCGACTTCTACCTTGATGACTATCACATCATCATGAGGTATGCAAATGCCTCACTCATCCTCCTCACCGAAAGTAATAGGTACTTCATCCATTTTCTTTCTTTTTTGAGCCTCTCCCGATCCCACAAAGGTCATTTTTTATTTCAACTTTTGTAAGGACTTGGGTTCAGGTCCCCCGAATATTGTGAGGATTGGGGACCTGCTGGGTCCCGCAACTTCCTTTCCTTTCTTAGACTTTGGTGCTTTGACCCGACGTTCCCCGCTCGGCGAATGACCTCTTTTTTGATTGAACGCTCCCTTTTCGTCTTCCCTACTTTTTAAAAAGTTTGTAAGGTGTCCCTGATTAATTAGCCTCTCAATATCTGCCTTGAGATGCCTACAGTCATTAGTATAATGGCCATAGTCTTTGTGGAAGCGGCAATATTTTTCCATGTTCTTTTCACCCATCTTTGTAACGATCTTGGGGGGCCATCTTAGAATATCTCGATTCTCCGGGGCTTTTATCTTTTTTGTTGCTACCTTGGGTTCTCCTTGTTGGGCATCAAGTATTTCCACCACCTCTGCCGGCTTTTGGCATTGTTGTACTAATCGGCGTAGGTGGTCGGCATATCCTGAAGTAAATACTCCAGTAACTTTCGGTTGGTTAACCCTGTAAAGAGGGCTGTTTTTGCTACTTGATCATCCAAGTTGCCTATTTCCATAGTAACTTTATTGAATCTCTTCAGGTATTCCCGTATTGATTCGTTCCTTCCTTGTTTGATAGTAAAGAGCGTCTCCTCTATTTTCCTAATCTGGATACCACTCTGGAAACATCCAATAAACTTGTGTGCTAAATTCTCAAAGCTGTTGATTCTTCCCGAAGGAAGGTTTGAAAACCACTTCTGGGCCGCCCCGGTCAAGGAAGAAGCGAAAACTCGGCAAAGGATTTCAACAGAGTTTCCAGCCACTGCCATCGTTTGTTGATAGTAACTAATATGGGCTGTGGAATCTCCCGATCCATCAAAAGCCGTAAAAGTTGGAAGCCTAAAGTTATGTGGAAATTCGAACAGAGCGATAGCATCAGTGAAAGGAGTCTTTCGGATGACTGAATAGATATCATCAGCCTTTCTACCTCGAGACAGTTGCCCCAATCTTTGATTTATGTTGGCAAGTTCTCGACCAATATGTAGCGATCGTCCATCTTCTATCCGGACAGTTCCTCTTCCCGAACGTCTCGAGGTTGGTGAATGGGTATGGACTCCCCTTCGCCTCCTCCTCGTCGTTCCCGTTCGGCTTGCCTGCGGCCTATTGTGCCGCTCATCTCTTCTGAGTGGTTCGCCGACTCTTACTTCCCGGACTCGATCTTGACGATCCCCTTGACGGTTCTGTCCATAATTCTGACCTTCCTCCTGCTATTTGTCTACTTGATGAGAAAGTGCCGGTGCCTGGATCAAGGGCGGATCCAAGATTGCTCCTTGTGCACGTCCTCTTGCCTCTATCTGGTCGGGCGCTTGCGGTGCAATTGCTCCATTTGTTCCTGGAGAGGATTGGGAGGGTCCTGTTTTCTTCCCTTCCATCCTCCTGAACCTCCGGGAGTCTACTTCCTTCAGGTCTAACGACCGGAATCTCCATCTGAGAAGAGTATTAATTTCTCGTAAAGCCACTGCTGCTGCTGCTAATCTAGTCACCATGACTTTTCGAAGCGTTTCCCATAGACGGCCCAAAATGATGCGTCCAAAAATTGTTAAGCCTCTGGATCTATGAAGATGGCCTGCAAAATAAAGTTAGACGTGGCCTGACCACTGAGGTCGGGAGGCCACCTCCGAAGCTTAAGTCAGTAACTGGACTGATCACAAAGGCTCTGGCTAATTGTAGAGCATAAGAATAATGAATACGTAACTGGGAAACGATTCAGATACCTTTAGAGTGAGTTGATTATTGGTTTATATAGAACTTACCCCTAATCCTCGACCGTTGAGTGAAATCTTGATCTCCTTCAGTGGTTGTCCGATCTTAGGGTTTTTCCCTAGATATTCGGGGACTCAAATAGCTACCTATCTCGGCACTATTTCCTCTCCGCTTTATGATAGTCGCCTCCTACAAGTCAGCTTTACCTAACATAATTATCGGGAGATCGTACCGGACTAGTAACAGATCTGCGGCGCCTTTACGATCATTAAACTAGGGTTTTAGTGGGTCCCTGTCACGGTTTGACCGGAACATAGATTATGAACCCGGTTCGATACATTCGGTGCAATTTTCCTCGTATCAACATCATACTCCTCTGGGTAGTCTCAGTCACTCTTCCCTCAACCCTCTCGGTATCTTGGGTTCTCCACGGTAATTGGGTTAGGGCATCCCTCTTGGACATTCCATGCTGGGGTTTAAGTCAACACTATCGCTCACCAACATTGGCATGAGTATTGGCACGTGTCAGGGTTATACCTAGCCCAATGCAAGTCATCTACTGAGTCACATCTACTCGGAGTCAGATACCTCCCTTCCGTGCACTAGACAGTTTGTTCTGGTATGATAGGCTCACTTTCGTGCCTAGGTAGTCTATTCCGGTACCTCCCTCTCTAGAGTCATTGTATCCTATGGCTCCAACCAACTCAAACTACGGACTCTCATCCCTATTGGTCATCCACATATAATAAACGGGAAGCTCTCATATCCTTTCCCGGGTTGGTTACCGATCTTAAGCGCCCATGAGCCCAAGCTTATTATGTGCGACCCTACCAATGAATGGCCCCCACAATGTGAATTACGTCCTCTCACGGATTGATTACTGGTCTTGAGAAATCCTATTGTTGCCACAGGTCACTCGGTGTTGTTACCCCTTCCGATAGGGGCAAATATGACAAGGTTTTCCCTAGCCAAACTCATCTAGACCAAATCTTAGGTATGTCATCCAATAGTTCGGGAAACGTCAAAGGGACACCATAGGAAAGCGTCCCATACCACCTCCACTGATGTCCAATGGAATAAACGCCAAAAAGGCATTCCCCAATCCACAACCACACTTAGGCAATCACAACACATCATGATTCTATAAATATCACATTAGAGTCCAACTCACAATCACATCATTCATATTCAATACTAGTATGTAAATCATATAATGAATAGCCTAATGTAATTACAAAAGTATAAAAATATAGAAAAATTATAACTACAGTAGCTAACACATGAATATAAGTCTTAACATATCAAAGCATGTATTTGTGCAACTTGTGAGTGAACGTACTCACCTTATATTCAACTTTGTAAACTCCAAGTAAGAGATCAAAGAGCAAGTCAAAAATCACCAAAACAACCCTAAAGAAACATGTAGAGAGTATAAGGAACAAACCTTAATGATCGGAGACAAAACGGAGGCAAAACATACAAAACTTGCTTTCTAGGCTCCCTTTGGTCGATTGGCCTTTGGAAGCTTGGAGCACCCAAAGCTACTATGTACGGACAATAACTTCCAACTTTGATTGGAAACTCTTAAAATGACATTGGAACACTCTAAAATTAATAGGAAAATTCTCAAATAATATACTAAGACTATCTATGATGATCTAAACATCGACCAAGGTCATTGGAATAGAAATCTAATAAGTCTCATAAAAGGCTTGATCAACGGATTCTCATGGAAAGACAGCCATTCATTCTAAAGAAAAACAGTAGATCATGCTTAGAAAACAACCTAGGAATAGATCTAACATAGATTAGAATCAAATAACTACAATAAGAATAGATCATGGTCTCATGCTAGGTTAAAACATCGAAATCACACCGTATTGCCTATGGAGAGAATAGATTGAATGGAGATTCACTCCAAGACTATGAGGATCAGATATTAGGTCATTACAGCAGTGTAAGACATTCCTCACAATCAAAACAAAGAGTAGAAATAGTAGAGATAATAGATCAATAGAGAATAGAATCAAATACCAACCTTGTAGAAGAAGATTCGACGGAGGAACTTCACTTGGATGCTTGGAATCAACCTTGGGCTTGAGGAGGAAGCTCTAGAGTTCTTCTCACGTTCTCTAGAGGCTAAGTGGCAAAGTGTTACGAATTAGATCAAAGTTTGAATATATAGGGCTCCAAAAACCTAATTTCCCCAAAATAGACAATTTTGTCCCTGGGCTTGCTTTGGTCGCTGGGCTTGGTCGATTGGAACGACCAAAGCAATTGAACAAGGCAATGCCTTAGGTCAAACTGCTGAATTTTGGTTCCTGGAAGCCAAATCCACCACTTGGGTTCTCAACCAACTTAAGAAAGGGTCTTACCTGATTTCATAGGACCTTCTGAAGGTGTCAACACTGTACTCAAAGTCCACTTCCCAAGTCCATCATTATTCAGGCTACATCTTCTCTAAAAATCAAACAAGGTTTCCATAACAAGATATTCACTATCAATCTCTATTGGTTCTAGGTTAGAGCCAATGGGTTCAACAGAGAGGGTCCACAGTTATCTTCTACCTTGACTTCGGGTCTTTGGACCTACAACATAGATTTTTGGATTAGGGTTTGTGTGGGATTTCACACTCTTCACCACCAAAGTGGCTACACCATTGAAGTGGTTTAATTCTCTGAGCGCAAGGCTATGTACACGTCATAGTCTACTATCATTGGTTTAGACCCAATCTTTCCACTTTAACTCTGGCCACAATGCCAAACAAAAGTTACAAGGACAATGCTTGTTAGCACAATATCTTTTATTCATTTTTAATTTTGCATTTTATTAAAGTTTTCATTTAATCATTAAAAATACAAGAATAAAGAAAAATCCATAAATAAAGAAATCCACTGTATTATGTAATCATAACAAAAATTATTAAACATTTGCATGTATGCACATAAATCATACATAGAAAAATTATATGCTGAAACAATTGTTTATTCAATAGAATATTATTGTGTATATGTATCAAAAGGCATAAATGTTTCAAATAATTCATGATAGCTAATAAAAGGTAAGATTGTATAGAGCATGAATTGAATCATAATACTCATAGATATGCCGGTTTGTTCCTATCTTTTAAACTGAATGCCATCCTTCACGAATTACCATTCTAATCCTCAAACGAACTCCTTTCTTTTCTCTTTAATTCTCTTTCTGTCTCTTCTCTCTTTCTGCTCCTCGTTTTCTTTTCAAATTTCTCTCCACACAACTCCCATTCTATGATCTATATTGGAAAATTTTCCTTACAAATGAGGGGTGCATTCCTATTTATAAGGATGGAAAATTTTAGATATTTTCCGTCACTTTTGATTCAAAAGAGAATGAGGACTACTCAAAGAAGACAGAATAGTTATGCAGATGTTAGAAGAAAGCATCCATGTTGAAGAAGTATTTAGTGGATCCCACACGTGTTGTAATATGAACCACCAATTTTGGAGGAAGATTCTCATATGAAGGGAAATCAATCGAGAAATTACAATGATTAGAAAAGAAATTAAGGAACATGATGGTATCACTTGTAAAAGTGTTGTGGAGCAATCACTCGAGTAAAGAAGCTTCGTGGGAACTTGAGTATGAGATGAGAACCCGATATCCCTAACTCTTTGCTTGAGGTATGCAAATTTTGAGGACGAAATTTATTTTAAGGAGGGGTGAATGTGATGCCCTGCATCTCATTATATTATTATTTTAATGTTGTGATGGTATACCCAAGGTCTAAATATTGCTGAAATTTGTCGGTTCAACGCCTGGCGAAATTTTAGGGAAATTTTGGTGATATATGGCCATGTTTCGGTCATATTTCGACCCCCCCCTCCAAGGGGTTATTTTAGGTCATTTTGGGCCCAAATTTGGTGTCTATATTAATTGATGCCAATAAACACACTAGAATTGTTGGTTTTGCCTAAAACCTCACATAAATTGGTGTTCTCAATCGGCACATACGTGACTGTATACAAGTAAAACTGGAACATTATTTTAAACAATTAAAAATAAAATATGCACAAGGACAATAAACATCATTATAAATACTAGTATACAAATACAATTAAGTATATACCTATGCTGGCACCACCTATATCATGTCAATACGAAGTACTATGCCTCGGTGGATCCGTCTGTTTTGTGTCTTGTGATCTTATACTACAAGGCCCAAAGGCTACAATTATGAGCTTCTCCTTCATTTTTTTTTTAAAGTCACTCCATGCCATTTCATGCTGATGGTTATTGACGTACAGAGAAACTAGAGCTTTATAATTGGCGTCATCTATAGATGCAAGATTACTCCCATCAGGAGGGTAGTGTGAATAGAGATGGGGAAGAGAATCAAGAAATCCCACTGGGTGTGAAACCCAACCCCAGAAACCCTATTGTTTGTAGGTCCAAAGACCCGAAGTAAAGGAAGAAGACAACTATGGGCCATCTTAGTGGAAGACATGGTGTCTGACCCAGAACCCATGGAAGATGATGATGGTGTTCCATACTTGGAAGCTTTGATAGATTTGGAAATGAAACTGCACCTTGATGATGTTGAGACTAGTTGATGGACTTAAAGTGTAGTTGGACATGATTTGAAGGTATTCCTCTATACTAGGTAAGCCATATGTTGAGTTGGGAGAAGCTCATTGGATTTGGATTTGTTTTAGGCCCTCATTATCCAGTTTTGCCGTTGTTGAAATGCTTGGTCGACTGGGTGGTCGATTGGACCAAATGACCAACAAGGTCAAAATATGCCAAATATCCTCTGTTAGGTCTTCTGGTGCTTTATATAATAGAAGTGCGTGTTTCTTAGCCTCCTTTGTTTCTAAAACCCTCAGAGAACGTGGGAAGCCTCTCTCAAAGCCTCTCCTTGGTGTTTGTGAAGAACTCTTGCAAGATCTCAAGTTCTTCATTTCTTGTTCATCTTCAAGGTTAGTAATCTCTTATTTTCTTATTGATTTACTCTTGCATGATCTAATCTCTATACTATGATCATGAAGAAGGTATTGCATACTTGTAAACACCTCTTTTTATAGTATTCAAGGTCGGGAATGAATCTCCATTCATTCCAATGATCTTCATACTTGATCATAGCTATGAATCTTATGATTTCTTCATGAAGCCGTGATCATTCTTTTGATTTGATTTCTCTAGCATGTTAGATCTATTTTCATGTTAGTTTCATGTATGATATTCTGATAATGTTCTACTAGAATGAGATCTTATCATCTCTAGTTCTTCTCTTGAGTTCATAGCATGCTTCCATTGAAAACTATGATTTTTACCAAATTAGAAAGTCATGTTTCCAAATTAGTAAGTATTGATTTTGATCATTGATAGTGTCTAATGTATGCTAATTAGTTTTAGATTAATGTTTTACAGGTTTCCTCCAAGTTTCGTAGTGTTTCGGATCTTGTAAAATGAGTTTCGGATAAAAAATCAGATTTTTGCCTGGTACTGTTTAGGTGGTCGATTGCTTGGTCAATTGGACCAAGCTACCACCCAATCGACCAAGGCTGACAGTAGCTATGTTCTTCATTCGATTTGATTCGTTTGACCTTTGATCTTCTAGGCCTCTTTCCTAATGTTGTATTTATGCTTGTTTATGGTTTATTTGCTAAGTTTGGAACCATTCTCTTTGATCTTCAGATATTCATCGAAGCTATTTAAGGTAAGGACAGTTGTTTTCATATTAACATAGATTGTGTGAATCTTAGTTTCTATTTTGGGAATTTCATAGATTCACTGTCATTCATATACTTTTTTAGTATGATGCTATTGCTGTAAGTACTTCAAGTACAGTAGTACCTCGTTCATGTATCTCTTTATTACCTGAATCATGTATGATTACTTATCCTTGTCATTTACATATGCAATTGATCATGTTTATATGTATCTTTCTATATTATGAGATATCAGTTGTGTATGTTATGACTGAATTGGGAATGTGATTGAATAGGTATGATTTGGGATTGGGGAATGTCCTTTTGACATTTATGTCCTTGGACATCAGTGGGAATAGTATGGGATATTTCCGATGGTGCCCTTTGACTCTTTCCTGGATTATTGGATGTCATACATAGGGCTTGTCTAGCGGTGTTTGGCTAGGATATCCCTGTTATATCATACCAAATTCAGAAGGGTATTGACACCAAGTGACCCATGGAAGCAATGGGATTTACAGGCGCTCAAAACCAATAACCACGTGAGAGGACATGAATCACATTGTGGGGGCCATTTATTGGTAGGGTTGGAAATAGTAGACTTGGGCTCATGGGCGCTCAAGACCGGTAGCCAACACGTGAGAGG
This sequence comes from Hakea prostrata, assembly GCF_041222555.1. NCBI lineage: Eukaryota > Viridiplantae > Streptophyta > Magnoliopsida > Proteales > Proteaceae > Hakea > Hakea prostrata. Next base: position 35,323,681 of record NC_142604.1, on the reverse strand, counting down.
ACATGAGAGCTTCCCGTCTATTATTTGTGGATGACCAATAGGGTTGATGTGAAACCCAGCCCTAACCTTGACCCGGAAACCTTGTTGTTTGTAGGTCTAACAACCCGAAGTAAGTCAAGAAGTCAACTTTGGGCCATTTCAGTAGAAGACTTGGTGGCTGGATTGAAATCCTTGAGTGTTGATGTTAGTGTTCCATTTATGGAAATTGCACCCTGTTGAAGATCGGATTAGTTGATGGACCTAGAGTGCTCTCTGTATTGGTTTGAAGGCATTTCTACCTACTAGGTATGTCACTTTAGGTGTGTGCAAAACCCCTTGATGTATGGACTTGATCTGAGCCTTCAATTCCTTGTTTTGAAGTTGTTGTTCTGATTGGTCGACTCATTGGTCGACTGGACCAGTCGACCAATCAATCGACCAATTGATTCTGTTTTTGTAAATTAGGTTGTGACTACTCTATTTAATTCTAATCTTGGGAATACTCCGCCTCATCTGCCTCCTAAGCCTCTGGAACGAGTTAGAACTCCATTCTAATCAATTCCCATTGCATCCTTGGTTGATATCTCGCAAGAACTCAAGTGATCTCCTTCCTCCTGCAACAAAGGTATGTTTATGTTCTACTTTTCTTCCATCTCTGATTTTCTTTTCTTTGATCTGTTCTTGGTTGAGATCAGGAAGATGATGCTGCATTCTTGCAACCATCTATTCCATGATCTCATTTGATTCTTTAAGATCTATGATCATCGTCATGATCTTAACCCTAACTAGTTGAACTCTTAAAACCCTAGCCAATTAAATTCTTGTAACCCTAACCCTTGAATGATCTTTCTGGAAACCTTTTGGTAACCTCCCATGTGAGGGAAACCTCATGGGTAATATTTATGCTAATCTAAATTTGATCTTTCTATGGTTTTTCTTGTTGTTATTGGCCAACAATTTACTTCCCTTCATCCTGTGATCTTAACCTTTCATGAGAGCCAAAAAGGGTGAAACCCTAACTTCTTGGATATATGTTATTAACCCTGTTAATAGCCAATTATTGTGTTTTCCTTACAAGAATTGTAACCTATCATCCTCTAATTCTTTATCCTTGATCATACTATGTTTTCTTCATGATCCATGATTTAACCTAATTAGGTTAACTTTTTGGTTCCTGAGTTGTGACTTGGAAACTTGATTTGGTTGATGGTTTGATGTCCTCTATATACTAGGATGCTGCCATTGTGGTTTCCCCCTTATTTGGTACCCTTTTGAACCACCAAATTCGGTTTCTTATTCTAAAAATTCGGATTCTTGAAGGCCACTGTCTCTGTTGGTCGACTCATTGGTCGACTGGGGCAGTAGACCAATCAATCGACCAATGAGTACAGCAACCTCATTCTTGGTCTGTTTTGATTGATTTGATATCTTTCCTTCTATGTATCTTTCCTAACATGTTGTATACACTTGTTTAAGACTTTCTTCTCAGGTTTAGTCAAGGTCTTACTTGATTCCCTAAGTTCCTTTACAAGTTAGAATGTAAGGACAGTTATTCTTTAATTACATAGATCGCAAACTCTCTGGTTTCTACCTTATGAAACTATGAGTTTACCTACTGTTGTTATACTTTATATTTTTGATTTACTACTGTGAGAACAGTAGCACTTGCTTATGTTTTCTTTTTATTATTTAAGCTTATGTGAATTGCGTATTACTATATTGTTTAACGATTAGATCATGACTGTATACTCTCTTGTATATGATGAATTGTTGATGGTGTATGTCATGTCTGATTTGATATTGTATCTGATTAGGAATGATTTGGGATTGAGAGGTGTCCTTTTGACACTTCTGTCCTTGGACATTATCGGAAATAGTATGGGATGTTTCCGGGGTTGCCCATCGACGCTTTCCCGAATTATTGATTGTCATACCTAGGACTGTCTAGCAGTGTTTCGCTAGGATGTCCCCGTTATATCAGACCCCAATCGGAAGGGTATTGAGACCGAACTACCCATGGCAGCAGTGGGGATTCAAGGGTGCTCAAGACCGGTAACCAACCCGTGAGAGGACAGGAATCACATTGTGGGGGCCATGTATTGGAGGGTTGCATATGGCTAGACTTGGGCTCATGGGCGCTTATGACTGGTGAGTTATATCCGTGAGGGGACATGAGAGCTTCCCGTTTACCATATGTGGATAACCAATAGGGTTGATGTGTAAAACCCAGCCCTAACCTTGACCCGGAAACCTTGTTATTTGTAGGTCCGATGACCCGAAGTAAAGTAAGAAGTCAGCTTTGGGCCATCCCAGTAGAGGACTTGGTGTCTGGCTTTGAATCCATGAAAGTTGATGATGAGGTTCTATTTATGGAAACTGAATCCTGATGAAGATCTGATTAGTTGATGGACTTGGAGTGCTCTCTATCTTGGTTTGAAGGCATTTCTACCTATTAGGTAAGTCACTTGACTTGTGTGCAAAACCCCTTTAGGATTGGATTTGATCTGGACCTTCAATTCCCTGTTTTGGTCTTGCTGTCAGCATTGGTCGACTGATTGGTCGACTGGACCACTCGACCAATCCACTCGACCAATGAGTGCTGTCTTTGGCAATTAGGTTGTTCTTGCTCTATTTAAGTCCAATCTCGAGTCCACTTCGTATTTGCTGCCTCCAAACCCTCTGGAACGAACCAAAGACCTCTGCAAGTCATCTCTCTTGCATCCTTGGTGTTTTCTTGACGGATCTTCGTCGAAACTCTTCTTTTTGCATCAAAAGGTATGTCTACTCTCTCTTCTTCTCCTCCATCTTTGTTTTTCTTTCCTTTTTGAGTTGAGACAGTAGAAGAGATGCTGCATTCTCTGTTGCAAACATCTCTGAACATGTTCTCATGATCATCCTAAGGATTTGAGGCTAGAACAATGATCTTAACCATGATCATTGCAAGCTTTTGAAGGAATCATGATCAAACCATGATCTAATCTTTGATTAAACTTCTAATCTGAATTCTGATCTCTTTGGATCTTCTTTGTTGATCATGTTAGTAGTTAATTACTGTGTTTTCTTTCCATGATCCATAATCTATAGATTTCTAGTTGTTCTCTTCTACCATACTATGTGTTCTTCATGATGCATGGTAGTTACATATATGGTAGGTTTTATTTCCTTATTTAGATTTATGCTTCTAAGCCATATTCCATGAAGATCTATGTATGTTTTCATGAAACTATTACCGAAAGCAATGATCTATCCTCCTATTGTTCTTGTCTTTGTTTTCTATTTCAAATTCATCAAGATCCATGATTGATTTAATTATGGTAACTTTTTGTTTCCTAATTTGGATCTTGATATCTTGATTGGATTCGTGTTTTGAGGTCCCCTATATGTTAGAATACTACTGATGTAGTCTACCCCTTGATTAGTACCCTTTTGAACCACCAAATTCGGATTTCATATCTTAAAACTCTGTTTTTTTAGGCTACTGTCTGCATTGGTCGACTGATTGGTCGACTGGACCACTCGACCAATCCACTCGACCAATGAGTACAAAGCAACTCCGAATTGGTCTATGTTGGATGTTTTGGTATCTTTTCTGTTAGGGATCTTTCCTAATATGTTGTATATACTTGTTTAGGACCTTCTTCTCAAGTTTGCCGAGATCTTACTTGATTTCTTAGGATTCCTTTGCGAGTTATAAAAGGTAAGGATGGTTATTTCCTTAATTACATAGATAGCATGAATCTAGTTGCTATATTTGAATATCATAGATATGATTCCTAAATTAGATTTTTACAATGATATACTACTGTTGCATAACTTTGATTACAGTAGCATTACTTATTCATATTGAATTGATTCATGTATGATTTACTTACCAATTATATACAAGTGATTGTAATTATTAATTTCTTTCCATATATGAAGTTACCATATATGTGATGATATGAATTGATGCATGTGTATGCTTACGTATGGTTTGGAAAGGAGAGGTGTCCTTTTGACACTTCTGTCCTTGGACTACTACGGGAATATTATGGGATGTTTCCGGAGATGCCCTCTGGACACCTTCCTAAACTGTTGGATGACATATCTAGGATTGTCTAGTAGTGTTTGGCTAGGATGTCCTCGTTATGTCGACCCTAATCGGAGGGGTATTGAGACCGAACGACCCGTGGTAGCAATGGGGATTCATGGGCGCTCAAGACCGGTAACCAACCCGTGAGAGGACAGGAATCACATTGTGGGGGCCATTTATTGGTAGGGTTGCATATGGTTAGACTTGGGCTCACGGGCGCTTAAGACCGGTAACCAACCCGTGAGAGGACGTGAGAGCTTCCCGTTTATCATATGTGGATAACCAATAGGGTTGATGAGTCCGTAGTCCGAGTTGATCGGTGCCATAGGATACGCTGACTCTAGTGTGAAGGATACCGGAAAGGATCGTCGGGGACGAGGAATGGAAGTATCCGGATCCGACTTGATGTAACTAAGTAGAAGACTTGCATTTGGCTAGGTTTTACCCCCGACATGCGCCAAGACTTATACCAAATGGTTGTGAGAGAGTGTGTTGACTTAACCCCCCGCCATGGTTTGTCCCGAGGGATGAAGGACCCATTACCAATCGGCTGCTCAAGACCGGTGAAATGATCCGTGAGAGAATCCAAGATATCTTAAATGGTTGAGGATGTGAGTGGACTTTCCTAAGAGGTACGGTGCTATGACTTAAAGCATGTCTGCCAATAGAGACCAGCATACATAGAGTTAGATTCATTCATTCATTGTTTGTCTCATATCATATTGCATTTATGTTTGTTCTGAATCCCGCCATTTATGTTATTATGGATTTTTAATCGCCTTTACCGAGTTTCTTTGAAACTCATTCCTTTATTGTACAATGTTGTTAGACTATCCTGCAGTGTACCGAGTACTATGACGGTCCCTATGAAGAAGCGCAAGGCGAAGAGGCATATCTCCGGGGAAGGTGATTGCGGTTACCACAATTACTCTGAAGATCCCGCGAGTGGTTATGCTCCGTACGATGCTTAGTCCGACCATTGAGTGGAAGCGTCCTTGTTCCATTTATGAGATTTACACTTACAAGGATGTTGTCTATAAAGTGGAGAACAATTTAGTTACCCAATGTACTTGCTACTGGGATTAGATTTTGTCTAGTTTATTCTTTAGAGCTACTTTTCCGCTGGATGTAAAGTGGGATTTTTGCCTCACTTTACTTATCTGTTTGATACTCTGATTATATCTATTATTCTGATTCATTTATGATTCATTCTTTATTTATTGGATCTATGATTTGTCTTCCACACTCTTGTTTTGATTGTTCATGATTATGTTATTGTTTATGTGGGAGGTTGATCACTCGATACCTGATCTTCGGGCTGTGGATCACACTCTCGGGTATGCCAGATAGGGTACCGGCTGGGAGGGCGTGACATGATGAGTCCGTAGTCCGGGACTATTAGGACTCTAGTGGAAAGGATACCGGAAAGGATCCCGAGAGGGGAGGAATGGAAGTATCTGGACCTGAGTTGATGTAACTGAGTAGATGACTTGCATTGGGCTAGGCTTTACCCTGACATGCGCCGGTACTTAGACCAAATGGTGATGTGAGAGAGAGATGACTTAACCCCCAGCCATGGAATGTCCGAGAGGGATGCCGGACCCACTACCAACAGGAGCCATACTCGTGACTTACCCAGAGAAGTACGGTGCTATGACTTAAAGCATGTCTACCAATAGAGACCAGCATACATAAAGTTTAGATGCATACATACATTATTTATTTCATACTGCATTGCATCTTGTGATGTTTTGCCATATGTTATTTATGTTGTTAATGGATTAACTACCTTACTGAGTTTCTTCGAAACTCATTCCTTTTGGTATATTGTTTTGTTAGACTATTTTACAGGTACTGGTTACTATGACGGACAGTACACTGAAGCGCAAGCCGATGAAGTGTACTACACGCAAGGTGTTGGCAACAATCAAGATTACCCTGATGATCCCTCAGTTGATCAAGTTCCGTTCTACAATTAAAGGCAACGTGGAGTTGGAACATCTCAGTTGGATTGATGAAGTCCACTATTTTGAAGATGTCATCTATAGAATAGAAGACTCTTAGTTTTGTTTATCTTTCTTTTTCCTTTGATTTCAGTTATTATTCCTTTTAGACTTATACTACGTTTCGCTGTATTTGTGGAGTGAGTTTCCGCCTCACTTTACTTCTTTTGATATCTATAGATATCTGGTATCATTTTCTGCACTATGACTATGTTATTTATTCATTTCTTGTTTTGAACCTTGTTTATAATATTAAACCTTGATTATTTCCTGTTTATGATTATGTTATTGAATATGTGGGAGGATGATTTCCTCGATACTTGATCTTCGAGGCTGTGGATCACACTCTTGGGTATGCTAGTTAGGGTACCAGCTGGGAGGATGTGACAGATTGGTATCAGAGCCCAAAGTTCAAGGAAATCCTAACCACAGAAAACAGTAACAATATATTCCTGAGTCATAGATCCAGGAGTGACTCATCTACTCTTAGAAGTGAATAATAGAACACTTGGATTAGAAATTGTTTAATGAAGCATAACTGAATACTTCTGAATAATATACAATAATTATACTTAAACAATTGTCACTTAATGTAATACAAGAAAAGTGCATAATACACAATAATAAAGTGAAACAAATTGAACTTCATTAATATTAAGAATTTTACAACGATTACATCAGAAAAGCATAAAGGGAAATCCTAAGTACAGTCTATCTAGGTGATTTCCTCTGATCTCTGAAAAGCTCTGAAGTCCTCTGATAGTTGAGTCACCTGATGCTCTATCCTATCCTGCCGTGACTCCATCCTCTCATACATCTGCTCCCGTTTGACCTCCATCCTCTCCAGCATGGAAGTCATCGATCTCATCTGTGCACTGAGATCTAAAGTCTCTGGAACTGCATGAGAAGGGCCACCTGTCTCAAAGTGGGATGAAGGAAACTCGTGATGCACTGGTTCAGCCTCGTGCATCTCTGTATCATCTCCAGCTTGATCATCACTATCAGAACCGACATCCTCCTCTCCATCCTCTGACTCCTGCTCCTCATCCTTTGTCTCCTCATCCTCCTCACCCTCTAGACCAAGAGATCTCACAGTTTGTTGCAGCCTCATCTGACAAATGGTCCGAGTTCCGATCGTGTATCCCCGTGAACCAATGTCCACTGGTGTATCCTCGAAACTCACCCCGAAATGCCTGAAGATCAAGGTCAATAGCCTCCCATAGAAAAGGTTCTGCATACTACGACGCAGAATCAGGTCCAGCATGACCTACTGAATGATGTAAGAAAGGTCTATCTCGAAGCCCATGTAGATGCGGTAGATGACTAAGGCCTCCATCACTGTGACCCGATGGTGATGTCCGGCCTTCGGCATGATGTTTCGGCCAACGATGCGACCGATGATCCTTGCTGAATCTGTCATCCGCCCGCTGTTCCACGGAGTGTAGAATCGGCGACTATCCCACAGTGTGGAGCATATCTCGCGCAGCTCATATGGCATCAAGTAGCTGTCTATGTCTGCCCCCACAAGTATCCACACACACTGCTCTGGATAGTAAGGAACCCACAAGATCTCAGCCAATGATCTCGTGGAGAATCGGATCTGTGTCTGAAAGACCCTGCTCCTGAGGACTAGCCGAAGAGGATGTCCTGGACCTCGAGACTCCTCTATATAGGTAAGGTTGCTGAAGAACAACCTCACTAGCTCCGGATATATAGGCAAATCCTCTGTGAAGAGATGTGTCCACTGCAAAGTGTCGAATCTCTACTGTATCCTGAAGACTCTGAGCTGACGAAGGTGAAGTAGACATCCCAGCTCGATACTGCAGTAACTAAAGTAGGCCTCGTACAAGAACTCGGCTTGTGGAGTGTCGAATCGCTCTGGTCTCCGGACTACCTGTCTAGGCTCTGAAGGAACCTGACCTCTACCTCTGAGTGCCCCTACCATGTGACCTCGACCTCGTCCTCGTACTCCCCTCGGCATAGTGAATGTCTTTAGAAGAAACAAAGACATTGTTTGTTAGTGCTATTTCAAGATTTCAGCTAAAAGGGTATTTTTGTAATTTTTCGGAAAATTTCAAATTTGGGGAAAATTTGATTTGAAGATACTAGCATGTGCACAATACTTGGAATTGCATGGCTATGAAGTTTATTTGAAGGAAATCGACCGAAAACTTGGTTTAAAGTGGAAAATTCAGCAAGAAGAAATTGGGGATTTTTGCATTCTAGGTCAAAATTGGGATTTTTGAAAAGTTGAAATTGGTTAAATCAAACTATATGGACATATCTACAATATCATCTTGAGCATGTAGCATTTGATTTCGTGCGAAAACTTCAAGCGGTTTGTGAGAAAACGAAATTTTTCTAAAGTTAACGATTTCAGTACGAAAACGTTATGAGATGTGCAAGAATGTGTTAGAACTTGTTGTCTATGCATGGCATTGTGTTTAAAAACCTAGGGAACATGTTTCTAAGTATTCTTAAACATGATTTCTATCATTTGATACAAGTAAAACATGGATTTTGTTGAAATGCAAGCATGAGAAGAAAAAGATAAAAGAGAAAATGAGAGATTTACCTTGTGTGTGATGAATGTAGGTTGTTGTGTTGTTGTTGAAGCACCAAATGACCTCAAGAATACTTGGAAGAACCTTTGGAGTCTTTCCCCTGAGCTCTCTCACTTTTGGAAGAAGTTAGAATGAGGCTTATAATGCGAATTTTCGTATTCTGTGAGCATTGGTCGACTCATTGGTCAACTGGGCCAATCGACCAATCAATGGACCAATGGACCCAGTGATCTCATTTTCTGTTGGATTTGTGGAAAATGTGATTTTTGTCCTATGGATTGGTGTTGTATGACTAAATGGATGTATTTAAGCATAATTTAAATTTTCAAATCATTTGGACTTGTGGATTATGTTGAAACTTCGAAATTCGGTATTTTGATGTTCTCAGTTTTTGCAGAATGGTTACTCTGAGAAGTGGATGTGGGGAATCTACTGGTCATGGTCGTGATGAGATACCTGAAGATGGTCATGATCATCAGACCAATACTGGTGATCAGGGTACCCATGACATACCCAATGCCCCGAATGTTGGAAGCTTTCGTGATATTGCCAATATTATGGGTAATATGATGCAACAGCAAGGCAGCCCGGTTAACCAGATGATGACTGGTTTCATGACTCTGCATAACGAGACTTGTGTAGGTGTTAATGGAAATCTTCATACTGTAGTCCCGAATGTGAGAGGTTTGGCTGGAACTCCTCATACTCATTTGATGGAGAGTTTTCTGAAGATGCAAGTGCGCAGTTTCACTGGAGTTACCAAGTGTCACATCCACCCAGCCGGTACCCCATCTGGAATACCCGGGAATGTGATCCACAGTCCAAGGATCAATATTCGTAGGTCCATGCCTCCCACATACACAATGACATAATCATGAACAATAATAATCAAGGTAAAAACAACTAATACTAAGTATCATGAATAAGGTAAGATTAAATAAATCAGAGTGCGAAAATTAGATAATATAAAAGTGTGAACATAATCATAAAGGTGAGAGAAGGTGTGATAATCACCCTCTCAGAGCAGCGGAAAAGAAGTGTAATAAAGTTAGTTACATGTCCAAGTATCTAAAAGATAAATCCAACAAGTTAATTACAGGTCCAAATACTCCATAAATACACTAGGGAAATGGGGCACTAAGTTAGGGTTTCTTCTACTCTAATAATAGTCTCCTCAATGGTACGGATGAAGTAAACCCAGCTCTGCCTCTCCCGCACAACCGTGGGGCTAACCCTTGTGCGAATAGTAATCCTCCTCAGCACCAACACTCGGATCTTCACAGATGCCACTACCCGAAGGGTAGTATGTGGAATCATAGTCCGTCTCGAAGGGGGTGCCATCATAATCTTCGATACCTGTAGGATAATCTAAAAACATTTGTACAAAAGGAATGAGTTCGAAGAACTCAGCAAGGTAGTTATTCCATAATTAGAAATCATACAAATACAAAACATAACATAATGCAATGTGATATGGAACATATGATGCAAATATGATTCTAACTCTATAAATGCTAGTCTCTAGGGTAGACATGCTTTAAGTCATAGTACCATACTTCTTTGGGTGGTCAGTCACTCCCCCTCAATCATACAAGATATCTTGGGTCTGCCAGGGAAGTTCGATAAAGTCAACTCAAAAACCATGGTAGGGGAATAGGTCACTGCTCTCAAACATCACCGTTTGGTATAAGTACTGGCGCATGTCACAGTAAAGCCTAGCCCAATGCAAGTCATCTACTCAGTCGGTCAAGTCAGATCCAGATACGTCCATTCCTCGCCCCCGGCGATCCTTTTCGGTATCCTTCACACTAGAGTCAGCAAAATCCCAGATTTCGGACTCATCAACCCTATTGGTCATCCACAAATAGTAAACGGGAAGCTCTCACGTCCTCTCACGGATTGGTTACCGGTCTTGAGCGCCCGTGAGCCCAAGTCTATCCATTTGCAACCCTACCAATAAATGGCCCCTTTCGGGTATCCGTAGCATGGTGTATGTCCCCTACCGGATTGGTTACCGGCCTAAAGCGCCCATCCAACAATACACTACCACGGGTCTTTCGGTCTCAATGCCCTTCCGATTCGAGTCTGACACAACAAGGATAAACCTAGCCACGCAACTAGACATTCCTATGTATGTCATCCAATAACCTGAGAGAGTGTCGATAGGCACCATCAGAGAACATCCCATACTATTCCCTCCGATGCCTAAGGACAGAAGTGTCAATAGGACACTCCCCAATCCCAAGTTATACGTTGGCAATCACATATTCAAGTTCATCATCTTTCATGCATCCAATACATCTTATCATAAAAGTTAAATCATGATATTGAAATGAATCATCATAGACATAAGTAAACAAGAATAGTAATGTAACATGACAAGAGTATAAAGATTTCAATACTACTGTTCTAACACATATATAACAGTCTTATAAAGATTTAAAAGAAATCAAGAGATTCTATTCATAAATAAGAACATAAATCATAAGTTTATGGAGATAAATCTATATGTTTATGGAGATAACCATCCTTACCTTGGGTTGAATTGTTGATGAATTGAGAATACCAAGAAATAGTCCAAAAGAATTGTTAAGACCCTAAACAAACATCAATAATAAGTTAGAGAAGAAATTGGGAAGATCGGATACTAATTGGATCACAACTGGCCAAGGTTGCTGTCAGCAACAACTTTGGTCGATGGTCCTTGGTCGATGGTATCGACCAAAAGGATCGACCAAAAATCTCTTCGGGACAGAATAGTGGATTTTGGGGGTTTTCATCCGAAATTCGTTTTCCGGTGTTCGGATCAATCTGAAACTTGGAGGAATGGTTAACAACAGTAGTAGGACACTATAAGTCAAGAAATTTACCAAATCCAATGGTCCAAACAAAAAGCCCCAAATTGAGCTAACAAGTTCAAGTGACAAACATCATGGCATGAGTTGGGATTGATTGCATTGACATGGAAATGGCATGTAATAGCTAGGGGAACTAATAGAAATTTGATTGGAATCATATAGTAGTGAGAAACATGAACATAGCATACCCTACAACTCAATTTTGTACAAAATGGCATGATGTTAATAGAAAAGTTAAGGAATACATATGCTAGGCATGAGATGGAGGCATAGCATCAATGGATGGTTAAGAAGATCATAGGTTAATCATGTGTAGACACTTGGAGTGGTGGTTGCAAGGTTGCAGCACAATTTCCAATGTCTCATCAGCAAGATAGGAATAGAAAAGAATAGAAAATGGTTGGATAGAGAGTGGAATGGTGATTCATACCTTGGTGTGGAAGATGTAGACAAGAATCAATGATAAACAATGAGTTTTTGGTGAAGTGCCCTTCACATTAGCCAAGGAGTTGCTTTGGGAAGCACCCCCCACGTTTTCAGGTGAGAAAATGATTGCAATAGGGCTCAAGGCTCAAGGTTATAATAAATAGAATGGGAATATTTCATGGAATCATCAACTTGGTAGACTAGGAAACTTTGGTCGATGGTATCGACCAAAATGTTTCTCAGCAGAAAAACAGGTTTAGTTCAGCAACTTCAAGTAGGGTTTTGAAAGGCTATACAAGGTCAATTTGAGTGAGGTTTTCTTCTACAATTCAATCAAGAAGTCTAGTTTCGGGGAATACCTTCAGATTGTGCACAGGAGGTCATTAGGTACATCAACTAGATTAATCTTCTCTGATGCGCAGACTTTCCTTAAACACTGATAAAGCATCTAAGCAAGGGGTATCATCGTCAATGTCCATGGGCTCGGTCTCCGAATCATGATCATCAATCAGAATGGTCCATAAGTCTCTTCTACTAGAGCTTCAGGTCTTCAGACCTAAATACAATAGTGGATCCGGGTTAGGGTCAGGGTTAGAATAGGGTTGGATATTACACCAAGGACATCTTGTTTCCTAACAAGTGGCTTCGTGAGTTGGAGAAGGCTTTTCGTCATTCGCAATGTACGGAAGCTCAAAAGATTCTGTTTGCTGAACAGAAGTTGCAACATGAAGCTGACGCTTGGTGGACCTCCACTCGGCCTGTTCTGGAAGGTTTGCATGCGAGTGTTGTAACTTGGGATTTGTTCAAAGAAGCTTTCTGTATGAATTATTTCCCTGAGGCGATGAAGGATGCGAAAGAAGCTGAGTTTATGGTTCTTGCGCAAGGATCTTTGTCTGTGTTGGAGTACCAATAGAAGTTCGAGGAGCTTCATTTTTTTGCTTCTGATTCTCTGAAGCTTGATCTCGCCAAAGCGAAGAAATTCTTTAAAGGACTGCGCCCTGCCATTAAAGCTTACCTCACTATCCAGCCTATAGTGAGCTATGCTCAAGTGGTGCAGAACTCGAAGAAGTTGGAAGAATCTAAGAAGGAGAATGCATGTGTGCAAAGGCCATGGCAGCCTAGGAACCCTAGATTGGTGGATCGTAATGATCGGTGTTTTGTGAGATCTACACCCTATCCCACTCCTGCTTTTCAGCCTAGGAGTGTAGGTCAGAGCCCTGGTTTTCAGCAGCCCGGCCAATTTAGACAGTATGGCAGGAATCGACAACCAGTGAATGCGAATGCTAGGCCTGTGAATGCGAATCCAAGGCCATTGGTTCAGAAGCCCCCTGTTGCGGCTACTTCAGTAGGACTTAGCAACCTTGTTTGCTTTTATTGTAAGCAGACTGGTCATTTTGCTCGTGAATGTCCGAAGAAGCCTGCCCCAGTGGTGAAGAGTGCCCCTACTCCTCCCTCTGGTAGAGTGTTCAGTATCTCCAATACTGAGCAAGATGCGAGCCATGATGTGATTACAGGTACAATGTTAGTCGCATTTATTACTGCATTTGTTTTATTTGATACAGGTGCATCTCATTCGTTCATATCATCTGCATTCATCGAGAAGACTGACCTAATCCCTGAGAAATCGTCTAGTTGTTTATTGATTAGTACACCTACTGGTCCTGTTGTGAAACTAGATAAAGGGTTAGTTAAATGTCCTGTGTTGATTAGTGAGAAGAACTTGGAAGCCAATTTGGTACTTCTTGAGATGAAGGACTTTGATGTCATTTTGGGAATTGACTGGTTGACAGCCCACAAAGCGGTGTTTCTTTGTTCCTCAAGGAAGATTCGGTTCCATGTTTGTGGAAATCTGATTTTTGAATTTCAAGGTGAGAAAAGAAGGGTTTGTAGGAAGATATTGTCTGCACTGATGCAAATCTATGCCCAGTAGATGATGCTTCATCTGAAGGCAAGAGTAAAGTGGAGAAAAGAGTTGACGAAGTCAAGATTGTCTGTGACTTTGTTGATGTCTTCCCTGATGATCTATCGAGAGTGCCTCCAGATAGGGATGTTGAGTTTTCTATTGATCTTATCCCTAGTACCGCTCCAGTATCTAAGGCTCCCTATAAGATGGCTCCTATTGAACTGGCCCAAAGCTGACCTATTGCCTTACTTCGGGTTGTCGGACCTACAAACAAAAGGGTTTCCGAGTCAAGGTTAGGGCTAGGTTTCACATTCTCCCCCCCCCCCTTAAAGAAATTTCGTCCTCGAAATTGGAAGCGTACCTGTGCTTCCAAAGAGGTGAGGAAACTTCTCCTTCATATCTTCTTCCTTCTCCCAAGAAGCTTCTTCAGGGGTATGGTTCTTCCAATGAATCTTTACCATACCGCAATTGCTTGTCCTTCTTATCCAAAATTTCGGCTGGCTCTTCATCATAGGTGAGATCAGCACTAAGTCCTTCAGGTGCTTGCTGTAAAATGTGTTCCGGATTCTCTATATGTTTCCGGAGCATCGAAACATAAAACACATTCTGCACAGTAGCAATAGACAGAGGTAATGCCAATCGATAAGCAACAGGTCCAACCCTTTCCAAAATCTCAAAAGGTCCAATGAAACGAGGGCTAAGCTTTCCTTTAACATTAGATCTCATCACACCCTTCATTGGCGAAACCTTCAAGAAAACTTTCTCTCCAACTTGAAATTCCAAATCGGTCCTCTTATCAGCATAAGATTTCTGTCTTGACTGAGCAGACTTAATCCTTTCTCTTATCATATCAACCATCGCACTCATAGCTTCAATCATTTCAGGACCAAAGACTTTTCTTTCACCAGTCTTAGTCCAATACAATGGTGTCCTACAAGTATTACCATACAAAGCCTTAAACGGAGCCATGCCTATATTTGCTTGATAACTATTGTTAAAGGCAAACTCAACCAAAGCCAAGTGTTCATCCCAATTTCCACCCATATCCACCACACAAGATCTGACCATGTCTTCCAAGGTCTGAATTGTCTGCTCAAATTGTGTCACGTCCTCCCAGCCGGTACCCTATCTGGCATACCCGAGAGTGTGATCCACAGCCCGAAGATCAGGTATCGAGTGATCAGCCTCCCACATAAACAATAACATAATCATGAACAATCATAATAAAAGGGCGGAAGATAAACCATAGATCCAATAAAGAAAGAATGAATCATAAATGAATCAGAATAATAGATATAATCAGAGTATCAACAAGATAAGTAAAGTGAGGCAAAAATCCCACTTTACAACCAGCGGAAAAGTAGCTCTAAAGAGAATAAACTAAATAAAATCTAATCCCAGTAGCTAGTACATTGGGTAACTAAATTGTTCTCCACTTTATAGACAACATCCTTATAAGTGTAAATCTCATAAATGGCACAAGGACGCTTCCACTCGATGGTCGGACTAAGCATCGTACGGAGCATAACCACTCGCGGGATCTTCAGAGTAATTGTGGTAACCGCAATCACCTTCCTGGAGATATGCCTCTTCGCCTTGCGCTTCTTCATAGGGACCGTCATAGTACTCAAGACTGCAGGATAGTCTAACAAACATTGTACAATAAAGGAATGAGTTTCAAAGAAACTCAGTAAGGCAATTAAAATCCATAATAACATAAATGGCAGGATTCCATAACAAACACAAATGCAATATGACATGAGACAAGCAATGAATGAATGAATCTAACTCTATGTATGCTGGTCTCTATTGGCAGACATGCTTTAAGTCATAGCACCGTACTTCTTTAGGAAGGTCCACTCACATCCTCAACCATTTAAGATATCTTGGATTCTCTCACGGATCATTTCACCGGTCTTGAGCAGCCGATTGGTAATGGGTCCTTCATCCCTCAGGACAAACCATGGCAGGGGGTTAAGTCAACACACTCTCTCACAACCATTTGGTATAAGTACTGGCGCATGTCAGGGTAAAACCTAGCCAAATGCAAGTCTTCTACTTAGTTACATCAAGTCAGATCCAGATACTTCCATTCCTCGTCCCTGACGATCCTTTCCGGTATCCTTCACACTAGAGTCCTCATAGTCCCTAACTACGGACTCATCAACCCTATTGATCATCCACATATGGTAAACGGGAAGCTCTCACGTCCTCTCACGGGTTGGTTACCGGTCTTAAGCGCCCGTGAGCCCAAGTCTAACCATATGCAACCCTACCAATAAATGGCCCCCACAATGTGATTCCCTGTCCTCTCACGGGTTGGTTACCGGTCTTGAGCGCCCATGAATCCCCATTGCTACCACGGGTCGTTCGGTCTCAATACCCCTCCGATTAGGTCTCGACATAACAGGACATCCTAGCCAAACACTACTAGACAATCCTAGATATGTCATCCAACAGTTTAGGAAGGTGTCCAGAGGGCATCTCCGGAAACATCCCATAATATTCCCGTAGTAGTCCAAGGACAGAAGTGTCAAAAGGACACCTCTCCTTTCCAAACCATACTTAAGCATACACATGCATCAATTCATATCATCACATATATGGTAACTTCATATATGGAAAGAAATCAATAATTACAATCACTTGTATAGCATTGGTAAGTAAATCATACATGAATCAATTCAATATGAATAAGTAATGCTACTGTAATCAAAGTTATGCAACAGTAGTATATCATTGTAAGAATCTAATTTAGGAATCATATCTATGATATTCAAATATAGAAACTAGATTCATGCTATCTATGTAATTAAGGAAATAACCATCCTTACCTTTTATAACTCGCAAAGGAATCCTAAGAAATCAAGTAAGATCTTGGCAAACTTGAGAAGAAGGTCCTAAACAAGTATATACAACATATTAGGAAAGATCCCTAACAGAAAAGATACCAAAACATCCAACACGACCAATTCTAGAGTTGTTGTACTCATTGGTCGAGTGGATTGGTCGACTGGCCCAACGACCAATGCAGACAAAGAGCCTAAAAAAAACAGAGTTTTAAGATATGAAATCCGAATTTGGTGGTTCAAAAGGGTACTAATCAAGGGGTAAACTACATCAGTAGTATTCTAACATATAGGGGACCTCAAAACACCAATCAAATCAAGATATCAAGATCCAAATTAGGAAACAAAAAGTTACCATAATTAGATCAACCATGGATCTTGATGAATTTGAAATAGAAAACAAAGACAAGAACAATAGGAGGATGGATCATTGCTTCAGGTAAAGGTATCATGAAAACATACTTAGATCTTCAAGGAACAAGGCTTAGAAGCATAAATCTAAATAAGGAAATAAAACCTACCATATATGTAACTACCATGCATCATGAAGAACACATAGTATGGTAGAAGAGAACAACTAGAAATTTATAGATTATGGATCATGGAAGGAAAACTCAGTAATTAACTACTAACATGATCAATATAGAAGATCCAAAGAGATCAGAATTCAAATCAGAAGTTTAACAAGATTAGATCATGGTTTGATCATGATTCCCTCAAAAGCTTGCAATGATCATAGTTAAGATCATTGTTCTAGCCTCAAATCCTTAGGATGATCATGAGAACATGTTTAGAGATGTTTGCAACAGAGAATGCAGCATCTCTTCTACTGTCTCAACTCAAAAAGGAAAGAAAAACAAAGATGGAGGAGAAGAAAAGAGAGTAGACATACCTTTTGATGCAAAAAGAAGAGTTTCGACGAAGATCCGTCAAGAAAACACCAAGGATGCAAGGGAGATGACTTGCAGAGGTCTTTGGTTCGTTCCAGAGAGTTTGGAGGCAGCAAATACGAAGTGGACTCGAGATTGGACTTAAATAGAGCAAGAACAACCTAATTGCCAAAGACAGCACTCATTGGTCGAGTGGATTGGTCGACTGGCCCAACGACCAATGCGACAAAGAAGACCAAAACAGGGAATTGAAGGCCCAGATCAAATCCAATCCTAAAGGGGTTTTGCACACAAGTCAAGTGACTTACCTAATAGGTAGAAATGCCTTCAAACCAAGATAGAGAGCACTCCAAGTCCATCAACTAATCAGATCTTCAACAGGATTCAGTTTCCATAAATAGAACTTCATCATCAACTTTCATGGATTCAAAGCCAGACACCAAGTCCTCCACTGGGATGGCCCAAAGCTGACTTCTTACTTTACTTCGGGTCATCGGACCTACAAATAACAAGGTTTCCGGGTCAAGGTTAGGGCTGGGTTTTACAAATTGTCCATTAGATTGTGGATGATGAGCTGTACTCAAATTCAATTGGGTTCCCAAGGCCTTCTGCAAACTGTTCCAAAACCTTGAGGTAAACCTAGGATCATGATCATAAACAATACTCATTGGCACTCCGTGCAGATGAACCACATTGTCCACATACAGCCTAGCTAGCTTATCTAGAGTATAGTGATCTTCATAGGAATGAAATGGGCTGATTTGGTCAACCTAGCAACAATCACCCACACAGTGTCATTGCCTTTACTTGTCCGAGGCAAGCTAGTCACGAAGTCCATAGAGATATCCTCCCACTTCCAACCAGGAACAGGAAGGGGTTGAAGTAATCCAGATGGAGGTTGATGAACGGCCTTCACACACTGGCAAGTCTCACACTTGGCAACAAAATCATCAACATCAGCCTTCAAACCAATCCACCAAAAATGTTCCCTCAAGTCCTTGTACATCTTGGTGCTTCTAGGGTGTACTGTAAAGATTGATTGGTGTGCTTCCTTCAATATTTCCTTCTTAATTTCCTCATTTGCTAGCACACACAATCTACCTCTAAACAATAAAGCACCATCCATGTCGGGATCCGACTCAAGATTCGAAGAAATCTTCTCAATTTTGTCCTTAAGTTCTTGATCAGAACTCTGCAAGGCAACTATCTTATCTCTAAGACCAGATCTTGCCGTCATGGCCGAAAGAACAAAATCAGAATTCTCAGGGACAACTTCCAATTCAAAACTCTCAATAGAGGACAACAAGGGTAGACTCAAAGTATTCAAATCCAAAGTCTTCTTTTGAATCTTCCTACTAAGAGCATCCGCAACAACATTTGCCTTCCCAGGGTGATACTGAATATCACAATCATAATCAGAAACTAGTTCCAACCATCTTCTTTGCCTCACGTTCAACTCCTTCTGAGTAAAGAAGTATTTCAAACTCTTATGATCCGTGAAAATGGCAATCTTCTCACCGTAGAGGTAATGTCTCCAAATCTTCAAAGCAAAAACCACCGCGGCAAGCTCTAGATCGTGAGTGGGGTAATTCTGGTCATAATCTTTCAATTGCCGAGAAGCATAGGCTACCACTTTACCATGCTGCATCCGTACACAACCCAAACCAATCATTGACGCATCAATATAGATTGTTAGACCACCGGAACTATCAGGTATAGTCAAAACCGGGGCACTTGTCAATCTATCCTTCAACTCTTGGAAATTCTTCTCACAAGCGTCAGACCAAACAAACTTCTCTTCTTTCCTGGTTAACTTAGTCATAGGAGCAGCCAACCGAGAAAAGTTCTCAATAAATCTTCTGTAGTAACCAGCCAATCCAAGGAAACTTCTTATTTCCGTAACCGTCTTCGGTCTTTCCCAATCAACCATTGCTTGGACTTTCTCAGGATCAACACGAATACCTTCAGTTGAAACCACATGGCCGAGGAATACTACACTCTTAAGCCAGAAATCACACTTGCTAAACTTGGCGTACAGCTTCTTTTCACGCAGTCTTCGCAAAGTGAAATCTAGATGCCTTGCATGCTCTTCTTCACTCTTTGAATAAATCAGGATATCGTCAATGAAGACAATCACAAACTTATCGAGCACATCGTGAAAGACTCGGTTCATGAGGTCCATGAACACAGCAGGAGCATTAGTCAATCTGAAAGGCATGACTCTAAACTCATAATGGCCGTACCTTGTTCGGAAAGCTGTCTTGAAAGTATCACTAGGCTTCACTTTCAACTGGTGATATCCAAATCTCAAGTCAATCTTCGAGAACACAGCTGCACCCTTCAACTGATCAAAGAGATCATCAATTCTCGGTAGCGGGTATCTATTATTGATAGTCAGCTTATTCAACTCATGACAGTCGATGCACAGACGCATACTACCATCCTTCTTCTTGAAAAACAAGACAGGAGCTCCCCAAGGTGACACACTAGGTTGTACGAAACCTCTATCAATGAGCTCATTCAACTGGTTTTATAACTCCTTCAGCTCAATAGGAGCCATCCTATACGGAGCCTTAGATACCGGAGCAGCACCAGGGATGAGATCAATAGAAAACTCAACATCCCTATCCAGAGGCACTCCCGATAGATCATCAGGGAAGACATCAACAAAGTCACAGACAATCTTGACTTTGTGAACTCTTTTCTCCACTTTACTCTTTCCTTCAGATGGAGCATCATCTACTAGGGCATAGATTTGCATCAGTGCAGACAGTATCTTCCTACAAACCCTTCTTTTCTCACCTTGAAATTCAAAAACCGGATTTCCACAAATATGGAACTGAATCTTCCTTGAGGAACAAAGAAACACAACTTTGTGGGCTGTCAACCAGTCAATTCCCAAAATGACATCAAAGTCCTTCATCTCAAGAAGTACTAAATTGGCTTCCAAGTTCTTCTCACCAATTTAACATAGGACAATTAACTAACCCTTTATCTAGTTTCACAATAGGACCAGTAGGTGTACTAATCAATAAACAACTAGACAATTTCTTAGGGATTAGGTCAGTCTTCTTGATGAATGCAAATGATATGAACGAATGAGATGCACCCGTATCAAATAAAACAAATGCAGGAATAGAAGCGACTGACAATGTACCTATAATCACATCATGGCTCACATCTTGCTCAGTATTGGAGATACTGAACACTCTACCAGAGGGAGGAGCAGGAGCACTCTTCACCACTGGGGCAGGCTTCTTCGGACATTCACGAGCAAAATGACCAGTCTGCTTACAGTAAAAGCAAACAGGGTTGCTAGGTCCTACTGAAGTAGCCGCAACAGGGGGCTTCTGAACCAATGGCTTAGGATTCGCATTCAATGGCCTAGCACTTGCATTCACTGGTTGTCGATTCCCGCCATACTATCTAAACTAGCCGGGCTGCTGAAAACCAGGGCTCTGACCTACACTCCTAGGCTGAAAAGCAGGAGTGGGATAGGGTGTAGGTCTCACAAAACGCCGATCATTACGATCCACCAATACAGGGTTTCTAGGCCACCAGGGCCTTTGCACACGTGTATTCTCCTTCTCAGTTTCTTCCAACTTCTTCAAGTTCTGCACCACTTGAGCATAGCTCACTATAGGCTGGACAGTGAGGTAAGCTTTAATGGCAGGGTGCAATCCTTTAAAGAATTTCTTCGCTTTGGCGAGATCAAGCTTCAGAGAATCAGGCGCAAAGAAATGAAGCTCCTCGAATTTATGTTGGTACTCCAATACAGACAAAGATCCTTGTGCAAGAACCATAAACTCAGCTTCTTTCGCATCCTTCACCGCCTCAGGGAAATAATTCATACAGAAAGCTTCCTTGAACAAATCTCAAGTTACAACACCCGCATGCAAACCTTCCAAAACAAGCCGAGTGGAGGTCCACCAAGCGTCAGCTTCATGTTGCAACTTCTGTTTAGCAAACAGAATCTCTTGAGCTTCCGTACATTGCAAATGACGAAAAGCCTTCTCCAACTCACGAAGCCACTTGTTAGGAAACAAGAGGTCCTTGGTAACTCCAGTGAAACTGGGCACTTGCATCTTCAGAAAACTCTCCATCAAGCAAGTATGAGGAGTTCCAGCCAAACCTCCTGCATTCGGGACTACAGTATGAAGATTTCCATTAACACCTGCACGAGTCTCATTATGCAGAGTCATGAAACCGGTCATCATCTGGTTAAACTGGGCTGCTTGCTGCTGCATCATATTACCCATAATATTGG
Organism: Hakea prostrata; assembly: GCF_041222555.1. Classification (NCBI taxonomy): domain Eukaryota; kingdom Viridiplantae; phylum Streptophyta; class Magnoliopsida; order Proteales; family Proteaceae; genus Hakea; species Hakea prostrata. The sequence continues at coordinate 35,301,870 of NC_142604.1, read as the reverse complement.
CAATATCACGAAGGCTTCCAACATTCGGGGCATTGGGTATGTCATGGGTACCCTGATCACCAGTATTGGTCCGCTGATCATGACCATCTTCAGGTATCTCTTCACGACCATGACCACTAGATTCCCCACGTCCATTTCTCAAAGTAACCATTCTGCAAAAACTGAGAACGTCAAAATACCGAATTTCGAAGTTTCAACATAATCTACAAGTCCAAATGATTTGAAAATTTAAATCATGCTTAAATACATCCATTTAGTCTTCCAACAACAATCCATAGGACAAAAATAACATTTCCCAAAAATCCAACAGAAAATGAGATCACTGGGTCCATTGGTCGATTGATTGGTCGATTGGCCCAGTCGACCAATGCTCAAAGAATACGAAAATTCGCATTGTAAGCCTCATTTTCACCTTCAAACTTCATTCTAACTTCTTCCAAAAGTGATAGAGCTCAAGGGAAAGACTCCAAAGGTTCTTCCAAGTATTCTTGAGGTCATTTGGTACTTCAACAACATCACAACAACCTACATTCATCACACACAAGGTAAATCTCTCATTTTCTCTTTTATCTTTTTCTTCTCATGCTTGCATTTCAAAAAAATCCATGTTTTACTTGTATCCAATGTTAGAAATCATGTTTAGGAATACTTAGAAACATATTCCCTAGGTTTTAAACACAATGCCTTGCATAGACAACAAGTTTTAACACATTCTTGCACATCTCATAACGTTTTTGTACCGAAATCGTTAACTTTAGAAAAATTTCGTTTTCTACAACACTGATCTACTAGGGGCAAAGTGTTCCCACTCTCCATTCGGTCAAATTCCAATTTTTCAAAAATCACAAATGCAAGCCAAAAGAGGGATTTTTCTCTCTCTTACTTGCTGAATTTTCACTTTGAATATGCCAAAAAGATGGATTTTCACCAAATAAAGTATTCTAGTATGCTTGTATAGGTCTTATGCATATGTTAGAATGTTCAAATCAAAATTTCACCAAAAATTGAATTTTCTGAAAATTTACGAAAATACCCTTCATCTAACAATCATACACTGAGACTAACCCAAATGAGTTTCTTTCCTTGTTTCAACAGATACACCATGCCTAGAGGAGGGAGACGAGTAGACAGGGGTAGAGGACTTGTTCCTCGGGCTGAGATCATAGACGAGGAGCATTTCACTACTCCTATGGCGGAGGTTCTATACGAGCATTATTTCCATGATATACCGATCGAGCACGGACGATTGGTGGATGTGGATGATTTAGAGGTATTTCGCATCCGAGAGAGATTAGAGGCTATGGATTGGCTTCACTTATACACTACGGCACAGCCAGTCTACCCAAATCTTATCAGATACTTCTATAGTAATCTGACTTACCGTATAGAGGATGATCCGAGGGATGGTTCTAGGATTGTCATAGATTCCATGGTCGGAGGTAGAGAGATCAGTTTCACTACGAGGACACTGGCTCGCATCTTAGATGTATCGATCGTACGAGATTCCCGTTGGTGGATTCCTGCTGGTACAGATATCACAGAGGTGCTTCTTCCTTATGAGGTATACGAGGTGTGCATGACTCTATGGGATGACATTGATTGTTATATGCCCCGGTGTGGTACCGCGATGCGTCCTTCAGCTAGAGTTATCGCTCGCATCGTTGGGCGAAACATCCTTCCGAAGGCAGGGCATCATAGCAAAGTGTCGGCGATGGAGGCAATGATCATTTATAGTATGTATACTGGAGTACAAATCAATTTAGCATACATCATGCAAAATGTCATGATTGATCGGATCGAGTTTCCTGGGGATAGGAACTTGGCTTTCGGTCGACTCTTGACTCGTATCTTTGAGTACTTTGGTGTGGACTTGGAGCATACACCTACGATTCAGGGTCGAGATTTAGGTGAGCCCATTTGTGCATGGTTGATCAGGAAGATGGGGCTCCAGGATGCGGTCAGATCAGAGGATGAGGATGATATCGATGATGCATCAGGAGATGACGACTCAAAGGATGATAGTACTGATGATGTTGACGGTGGTAACGATGATGAGCATAGTGAGGATGATGATCAGGGTCATGATGATCAGGGTCATGATGATGCTCCGAGGCATGAGGAGGTTCCCGCTCCACGATTTACTGAGGTCGGAGGCCCATCACACACAACTTCTGAGGCTCCAGATGTGGCTTCCCATCAGTCGTCGATTTACTCTATTCTTGAGAGGATCGAGGCTCGGCAGAAGAGGATGGAGTTACACATGTGCACCCTCAGTGAGAGGTTTGCACGACTGGAAGAGGAGTTCAGATTTAGGAGGGATCAGATAGATCGCAGGAGTCGTTCACCTACATAGACATCACTAGGAATTTTCTTTTATGTCATTTTGGATGTATTTCTCTTTTTCAGACTTGTAAAAAAAAATTTCCTTATGAAATCAATGAAGTTCAGTTGTTTTGTCTATATTATTGTGTCTTATTCATGAGTCAAGTTATGTTTCCATATTTTGGTTTCTAGTCCAGGTTATCTATTATTCACTTCTAAGAGCACTTGAGTCACTTTCGGATATGTGACTCGGAATGTTCCGTCACCGTTTCTGTGGTCGGGGTTCCACTTGATCTTGGGCTCTGATACCAATCTGTCACATCCACCCAGCCGGTACCCCATTTGGAATACCCGAGATGTGATCCACAGTCCAAGGATCAATGATCTGAGGTCCATGCCTCCCACATACACGGTAACACAATCATGAACAGTAATAATCAATGGTAAAAACAGTTAATACTAAATATCATGAATAAGATAAGACTAAATAAATCAGAGTGTGGAAGGCAATAACATTAAAGCATAATCATAAGGGTGAGAGAAGGTATGATAACCACTCTCTCAGAACAGCGGAAAAGAAGTGTGATAACGTCAAATACATGCCTAAGTGTCAAAAGATAATCTCAAAGATAAGTTAGTTACAAGACCAATGGTTCCACAAATACACCAGGGGAATGGGGCACTATGCTAGGGTTTCTTCTATACTAATGGTAGTCTCCTCAACAGTACGGATGAAGTAAACCCAGTGCTGCCGCTCCCGCACGACTGTGGGGCTAACCCTAGTGCGAATAATAATCCTCCTCGGCTCCAATATACGAATCCTCACCGACGCCACTACCCGGAGGGTAGTATGTGGAATCATAGTCCGCCTCATAGGAGGTGCCATCGTAATCTTCGGTACCTGGAATGTAATCTAAAACATTTGCACAAAAGGAATGAGTTCGAAGAACTCAGCAATGAAGTTATTCCATAATTAGAAATCATACACATTCAGAACATATAATAATGCAATGTGATATGGAACATATGATGCAGATATGAGCCTAACTCTATGAATGCTGGTCTCTAAGGTAGACATGCTTTAAGTCATAGCACCGTACTTCTCTGGGTCGTCAGTCACTCTCCCATTTCCATATCTTGGGAATGCCCGGGGAAGATCGGTAAAGTCATCAAAACCATGGTAAGGGGAAATCGGTCACCGCTCTCTCACATCACCATTTGGTCAAGTACTAGCGCATGTCACAGTAAAGCCTAGCCCAATGCAAGTCATCTACTCAGTCGGTCAAGTCAGATTCAGATACGTCCATTCCTCGCCCCCGGCGATCCTTTCTAGTATCCTTCACACTAGAGTCAGCGAAATCCCGGATTTCGGACTCATCAACCCTATTGGTCATCCACATATAGTAAACAGGAAGCTCTCACGTCCTCTCACGGATTGGTTACCGGTCTTGAGCGCCCGTGAGCCCAAGTCTATCCATATGCAACTCTACCAATAAATGGCCCCTTTCAGGTATCCGTAGCATGGTTTTATGTCCCCTACCGGATTGGCTACCGGCCTAGAGCGCCCATCCAACCATACACTACCACGGGTTGTTCGGTCTCAATGCCCTTCCGATTCGGGTCTGACACGACAAGGATGAACCTAGCCACACAACTAGACACTCCTATGTATGTCATCCAATAACTCGGGAAAATGTCGATAGGCACCATCGGAGAACATCCCATACTATTCCCTCTGATGCCCAAGGACAGAAGTGTCAGTAGGACACCCTCCAATCCCAAGTCATACGTAAGCAATCACACATCAAATCTCATCATTTCTCATGCATCCAATGCATATTCATAATAGTACTCAAATCATGATATTGAAACGAATCATTATAAACATAAGCAAATCAAAATGATAGAGTAACACAACAAATGTATAAAGATTTAAATGTTACTGTTCTAACACATATGTATCAACATCATAATGATTGAAAGAAATTTAGGGATTTCATTCCTTGAATAAAGCATAGTTCAATATTTGATGACTTATATGTTTATGGATATAACCATCCTTACCTTGGATGAGTTGATGATGAATTGAGAATACCAAGAATAGTCCAATAGAAGTGTTAAGGCCCTAAACAAACATCAATAATAAGTTAGAAAAGAAATCGGGAAGATCGGATGTCATTTGAGTCAAAACTGACCAAGGTTGCTGTCAGCAACAACTTTGGTCGATGGTTTTGGTCGATGGTATCGACCAAAATGATCGACCAAAATAGTCCTCGGGCAGAATAGTGGATTTTGGGGATTTTGGTCCGAAATGAGTCTTCCGGTGTTCGGATCAATCTGAAACTTGGAGGCATACTTAACAACAGTAGTAGGACACTATAAATCAAGGAATTAACCCAATCCAATGGTCTAATTAAAAAGCCCCAATTTGAGCTATCAAGTTCAAGTGATAAACATCATGGCATGAGTTGGAATTGATTGCATTATTGAGGAATAGCATGCAATAGCTAGAGGAACTAATAGAAATTCGATTGGAATCATATGGCAATGTTAAACATGAACATAATACACTTTATAGCTCAGTTTGATATCAAATGGTATGATGTTAATAGGTAAAGCATGGAATACATATGCTAGGCATGAGATATAAGCATTAGCATCAATGAATGGCTAAGGGAATCATGGATTGAGCATGAGTAGGCACTTAGAGTGGTGGTTGAAGTTGCAGCACCATTCCAAATGTCCCATCAGCAAGATGACAATAGAAAAGAGTAGAATATGGTAGGGTAGAGAGTGGAATGAAGAGTCATACCTTAGTGTAGAAGATGAAGGCAAGAATCAATGATAAACTAAGTGTCTTTGATGAGATACCCTTCACACTAACCAAGGAGCTACTTTGGGAAGCTCTCCCCACGTTCCCAGGTGAGAAAAATGATTGCAAAAGGCTCAAGGCTCGAGGTCATATTAAATAGAAAAGGAATATTCCATGGAATCATTAACTTGGCAGACTGGGACATTTTGGTCGATGCTTTTGGTCGATGGTATCGACCAAAATGTTTTCAGCAGAAAACTCAGGTTTAGAACAGCAACTTCAAGTAGGGATTTGAAAGGCTATACAAGGTCAAATTGAGTGAGGTTTTCTTCTACAATTCAATCAAGAAGTCTAGTTTCGGGGAATACCTTCGGATTGTGCACAGGAGGTCACTTGGTACATCAACCATATTAATCTTCTCCGATGCGCAGACTTTCCTTAAACACTGACAATGCATTTAAGCAAGGGGTATCATTGTCAATGTCCATGGGCTCGGTCTCCGAATCATGATCATCAATCAGGATGGTCCATAAATCTCTTCTTCCACCGCTTCGGGTCCTCGGACCTGAATACAACAGTGGATCCGGGTCAGGGTCAAGGGTAGAATAGGGCTGGGTATTACAACCAATGAATCCCCATTGCTACCACAAGTCGTTCGATCTCAATACCCCTCCGATTAGGATCTGACATAACAGGACATCCTAGCCAAACAGTACTAGACAGCCCTAAGTATGTCATCCAACAGTTTAGGAAGGTGTCCAAAGGGCATCTCCGGAAACATCCCATAATATTCCCGTAGTTGTGCAAGGACAAAAGTGTCAAAAGGACACCTCTCCTTTCCAAACCATACTTAATCATTCACAAACATAAATCCATAACATCACATATATGGGAAATCAATAATAACATCCAACTTGCATATATTTGGTAAGTAAACCATACATGAATCAATTTAGTATAAATGAGTAATGCTACTGTAATCAAGATAGTGCATCAGTAGTATATCCTTGTAAGAATCTAATTAAGGAAACAAATCAATGATATTCAAATATAGAAACTAGATAATGCAATCTATGTAATTAAGGAAATAACCATCCTTACCTTATATAACTCGCAAAGGATCTTAGGGAATCAAGTAAGACCTTGACTAAACTTGTGAAGAAAGTCCTAAACAAGTGTATTTAACATATTAGGAAAGATACTTAAAAGGAAAGATATCAAAACATCCAAAACAGACCAAATATGAGGTTGCTATACTCATTGGTCGATTGGATTCGTCTACTGCCTCAGTCGACCAACAGAGACAGTGGCCTTCAAAAATCAGAGTTTTAGAACATGAAACCAAATTTGGTGGTTCAAAAGGGTACTTGCCACACCCCGCCCGCCGGCCTCAGTTGCCCGCCCGACAACCCGTGGGTGCGATCCGTCACAGGATCCACGGTTTTAGTCTATCAATAATAATAAATACAAATACATGTAATCAAGAGCAAGAAAAGTGCAATAATTAATAAAAAGGTTACAAGAGTCCAAATACTCCAATAAATATCCAAGAAAGGATCAAAGGAAAGAATCAAGAATCAAACATAATATCGAGATCAGCGGAAGCAAAATTAATAAACTAAATTATCTTCTTTCTGGTTTTCTTTTCTAAATCTAAAAACTAGTTTTCTAAATTATCAAGTAAAGATGTCCTCCAATCTTTCTCCATACGATCATCAAAATCCTAGCAATCTGCCTCCGTCGGTCATCAATGGGTGCTAAAAGTGCACACAAGCATCATCAGGAGGCTTCATGCTCTGCAAGTTCATGTATCACTGTCAGTGCCACATCAGCTTCATATGAGAAGGCTCTTTCATACGAATCATCTCCAACTTCCGACGTTGTGCAACCATCTGTACAATTTATATAATACATACAATGAAAAGAATGAGCTCTAACGAACTCAGTAAGGAACATACCATTCTCATATATATATCAATACAATCCACGAATGCATATATGAAATGATATGAATGCTGTTAAGATCTAACTATGCAAGTCTCTAACAGCTGACATGCTTTAAGATATACACCAGCCCTCCTCTGGGTAGGTTTAGTCACTCTGATCCGGCAAGGACTGGTTACCTCTGTAGGGATCCTGGGCAAAGGGGTAAGTCCACACCTGGCTCTCAAACCATGGCTGGGGGTTAAGTCAACACTCTCTCACCACGACCATTGGTAATGAGTACTGGCGCATGTCGGGGTCTAATCCAATGCAAGTCATAATGGTAACATACTATATGGAGTCCAGATACTTCCCCTATGGCACCAACCAACTCGGTTCAGTATCCTTCGCAACCTAGGAGTGAGAACCCTCACGGACTGGCTACCGCTGTTGGACTCCACTCCTTAACCCTATGGTCATCCACATATTGTTGGGGCGGATGCTCTCATGACTCCTCACGACACCCCGTCCGTTCCTTGGACGTCCATGAGCCCAACCCTAACATATGCAACCCTACCATTGCATGACCAACAGTGGACCACTGAGTCTCCACATGGACTGGTTACCGTTGTAGGATGAAACATAGTCACGTCACCATTGTCACGGGTCGCCCGGCTTCAATCCCCCTGCCGAAAGGGTAACAGCATGTGGGGTACCTAGCCATGCAATTCTAGACTCCCTAGGTATGTCATCCAGTAATCATGATAGTGCTAAAGGCATCAGTGAGCATGTGTCCCATACCACAGCTCTCTGATATCTCCAGCCAAGATATCCCAATGGAATACCCCTTCCATCACAACTACACTACATCACTCTTTATCATACCATGAACAATTGTGCAATATCATATAAGATGAAGTACATCAAAGAACACTACAAACAGCAAGTATACAATAAGATTCACATGTTTTATACATTTACAGCAAGATACGTGATCAAAGAATAGTAAATAGAACAGCTGAAACATCATGTATATGTAATTGCATATAAATAAGAATGCATGTCCTTACCTGCAATTATGTAAAATCCTTCTAACTTGAATTCCAGAAACTATTATAAGACTTTTACTTGAAACAGAGAACACCTATATACAGGGTTACAATAAGGTATAAGTTGAATGCATCAAAACGGATCAAATCTAGAAGTCAAATGGTTACTGTGTACCAGCCGGTCGCTCGTGCCGGTCGCTTAGGTTGAGCGACCTCCACTAGTGACTACCCCAAAAACAAAGAGTTTCAATCCGGAACTCAGGCTTCTGATCATCCGTTTTCAATCCGGATTTCGAGTGATCATAGCCTAAATCTCGAATCTAACACTCCCATAACCACTGGGTGACAAGAAACCTAACAAACACCATAAATAGATTACCCAGAACTCTCCCCTTGACTGGATCTATCCTTTTCACGAAAGCAGGGTTTCGTTTCCGGATGAATCACATCAAGAAGATTGGAAAGAAAGTTACAATTAAGTATAAGGGTAGCCACCATGATGAGGGGATGGGTTGACACTAAATTGAAAGATAAAGGATGAAGGGAGAATCCAATACCTTGCACCAGAATACCAGAAACAGAGAAGGATTGATCTCCATATTACTAACAGCAATTCAGAACTGAATCTTGCACGTTTCCACAGCCGTCTAACCTCCAAATATAGCAACCACGAATAAAATATTCGTAAAAGAGGCGAGGTTTACTATATATAGAAGTCAGGGGGCAAATTAGGGCAAAACCCCGGCAACCGAACTAGGCGGTTGCTCCAGGTGGTCGCTTGGTTCAATCGACCGCCACTAGCAATTGCCCCCATGTATATTGCTATACAAGGGTGCTTTGCTCATGGGGTTGATGACCAAGTACAACCTAACCATAATGAAGACATGGGGGAGATCTTAGTTCGAAAATCAATCTTAATAGGTCTATAACAAAGGGGTTAGAGTTTCATCATACATAACCTATGGCTCTCATGGAAAGGCTAGGGAGAATCAAGATTCACCCTAGGTAAAGAGAAACAAAGAATGCACAATCTAAAAAGGTGTTGGGGAGTTTCCAACAGATAAAAGAACATTAGGGTTTCATATATGGTTACCTCTCATGAGAGTTACCCATAATTAACTCTCACAAAAACAACCCAAGATAGATAAAGGAACATCTCATTAGTATTTCAAAATCAACAATGGCATTAGGAAGGGTCTACCAATGAGAGAAAATAAGGTTCTCAATTAAAGTGAAAGGAAAGAAATTATAATCATATGATTAGGGATTTACTAACAAGGATCCGTGTATCCCATGGAAAGACTAGGGAGAATAAATATTCACCCTTAGGGCAAAGAATTTACAATCAAGAAAGGTTTTGGGGAGGGTCCAATGAATTACATAAATAAAAGGGTTCCCAAGAATTTCCCCTCAAAATCTCTCCCTTTTGGTTTGCAATGGTCCAAGGAATATTAGGGATCAACTCCTCAATCATGAGGACACAAGGGAAGGTCATGGCAATAGTATGAGACCTTCCCCACAATCATAAAGATAGGTAGAAAAATCAAGGAAAGTGTCATCAAGATCTTTGGTGTAGTCCAGTTCAAGAATCATCGCCATATGGCTTCAAGAACATAGAGTGAATCCCCAATTCACTCTAGGGCTAAAAGAATTAGAGAAGAGGTCATTACAGTAGTGTAATACCCCTCTCATGATCAGAAGTAGAGAAGAAAGAATGAATTAAAGAAGAAAAGAATTGAATACTAACCTTTTAGAAGAGAAACCGATGAAGAAACCTGAACAGATGCTTGAGGATCTTCCTTGGCTTTGGAGGAGAGGTTCTAGGGCTCTTCCCACGTTCTCCAAGGCTTAGAAACATAGTGGGAAAGTTTACTACAAAATTGAAAGAAATAAAGCTTTTATAAAAACCTTCAAAACAGAAAATTACCAAAATGCCCCTGCCTGGACAGCTTATTGAAAAATAGGAATTTAATGGGCTTAACTTCAATATTTTTGGATGGGCTTCTTTCAACACATCATACTACTTACCTAGTATGGAGGGAAGTCTTCAAACTAGGTCCAACTAAGCTTTAGGCCCATCAACCAAGTTCTTCTTCACAAATGAGTAGTCCAACTCCAAATCAAATAAGGTTTACATAAGGAAACACCATCATCAATATCCATGGGTTTTGGGTCAAAAACCATATCTTCTACTGAGATGGCCCACAAAGACTTCTTCCTTCATTTTGGGACATTGGATCAACCCTAAGGGAAAGGTCTGACATGGCTTCCTAAGATTTTCAAAGATAGTAAAACTAAAATCACAGTCCAACTTCAAAGTCAACATTAAACAACCCTACTTCACCCAAAACAGATCGGGTTTTCGGGCTAGATTTGGGTTGGATGTTACAGTACTAAACAAGAGGGAAACTACAATGGTAGTATACTAGTATATAGAGGACTTCAAAACACTAATCATATCAAGTCTTCAAGTTACAAATTAGGAAACGTAAAGTTACCATAATTAGATCAATCATGGTTCTCAAAGAATTCATAGTAAAAATCATGGTTCTTGAAGAATTCATAGTAAAAATCATGGTCAAGAACAATAGGATGATGGATCACTAAATGTGATAAAGAAATCATGAAAAGCATGCATAGATCTTCAAGAAAAATAGATCTAAGACTGAAGAACATCAATCTAAATAAGGAAAGAGAATGAATACATGCTTTCCTTCAAAAGCGAGTGATGATCTTGATGAAGATCATCCACCAAGCTTTAGATCCTTAGGAAAAGAGAGGGAAAGAGTATAGTGATGGTTGCAACAGAGATACAACATCACTACTACTGTCCTCAATCAGAAAAGGAAATAAAAATAATGGAGAATCAAAGATGAAACATAGAAGAGGATGATCACATACCTTTTTGTATAAAAGCACGAGTTTTGACGAATATCCGTCAAGAAAATCACCAAGAATGCAGAGGAGATGACTTGCAGAGGGCTCTGGTTCGCCAAAGAGTTTGGAGGTAGAAAATACGAAGTAGACTCGAGATTGGACTTAAATAGAGCAAGCAAAGACCTAATTAGCAAAATCAGATCTCATTGGTCGATTGGATTGGTCGACTGGCCCAGTCGACCAATGAGTCGACCAATCAAGACAACAAGTCCAAAACAGGGAAATGAAGGTTCAGATCAAATCCAAACATAAAGGGGTTTTGCACACACACCAAGTGACTTACCTAGTAGGTAGAAATGCCTTCGAACCAAGCCAGAGAGTAATCCAAGTCTATCAACTAATTCCATCTTCATCAGGGTGCAGTTTCCATAAATGAAACACTGACATCAACTCTCATGGATTCTAAGCCAAACACCAAGTCTTCCACTGGGATGGCCCATAGCTGACTTCTTGCTTTACTTCGGGTTGTCGGACCTACAAACAACAAGGTTTCCGGATCAAGGTTAGGGTTGGGTTTCACAGAAGTGGCTACTTTGGGGTATTACCTATGGTCATGATTGATTTGACCTAAAGGGGCATTACCGGGAAAGGAGTCAATCCTAAGTATAGTGATGGTCTGGGGCTAAAGGAAATGCTTGATTCAACTGCACCCTAAAAGTGTTTGCTGACACCAACTGTATGTGTTACACTAGTGAACATTTTAAGGACAAAAAGGTGATCTCTCAGAGGAATCAAGATACCTTTAGTCTGGTGAGTTTGAATAAACCTAGGACATTGTGGTATACTAATGCTTATTTGATTTGTTTTTTTGAGTGATGTGCCATTCTGGGCCTTCGGGAAGGTTTCTAGTTTGGGGCTCACGCGTGCAGGTATATCATCGGTTGCACAACCCATTTTGCCAGTATGACTTGTGGATGTTTGTGTCTGGGACACAAATGGTCTATGTATCTGGGATACATAGCGAAGAGATCAATATATATATATATATATATATATGGGATATGCATGTGTGTCTGGGACACAAGAGGTCTATGTATCTAGGATACATAGCAGAGAGATTGAATGTGTATATCTGAGATATACATCTGTGTCTGGGACACATTGTGAAAGAGAGATTAACACTTTCCCTTGTGCAAGTGGGAGATGTTGAGATTTTATAATTATTAATTTAATTATATGCCCAAGGGCAATATTGGAAACTCACTATTAGAGTGGTTACAAAATATAGGGTTATATATTTGTAACCACCACATCATTGAAGAGATACGAGATTATTTGTGCGTGAGATTTTTTCCAAAACAAGGCGGCTCCCATCTCTCTCTCTCTCTCCCCTCTCTCTCTCTCTCCTAGAAACGTAGGAAAGGAGTTCCTTGCTTTAGATCTCCTGACCATCCTTTCCACACGACATTTGGGTTGTGGAACTTGTTCCTTTTCCTAGTGATTGTGGAATCACACCGGTGGAGCTTTGGTGGAGGAACGAGGACGTGGATCCAGTTTACTTCCGCTGCAGATACTCTATAATTTAAGAAAGCAAATCCAGGTAAGGATTTTTCCCTATCAATTATGGAATTGAAAATTATATGGAGTATTACCTACAAAGATCATTATATAGATTAAAGCAATAAGAGCGTATGTCAATAGCTGCCACTTTTTCAAATCATGCAAAAATAATAGCAATTCATGAAGTAAGCCAAGAATGTGTTTGGTTAAGATCAATGATCTCACACATCTAGGAAACATGCGGTCTTCCATTAGAAAAAAGAGTTTCAACAATATTACATAAAGATAATGTTGTATGTATAACTCAATTGAAGGGATGATACATCAAAGGAGATAGCAAAAAACATATTTTTTGAGATTGTTTGAATTTTATGATCGAGGAACCTATTGCCCAGTTTCCGAGTCTTACAGATGATATGCTCCGACAGAATGTTTGTGATCGACTCATAGGTTTCTAGTATATTAGTCTCTTAGACTTGTATATCTAAACCTCTTTCATCGAGCATTGCTACTACTATGCTTTAAGTGTGAGGAGGTCAAGATGTAAGATGTGTATATCTTTCTCTACTCCCCAAGCATAGTAGGTCAACTCATAGTCGAGCTGTGATGCTCCATCTAGCTGAGAGATATCAATTTTTTTCTAGTGTGAGAACTTTTGCTTGTATGTAGAACTCCTTCCTCCTGATCAAGTATGATCGACTATATCTTGAGCTCCCATACTTGTGATTTTGATGAGATTTTGCTATCCACCAGCTTAAAGGTTTTGAAAATATTGTATATAAGACTTTTGTTGTTGAAGCTAAACACATTGTTGCTGCTGAATTCCAGTGCTGGTCCAGCAGCGTGATTATTCTTATCAACTTCTTGTTGTAAAGCAGCAGTTTGTTAGTCGAGATGGTGAAATGCTTTTTACTCCAAGATTTGAATACCTCCTTGACCCCTTTTTAGCTTTGGCAATAAGATGTATGGGGTGCCATGAATTTTTCTGCTCCAAACATTACATACCATTGGGAGAAATCAACATGTTCAGCTCAGTGGTTCCAACTCCAACTGCCGCCTCTAAGTCTCCAAGTGGCATTAAACACCTTCTCAGGCACTGTTGTAGACGTTAAGTCTTACAAGCATCTACTTTCCTTCGAAAAGAACTTAAAATCATTCAAAAATCTGTCAATACTTGAGGTCAGCTTTTTTATATTATACAAAGCAATTATGGCATTTGAAAGAACAACATTTGATGCCATTAGATTCTTCATCACATAAGCATGAAGCTATAGCCCAAAGTCCAGTTGCTGCAGCTGAGACCTTCAGTGGGCTGATCATTTTGCACATTCCCACTAATCATGGTGTTCGAAACTTCTATATTTCTCTCTGTTAATAAATAAAAAATCTGCTTTGCGAAAAACCATGTCTCCAAGTTCTGAATACATGAAAATTTCTGAACTTGCAGCAAAAAGATCACTGTCATACTCACTTCCCATATGATTCCATCAAGAAAATATCAGAAATTGTCCGGAGACTCTGTGATATCTCTGAACTTACTTACCTTTAGAAACGTCAAATGAGACGATGACTCTACAATTAACATCTTCACTCTCTATCTTTTATTTTTGAAGTCAACGTTTACGCGTCTGTGCCTTTTCTCTACCTTGTTTGATCCCAGTGATCAGAACAGAATCAGAACGATCTAAGAAGCTACCTTTCCAAAAAGAAAAGAAAAGAAAAGAAAAGAAAAGGAAAGCAAAGAAAAAGGAAGAAAGTTTCTATACGCGGTTGCTAAGCCAATTCTTACTCCATTAGGTCTCTAAACAGATTGACTTTGGATTCTGAACTGAAAACAGGAGTGAACAAAGAAGGGGAAAATGCCTAGAAGAAAAACGAAGGAGACCCCAAAATCCAAAGATGAGTTGCCAGAACCCAATGATCAATCACCGGCACCGACGCACATACTTGGTCTCAGGCCTAGAAATCTCGTAGGACTTAAAATGAAGCTTAAAGAAAATCCTGAGTCTCTCCACGGAAGAAATGAGGTAACTCTTTCTCTCTCTCTCTCTCTCCGTGTCTATCTAGTGTCTTTAATGTGAAATCTATTAGGATTTGCAAATATGGGTTAGTTTCCCCGTCGGTATTACAACTGAGATTTCTAGTTTTTTGGTCTTCCTTCTTATTGATTGATCTCTTATCTTCACGTTCTGTTTAACTTGGGTTCTTACCCACCTCAAGTTCATGGCTGAAGTCTGAGATTTATCTGTGTCTATAAATCCAAGAGATTCATCTTGGATTATACTACTTTTTTTTTCTTTGGTTTGGATATGTCAGTTGCATACGATGCAGAGGTTTTTGAAGCATTGGGTATCAACTTAAAAGCCTTGACATGGGTTCATCAATCATTCCAAAAGAGAAATTGAAGGAATAAAATCGGAAATGACAATGTGGGATCAGGGTTTTTGTGCTCAGTCTTCAGGTTAACTAATTTTTGTAAATATTATAACTTGAAACGTGCCATTTTTATAGGATTAGATCGTTTGTGAAAGATATTAGGCCTAATAAAAGAAACTTGTAAGAGTACTAAAATAAAAATTGCCAAATTTGTTTTTTTTTTTGGTAACCCAAATTGCCAGATTTGTGGGAGCCTGAAGACAAAGAATTATTTTAGCATCTGTTATTTCAGATTTGTGTTAGCAGAATTTCCAACTTTCTGATTAGGTCTCAATCTGGGTTTCTTACAGAGAAGAAATATTTCAGTCATAGATTATGGTTTAGCGGATATACCTCTATGCTTCTGAAAGGAACTGAAGGGAAAAAAGAAAAAAAGAAAAATACTGAACCACAAAAACAGGACTGTTTCATATGATATTCCAATTAACTTACTCAAAATATTCAACTTCTAATTTAAACTAAAAAATGTTAAACTAGTCTAGTGGGAGTCTTCGGAGCATCTCAACAAGAAATTGAAGCAGTTTATGGAAGAAAAAATGGAAAAAGGATTGTACTAATCTCAACTGGATAAGCCAATCATTACTTACTAGAAGATCGATCTCATGTTTTATCTTGGGTCATTTTTGTAGGATGGGGAAACTCCCTTGCACACAGCTGCAAAGCATGGTAGCAATGAAGCGGCAAGATTACTTCTTTCTCATGGTGCTTCAGTGGCAGCTAAAGACAATGTTTGTTTCCTGCTCTTTCTCATTGTTCAGTTTTAGCAAAACCAGTGGAGAAGAATTTTACGTATGCATTCTGTAACTCTTTGATGTGCAACATTCATGCAGAAAGGGGTGACTCCCTTGCACCTTGCTGTGTTGTACTCGCAAAAGACCGGTTATTGCTCAATCGTGAGGACATTGCTTGACTACAATGCTGATTGTAATGCCGAAGATAATGTACGCACCTTGGCATACCATTCCACATTTACAATTTTCACAGATTAGTTGAATTAAAATTATACTAATATCTACTGTTGAGTTACTGGACATGGTTTTAGGATGGAAGAACCCCATTGAAGCATCTTTCACAAGTTCCAGAAAGAAAGAATTTGAGTGAGATCCTCCATAACCATCTGGGAAAGCAAAGGAAACGAAAAGTCAATGAATTATGTAGCGATATAAAAGCTAAGATGGATGAACTTGAACAAGAACTGTCAAAAATTGTGGGATTGCAAGAGCTAAAAGTACAACTGAGGAAATGGATGAAGGGAATGGTTTTGGATAAGAAGCGTAAGGCTCTTGATATGCAAGTTTCTACACCCAAGGCGCCTCATATGGCATTTCTTGGCAATCCTGGAACTGGTAATTATAGGAATTGTACTATTTTGCTTCTAAGTTCACTTCACATCCCTATAGACTCATCTATGCAAAATTAGAGCTTGACATTGTATAGTTGTTTCTACAATCACAAATATCATAAGACATGAATGAGATACTTAGCTTCTACCAATAAGAAAAAATAAAGAATGAGATACTTAGCTGTTGCTAGAGATAAGATAGGACTCAAATCCTATCCAACAGCAGCACCGTGTTTGCATTCACCCAGACTCTCTTATCCACATAAAATAACGAATACATATTTGAAGTCAAACTCAGTGCTGCTGCTCGAGAGGGTTTGAGTCCTTCTTATCTCTTAACAACTATAATTTGATTTTATACCTGATTAAATCCTTTCTATATACGTGGAGCATAACTGAAATATCTGCAGACTTGACTTCGATTTTATGTGTATCTGCATCATATGATTGTGTTGTGTAAATCTCTTTGAATAGGTTTTTAAGTATTTCTTTATTTTTCAATTTAAAAAAAAAAGGGAAAAAGTGATTGTAGTTACCATGTTAACTATACTGTGTAGCATCTGGGATTACTGGGAAGCAAGAAAACCTATTTATACTGGACGTCCGCATCTTTGTTTGGTACATGTTGCTTTTCTTTCCCCTTTTCTTAGTTACATACAGAGACGTTCAAGAAATATAGAAGCCACAATTGAAATCTGAAACCACCTTCTGTTTACAAACTAGAAAAGATACAAAACCTATCTCAGGCTAATCAAGTAATTTCAATCATTCTTTTCATAAATTGCTAATACAACATATTTATTGTTTCGTTTGTTTATCAGGTAAAACAAAGGTAGCTCGGATACTTGGAAAATTTTTCCATATGGTGGGAATTTTACCTACAGACAAGGTAAAGGAAGTACAAAGAACGGATTTGGTTGCGGAGTACATTGGACAAACTGGACCGAAAACACAGGAAGTGGTAAGTGAGAGATGCTTTTTTTTTCCCTTCTTTTTTTTTGGAGAAAGAAAAAAAAAATCTCTGCAATACTATTTGTAAACTTATTCACAGCAGTGAACTAAGATGATAATGCATCATTATCAGATTACAGAAGCAGAAGGAGGAATTCTTTTCATAGATGAAGCTTATAGGCTTATACCGACGCCTCGCGAATGTACTAGAGACTTCGGATTGGAAGCGTTAGAAGAGATCATGTCTGTGATGGATAGTGGAAAGATTATTGTTATATTTGCTGGTTATACAAAACAAATGAAAGGTTTAGTCTCGTCAAATGAAGGATTATACAGAAGGATCACGAAATACTTCTCTTTCGATGACTTCAATTGTGAAGAACTAGCTCAGATCCTGCTTCTCAAGATGAACAATCAAGAAATGTCTAGCTGGCTGTTTGGATTTAAATTACACCCAGAATGTACCTCAGAAGTTGTTGCAAAATTGATAGAAATGACAACAACAGTGCTGCAGCGGCAGAAGATGAATGGAGGTTTGGTGGATTTGATTCTAATCAATGCCAAAGAAAATTTAGACTATAGGCTTGATTTTGATTCTTCTGATGAGGATGATTTACAAACTTTCATCCTTGAAGATCTTGAAGCAGGTCTTAAATCATTATCTCAATTAGATTTTTCTGTTGAATATTGACTCTAGAGATTATGTTTATTATTGTGATAATCTGTTTTAATCAATAGCATTGGAAACTAGCCAGGAAATCTATTGCTTTAGTGTTACCATGAAATAATCACTGTTCGTTGCAAAAGAAGAAGAAGAAGAAAAAAAGGATTTTAAAAATATTCCATACCTTCTTGCAAGTCATTGAGCATATCTAGTTTAAAGTCTCCTTCAAGTCATGCTAACTATGAGAGTCACTTTTTTTTTGGATGAATCCAAAGGATATTAAACAGTCAAAAGAAACATCTCCCATGAAAGGGCAGGATCATAGAAGAGGGAAAAAGCTCTCAAAACAAGCAAAGGATTGGCCTACTTCTTAGTTAAGCTGAAATTAAGGGTAAGAAGGAGATGAATTCGAGAGAAGAAGAAGATGAGAGAGATGACAGACAAATACTAACAATTACATGCTTCGGTTGCTCTTAGCAAACTTGCATCCATGAGATGAATGAAGTATTTTGAACTGGTGATAAGCCTTAGGAAGGTGAGGATAATGTCAAGTCATCATGCCCCTCATGTCCTAGGCAACACACATGCTACAATGATGGGGCAGGTGATGAGCACATTTATGTGTGAAATCTTAGGGCATAAAGTATGCATTTTACACTCTTAGAATGGAACTACCTTGGGTTTTATGTTGTTTTTGCAAATTTTAGGATTTTTCAAGATTTAAGCAAACATTTGGAATTTTGGGTATGAAACATGCAATTTTACAAGTCAAGAGGTCCGTTCAAATTCTCAAGTGGAAAAATGGGCTTGATCTGGAGCATGATGGCCTAGAGATGTGATTATGGGCCAACTCCAAAATATTTTAGAAATAAAAAAGAACATAGAGAAAAAGAGTCCTTGCATACTTCAATATTTTATTTTATATTTGGGACTTGATCAAAGAAGGAAAAAAGAGGAAAAATAGTCATATTCAAAGAAGAAAGAGGGAAAAATCCCGCTTTTTGAGTGTCTCTATCCAGTTTCGATCAAGCCCTTCATCGAATGGTCATCCGGTGTCCGATCGAGCTGATTTTGGGGGGAGAGCTTCACGACTTCTTGATCCTCAAATCCAACAGTGGAATTGTGCATTTGATTTCTCTAAGTCAATTCGATTAGTACGCAAAACCCCCTTGGTTGAGTCAGATAGGAACTCTGAGTTTGATTCAAACTTTGTCAAGAATCATATCCCATGTAAACCATATAAAAGGAGAGCATACTCCAGCAAGGGAGGACGTTTTTTAGAGCTTAGAAGGAGCACACTTTCGTTTCTCTTTAGTTTATTTAGGCTTTCTTTAGTTTTCTTTGATTGCTTTTGTGAGATTCTAATTTTTAGATTGAATGTTTAGGTTTAATTTTTCTATGTAATGCAACTTCAATTTCAATTTCAAGTTAAGTTCAAGTTTAAGTTTCAAGTTTCAAGTTTGAGGATTCGTTTTTCTTTGGGTTTAGACAATTGCAAATCTAGATCATTTTAGATATGGTTGTTAGTGTTGGTTGAGATTCAAATAATTTGTTCAAGTTTTTTTTATTATTCGAGATTCAAAGATGCAAGTAAGTAACATTCACCAATAATCTCCTCTCCCCCTCCATTCCCGCTTCTATCTACCCATCTATATTCTTAACTTAGGATTTATTTTTCAGCATTTATTTATTGTCCTCCCTTCCCCCTGGTTCATTGATCAAAGATGCCTACAATCATGCCTCTCTTTGGTTAAGGTTTCCCTTTTCCTTTTATTGCTTTATTATTTACTTTTTGCAATTTATTTTTCAGCATTTATTTATTGTTCTTCTTTCCCCCTCGATCCTTGATCAAAGATGCATACAGTCGTGCCTCTCTTTGGTTAAGGTTTCTCTTTTCCTTTTATTGCTTTGTTATTTATTTTCTGCATTTTTTTCTCTCTATATGTGTTCCCCCAATCTATAGACTGTAAGCTACGGCAAAAAGTTCATGGTCAAAGCCATCCTAATTATACTCCCCTTCCCTCAATCTAGAGCTAACACTCAAATCACTTCCCATTTATTTATTGTTTGAATTTTTTTTCCTGCCTTTTATTTATGCGTTGGTTATATTTGTGTTATCTTTAGTTTCAATTCGATCGAATTAGATGTATGGATTAGGACCGCTCGTTTAGTTTTATTAATTAGCTAACAAATTTGAATCATTGCACTCTCGCATTACTTTTAAGAGGTTAAATTCTAAGTGGCATATCTCCTTGAGATTGACCCGTTAACTACACGATACCGTGCGCTTGCGGTTATTTTTATTTTGCAAATAGCAGGCAAAGGGTCACGATCCCATGAGGGCAAGCTAACTCCAAAAACCCGTCCTCAGTTTGGATTGCAAACTGCAACTTACTTATCGTTTATAATCGCCGGCCAACCATACGGCGGTGAATTTGTTCCTAGGCCTTGTACACACCATCCATCACACTATGGGAGCTGGCCATGCCTGAATTTGTTACCTTAAACCCAAGGAGGGGGATGTTGAAGGTAGGGCTAGTGACTGGTGTGAAGTCGTAAAAAGGTAGCCATACTGGAAGGTGCGGCTGAATCACCTCCTTTTCAGAGAGAGCTAATGCTTTTTGGGTATTTTGGTTTGTCATTGCATCACACCCAAAAAGAAGCGAGCTACGTTTGAGCTAAGCTTGGAGATGGAAGTTTGCTTTCATTGCTTGACGGTGAAGTGAAGTAAGACCAAGCTCATGAGCCTATTATCCTAGGTCAGAACAAGTTGATAGAATCCCCCTTTTTACGTCCCCATGTCCCTCCCATGTGGCGACATGAGGGTGCAAAAGGAAAGAGAGGAATGGGGTTTCTCTCACTTTTGTCAAAGCGAGCCCTAGGGGGAGGCCTGCACGATGGGCTATTAGCTTAGTGGTATAGCACATCCTTGATAATTGCATCGTTGTGCTTGGGCTGTGAGGGCTCTCAGCCACATGGATAGTTCAATGTGCTCATCAGCGCCTATCCAGGAGATGTGGATCATCCAAGGTACATTAGCATGTCGTACTCCTCCTGTTCAAACCGGAGTTTGAAACCAAACTTCTCCTCAAGAGGATGGACGGGGCAATTTAGGTGAGATGTAAAGTAGATCAAACTTTCTATTCACTTATGAGATCTAGGCAATCTGGAGGGGGACCTCCATGGCTCCTCTCTTCTCAATGATCCATACATCCCTTATAATCAATGTATAGACAACTATCTCTCGAGCACAGGTTTAGGTTCGACCTCAATGGGAAAAAGAAGCACCTGACAACACATCTTCATTGTCACATTCCTCCAGCCAGTACCCTATCTAGAATACACGGATGTGTGATCCACAGCCCCAAAGATCAATTTAGGGTAATCACATACCCACATAGCACAATAATATAGTTAAAAGTAAAATCGAATCATTGCATAACTATCATTAAGGAAACAATCAAAGAAGGATCTTAAGATAGTTCACAACGAATATCAAAGTGCAAAATAAATGATACCAATAAAGGAATCAAAGTATAGAGTATCGCATAAATAAACTCTATAATCAAAGTAGAAAGGTAGATCAATCTGATGTGCTGCAACCAAATGAACTAAAGAAATGAAGAAGTCTAAGAATCAATTTAAGTCTAATCGTAAATCTCCTCGAACTCAAATAAAGTATGTCTAAACTCGAAGATTTCCAAATCCAAATACGAGAGCTCTAGCTCTAGAATGGGACTAATCTTGGTATGCACCATCGCCACACTGGAAATCTTCATTGTTATATTCATAATAGCTAGAACCTTGCATGAAATACAAGTCACCCGTCGTGGCCTCGTAGTCCTGGGTGTCGAAGTCATCGGTACCTGTAACAAGATTTAACAACATTGTCCCCGAAAGTTGAGCTCAAAAGAACTCAGCAAGTAGTTCAATCACAAATAACAATTACAAAAAGTTCAGAACAAACATGATGCAATATGATCATGTTTATATATATCTTTCTATATGATGAGATATCAGTTGTGTATGTTATATTGTTATGACTAAATTGGGAATGTGATTGAATAGGTATGATTTGGGATTGGGGAATGTCCTTTTGACATTTTTGTCCTTGGACATCAGTGGAAATAGTATGGGATATTTCCGATGGTGCCCTTTGACGCTTTCCTGGATTATTGAATGTCATATCTAGAGCTTGTCTAGCGGTGTTTGGCTAGGATATCCATGTTATATCAAACCCGATTCGGAAGGGTATTGAGACCGAGTGACCTGTGGAAGCAAGGAGATTTACGGGCGCTTAAGACCAGTAACCAACCCGTGAGAGGACATGAATCACATTGTTGGGGTCATTTATTGGTAGGGTTGCAAATAGTATACTTCGGCTAATGGGCGCTCAAGACCGGTATCCAACCTGTGAGAGGATATGAGAGCTTCCCATCTATTATTTGTGGATGACCAATAGAGTTGATGAGTCTGTAGTCTGGGATTACGCTGACTCTAATGAGAAGGATACCAGAAAGGATCGCCCGGGGCAAGGAATGGACGTATCTAACTTTTACTTGATATAACCAAGTAGATGACTTGCATTTGGCTAGGATTTACTTTGACATGCGCCAATACTTAGACCAATGGTGATGTGAGAGAGTGGTGACCTAAACCCCAGCCATGGAATGTCCCGAGGGATGCATAACCCAACTACCACTGGCAGAGCCCAAGATATCTAGATGGTTGAGGGAGAGTGACATGACCTACCCAAAGAAGTATGGTGCTATAACTTAAAGCATGTCTGCCAATAGAGACCAGCATACATAGAGTTAGATTCATACATGCATTGTCTGTTTCATATCATATTGCATCTTACTATGTTTTGTTATCATGTTATTTATGTTGTTAAGGAATAACTTGCCTTGCTGAGTTCTTTTGAACTCACTCCTTTTTTTTTTAGCAAATATCTTTGTTAGATTATCCTGTAGGTACTGAAGATTATGAAGGCTAGTATTACAAGGCGCAAACCAATGAAGCATACTTCACTCAAGGTGCTAGCGGTTACGAAGATTACATTGAAGATCCCTCAAGTGATCATTCTATATACCAAGATTAGCCCTACTTTGGAATGAAAGAGGCTCTTTTAGTTTCTTTTGTTTATGTTTATGAAGACATTCTTTATAAGACGAAAGAGACCTTAGTTTAGTTTGATTATTTCTTTTCTTTCTCACTTTTGAGAAACAGTTGTAACCTTTCCTTTTTAGTTTACGAGCTACATTTCCGCTGTGATATATGGAGTGATTTTCCGCACACTCTACATTTTGATTAGGATAAATATCACTTACTTCCCCTCTTAGCTGGACAAATAACACTTACACCCCCTCTTAATTGGATAATATCACTTATCTCCCCTCTTACCTAGCAAATATATCAAACACCTCCCCTCTGTTAACTTTCTCAGTTAAATTTAACTTTTACCGTTAAATATTTTTCTAAAATCCCAAACTACCCTTGGCTAAAATATCTTTTATTTTAAACCCCAAATATCAACCTAATAATTAAAATACTAAATTACCCTCAATTAAAATCATTATAAAAGCCAAAACACCATAGTTAAAACTCAAATTATCTTTAATTATTAAAAGCCCAACATATCCTTTTTTCTAAAAACATTTATCAAACAATTAAAAAAACATGTATTACTATCAAGTAAAATTAAAAATGCAATTAAAAAAAAGGGTATGTTGATTAAAGACGTCTACTATTTTGGGTTTTTTTAATTGTTTGATAAAAAAATTTTTTTAAGAAAAGGTATGTTGGGCTTTTAATAATTAAAGATAATTTAAGTTTTAATTATAGTGTTGTGGTTTTTAACAATTATTTAAATTGAGGATAATTTAGTATTTTAACCATTAGAGTGATTACGATAATTTAGGATTTAAATTAAAAAAGTATTTTTAGACCAAGGGTAGTTTGGGGTTTTAGAAAAATATTTAACTGGTAAAAGTCAAGTTTAATTTAGAAAGTTAACATAAGGGAGTTGTTTGATATATTTGCTAGGTAAGAGGGGAGGTAAGTGATATTATCCAACTAAGAGGGGGTGTAAGTGTTATTTGTCCAGCTAAGAGGGGAGGTAAGTGATATTTACCCTTTTGATTATTATATATTGGTATCATTCTTTCTGCACTCTAATTATATTGTCATTCTCTCTTCTTATCTTAATCTCTTGTTTATATTATTACACATTGATTATATCTTGTTCATGATTATGTTATTGTGTATGTGGGAGGATGATTTCCTCGATACTTGTTCTTTGGGGCTATGGATCACACACTCGGGTATGCCAAGTAGGGTACCGGCTGAGTGGATGTGACACTGGGTGTGATGGTGTTAGTGCTAGTTCATATGATGGGAGGTTTACTTTCATACCATATTGGTATACTGCTTCCAACATACTAGTTGTCCACGAGCCATCGAGAGGGATAATCGGGACACTTTAATGATGATGACCCCAACCATTATAACCCCCATAAGTAGATGTGGAGCCTATAGAGTCATCCAAGCTCACAAGTTGTCTGTCAAATCAAAATGGTCTTATGAGCCATACGATCGAGTATCGTCACTATAATCATAGCCATGTATGTGTTGCTGCTCCCCTTATGACCATCCCCCCCTCCCTGGCCAAGTGTAGCTCGTCAGACGACCACAATGATCATCATCCTGGGTGGCATGAGTGTACTGAGTCTCTCTATTGTATCTCTCTGGGGGATGTGTCTTTGATAATGGAACATATAATCGCTCATGTACTCCTCCACCTCCACCAAGACCATTGTCATCATCATCATCATCCCTTCAAGTCTTACTGGGACTAGGAGCAAGGGTGTCATCTAGATCATCCTCGTGCATGCCAGGCTTCACCATCCAATCCTCATCAATAGTGGCGGCAGCTGCCTGTGCATGTGCTTACCCCTCTTGAGATGCCATGTACTCATCTACATCAACTCCCGCAGCTTGAGCAATGAATGGGTCTGGCTTACCTCCACGATGATCTGACACCAGCTCACCCCTATCCAATAACCTATCAATGAGGGGATGCTGCTCATTTGCAATGACCTTGAAGATATTTTTGAGCTAGATATCCCTATCCATGTCACGGTTAGCATGTTTCCTAACATGCTCTATCTTCAACCTCATGTTTTAGTGGCAATGCACGAGGTCATTCAGGCACTGACTTCCCAACATGTTCCTCCTCTTGGAGTGAATCATGTCAAATGTACTCCAGTTCTTCTCGCACCCAGAGGCATAGCAAGTCTAGGAGAGGATCTTCACTACCACTCTTTGGAGGTTCTTTGCATCGCCCCCATACAAAACCCACCACTCAGCTACATTATCACAAATATATTAAGTTAATACTTTAATGCTTAATAAACAATCCTACTTATATAGTTATATGTAAAATGTAATAATAATAATAATCATGCATCTATCCTGGGTCATAATTTTATAAATTATGTACAACATCTTAACCAAAGACTCCAAGTACATCCCTAAACATCTTTTTCTACAATCATTTGTATAGATGGTTAGCTAAATTATTTCAAAAATAAAAAGCAAGTACTAAGTTCTAAATACCTGATATCTCATCTCTATGTGGCAATTTGATTAGACCATTGGGTTCAGCTCCAACTTCGAAATAACCTACATGACGGCATTGAGCAGGTCTGACCTCAACCCCAAAATTTCGTTATACTGATATTTGGGGTTGAGATAATAGGCTGCACAATTCACAAACTCACAGTTAAAGACTTTGACCTGTCATTGAATGAATTACTAATATCTACAATACAAATTAATAACCCACACTAATTACTTACCCGCCTTATGCATCGGATGCATTAGATGAGCGGTCCATCGAGTGTGCACAATATTCAAGTAAGCAGTGTGACCTCTGGGGTTTGCTATTTGTATGGCTATCTTAATGTGCTCAGGGGCTGCATAAAATGTGGGGCATAGTGGGCCCCCTTGGAGGAGTCAACCATACACAAGAACTTGATTTATGCGCTCCAAAGTCTTCAGCACAATAGTCACATTCCTCTAAAACTCATCAAATGAGATTGTCACCTGCGTTGTGCGCCCACTATTTGTACTAAATTATTACAAACAAATTAAGTTAGTAATAGATACTACATAGTAGATATTCATAGTATAAATGTTTAAGAACTTGTTAAATTAAATAGTAGAGAGAAAAAAAAAATACTTATTTGGATCCAACCCAAGAAAACCACTCCTTTGATGCAAACATAGTTCTAAGGCCAATCTTCCTCTCCTGGATACTATTAAGGGCGATGAAATTTGTGGCGAACTCATTGTTTGGGTCAGACTAACTCACTTTCACATGTTCGCCTCATCATATCCAGAGCAACGTTATGATTATAGGTGAAATTAGTTACCTGCATGGCCTTCTCCACTGTGGTATGGATAATATTGATCTTACTGATGTCCTTTAAAACATAAGGTTGATACAGTGAGCCATACAAGGTGTCCAATAGAGATTATACCCAAGTGTATTCATCAGTACCTCACTTTCCTTCTTGAAGTTGGAGCCATTGTCGATGACAATCTACACCACATTTTTCTTCCCAACCTCATCAATAACATCCTGCAGGAGTTCAAGTATATACCTGTGCTCTTTTGTTTGGCCAATCACATCCACATATTTTTAAAAAAATGCTTCTCCTGTCACAATACATTATAAAATTGATGGTAGACTTCCTTGATAGACTGGTCCACTCATCACACATAATGGTGCATCCATATGACCCCACATAGCATGGTTATCAAAGCGCCCGCCTAGGCGGCAAAGAGGTTTTTGAACCGCTTAAATTGTTGCCGATTAACTAATGGGCTGATTTCTTGCCGCTTTTTTGCTCAGGCACTACCGCTTTGCCGCCTAGATGCTAAAATAACCGCTTTTTTTTACATTTTGTAATTTGTGCTCTCTTTTTTTAATTATAATTTATTCTACAATGCCGTATAGAAATTTAAATATGTGAGCCATTCGGAATCGAAGCCCAATTTGCAAATGAACTCTGAGGCCCAAAGTGTCTGTCGACAACAGAATGTAAAGCAGGAGCCATATTCAATATTGATAATCAATGAATCATTAAATAAACAATGACATGGAAATCAGAATAATGATATCTATTAATTTATCATAAACTATGTCTTTCAGATCTTGCATCAAAAGCCAGATTAGAACTTCCTTGAATTGCTTCTTTTCAGCATAATTGAGCAAAACCTGGAATTTCATGGCAAGTACAGGAGAGGTGGTCAACATCCTTCTCCGCACCCACAACTTGCCATACTCTTGAGCTATCTCCATTTAAATGACCACGAGCAGCTTCTGGATGACATCGGGAACAAGAGCATCAACCATTTTTGGTAATTAATGATTGAAGTAGAAATAAAGGAATGAATGTTCAACACTGGAGGTACAGAAGTATTCAGATAGAAGATTGAGGTCTTGAGTGATCCATGATGTTTCCCCATTCATGTTAAATGGAAAACACTAATCTCTTGCTTGAAGAAGAAAACAAGATTCTTTCATGAGAAAGTCACTCTCAAGAGGTTAAAGCAGGAAGTATGGTAAGTGAACACGCTAAAACCTGAGGAGGTTTGGTTAAATAAGCACAGATATACTTAATTTTGGGTAACTTCAAGGGAGTCGTCATGCAGTAGCCTTATCCTGGCTTGATTGACATGATCCACTTCAGAGACCCAAACCATGGGCAGAGGTACAGAAGTATGCAGATAGAAGATTGAGGTCTTGAGTGATCCATGATGTCTCCCCATTCATGTTAAATAGATAACACTAATCTCTTGCTTGAAGAAAACATGATTATTTCATGGGAAAGTCACTCTCATGAGAATTAAAGCATGAAGCATGGTAAGTGAACAGGCTAAAAACCTGAGGAGGTTTGGTTAAATAAGCACAGATATACTTAATTTTGGGTAACTTCAAGGACCTCATCATGCAGTAGCCTTAGCCTGGCTTGATTGACATGATCCACTTAGAGACCCAAACCAAGGGCTGGTTCCTAAGCCAGTTTTCTGGTCTTGCAAGGGCTGATAACTTAGTTACTTAGGATTCAAATTTTTATTTATTCTATTATGGTAGATTAACAGGATTACAGGCAGTTCTCCCTTCTTAGATATAGCTTAGTTTTCAATTTTAGCAGGCTTCTATTTTAATGCAATGAAGTGTAACTTATAAGCATGCGATACCATATCTATCTCTGAAATGAAGTGTAACTTATAAGCATGCAATACCATATCTATCTCTGAGAGAGAGAACAGCCTTCACCGTGTTTGTGTGTGTTAACATAACATCACTCTTCCCCCTTCTCATCCTTCTATTGTTTTCTCTGTGAACCCACCATGGCAGATCACCAATGGTCCGCACCAGCCAAGGTTACCAATTATAACTTTATCCTATGTGACTGCTTTTAGCATTAATGCAAATCTTAATAAAAAAAACTAAATACACCTCTCACTGCTAACCAGTAGAAAATAATTATTATTAGGTGATTTCTGGCTTTGTAACTTGGAAGCTCATTGCTTTTGCAGGAATCAAGAATTTTTTGCAAGTTGTCCTGCATCGAACCACTTGTTATGAAATTTAGAAAAGGGTAAATTACACCTTAGGTGCTTAAGTTTTATGGAAAGGTTGTCTTGGGTGCTATATCTCCGAAAGTGGGACATCTGAGTTGTCCTTCTCATTAGTCATACTCATAAATAATGTAAACTCCCAAATTTATCCCTCACAACCCCATTTTAAGTCGACCTCCCTACCCTGCTGCTCTGCCAGTGACTGCCTCCACCCTCATATCTTCCCAAGATTCTGCCCATGCCTAGACAATGGGGAGAGACAACGTGTAGGGAGCATTGTGGTGAGGAACAGCAGGGGAGGGCACCATCGTGTGGGATGAAAACGCACTGTTGTAGGTTGAAGAGATGGAGATGGCAGTAGTGGCTGGAGAGAATGTGAAGAGGACTTCTGAGGGTTTTGGGAATTTACTATTATCTTAGTTTGGAATATCTAAAAAGGCACTTCAAATGCCAATTTTCAAAGATTGGGTACTTGAGGTACAATTTACCATTAAAAAGAAAAACATTGTATTCTCCCAGGAGCAATCTCATTGCTTTAAAAAGATCTAACATACTTACAAGCACGTGGCTGCCTGCCTTCATCAACAAGTGTGCTGCTCAGTTCAGGTTTTGAATGATTACATCCTGACAGCATCCTGTATTTGTTGCAAGGCCAAGAAAGGATGACATGAGAACTGGTCCTAAGGTATTCTTTCAAAATTGAATAAGAGTAGAGTATATGTAACATGCTCTAATTCAATTGAGACACTCAACACAACTTCATTCACACATCACATAAATGGTTGTAAGCATGGAAGAAAGATACAGTACCGCATCCACAACACAATGGCCTAAGAATGTGTATGTATCAACCAGAAAACTGACAATTGAAAACCCTACTTTACACAAGTGATTTTGGTTACACGTGACTGCTAATATAATAAAACAAGCTAACAAATATATAAGACGTATCTTCTTCTGATTCATTCATGCAACAGTCATTATCAGACAAAAAAAAAATAGAAGAATATTATCATAAAAGTGTCCATGAAACTAGAACTAAACAACAATATAGATAGAAAATTTAGGATAAAACATAAAAATACAATATTGGCCATGTAGACCATGGCAAAGCTGCATTGCTAAGATGATGTACTTTTGGGCAAATTTGTTGAGAACTTTATAACTGTACTGACAACTTAAAAACCATTAAAATCTTGCAAGTTCCAGACTCACATTCTTCACCTCTCCTCATGCAAGAACGGAATTATGGATTCAGGTTCTGAGTAACTGAATTACAAAATTAGCCTTAAACAAGTTTTTACGCTTGCAGGTATATTTCATTTGAGAGTAATCTGTTTTGCTACAACAATAAAAGAAGTTTAGTGAATAATTAAAGTGACTCAGGGCAGCAATTCAGTGGCCTAAATAGATCAGCATGCCATGGAAGAATCAATCCCGTAACTAGCCAGAACTTTCAATGGGTCACTTGGAAGGTAAAGAAAAAGGATATAAAAAGGTTTCGGAATTATTAAACAAGGGGACATTTAAACAATATAAAAGGACAACATTTGATTCAGAGGATAAGTGAGCACAGTATGAGAAGCCAATTTTAGAAATAATATAGAAAAGGAGCTGGTTGTCTTCAACCCCCCATCCAACTAGGGAGGCAGAAGAGCGACATCTAACTTTTCATTGCTTCTCTATTTGGTCTGGGATTTCAAGGATGGGTCGATGAGTGGAAGGCCCCTTCATTACACTCCATCAGAAATCCAAATAACCACCAGAACACTGATATCAAAGGACTGAAGCTGCAACAGGAATCCAGGTTTCCGGTCTGCTTCTCAAGACGACGGGTGATAGGGCTGAACACAAAAGGCTATGTATAGGAACCAAGAGAATGGAAACGAAGAAACAAAATGATGACACAATGACAGGTGATAGCGCTGCAAAACTTGCAGTAAAAGAGTTGAGAGAGATTTTGGTACCTCTCCCAACCACTACAGTTAGATAAAAAGAAACAA
Organism: Hakea prostrata; assembly: GCF_041222555.1. Lineage (NCBI taxonomy): Eukaryota > Viridiplantae > Streptophyta > Magnoliopsida > Proteales > Proteaceae > Hakea > Hakea prostrata. Next base: position 35,271,278 of record NC_142604.1, on the reverse strand, counting down.
ACATAAATGCCCTGCTAATAACACAGCATACACGTGCCTATATCCATTCTATTTACTATTCTAACCTCACAACATGTTCTTCTAGTACTCCTTGAGCCTGCTTGAGTACAAGAGGGCGTAAACTGCATTGAGTTGATTGCTTTGTAGTACACATCACCAAGCTGATCTCATGTCATAATATATGACATGGAAATGTAACAAGAGTCAATTTTTTCCCTTGGTAAAGTGTAGATCAATTTTAAAATTAGTGCATGATCATATTGAACAGGATTATGGATTATGGTAATGGAGGCCTTCTTATCACTGTATGGCCACATGGTGCCCATAGTCTCAACCACTAATTCTCAACCAAGTGTCAGCAACCATAATAGTCCACATACTCCATGTACCATGGCTTGAACTCTTTTCTCTATGCTTGACCTGTTCTGACCAACAAAACTACAGTATCATAATTCAGACCTTCACCATTAACAAAGCTTGTGCAACCAACATTAGTGTACCCTCAATTCTCAAGTGGTCATGTCTACCGATCAACATGTTGATGTATCACTGACACAGCCCTTTCCTAACGGTTCCGACTTCAAGGTGAAACAGTAACTAACATGCTAACAAAGAATGGAGGTCAAGGGCTGAACTCCTAGGAAGTGCATCAGAAGAGTTTTCCAAGCATTTATTATCTATCTGCAGAGCTCTACATACAAGGATTGAACAATCTCAGCCTGCTCGTGCCAGGGAGTGTTGATGTACATTAACATTGTGGTTCCCTCATAATTTGACTTTTTAAGGGAAAAAGGTAGCAACAGTCATTTTCCTAGACTACATTTCAAATATATAAGAATGCAATACACATTGTAGACACTGAAATTGGCCATTGTCCCACAATGATCAAGACAAAGCTGAACACAAATGGATACTGGTCCGTCTCAAATCATTCCCTTCCTTTTTTGGTCGGAACTTTAATTCTGCACATCCCCAAAAACCTAGGAACAATGCTAGGACCTCAAGGTAGACTTGGGACCAAACAAGATGAGCCTTAGGGAACATGTATTTGGCCAAACATGGTCAAACTACTCCACGTGAGATAGAAATCTATAAGTTCCTTCTCCACAACATCGTAGGACTCACCAACAATGCTGTGAGCTAGAACACCTTGAAGGCCTTCAAAGAGTCCATGGAATGTTCTTTCCCACAACACAGTAAGGATTTTCCCCATAATGGCATGACATTTATCTAGGCGCTGTGGACCCCAGATTTTAGTTTGGAGGTGCCATGGGAAAAAACTCCTCTGGCCTATAAATACCATGGGGACTCCAAAAGGCCGGGGGGGGGGGTTCTACGGCATCTTGACAAAGGTTGTGTTAGGTAAAGCATGCATTCCCCCCCCCCCCCCAACCCCATCTTGTTAATCTGATTGAAATCCTTATGACTTCTCAACTCAAAAGCTTTCTAAGGCTGAACTTGATGTAGACTCAATTGATTGAAGCCTCAATTGATTGTTGTTGTTGATCTTAGAGATATGTTATGAATATTTTATAAGTAAGGAACTGAGGTCTATACGTAATCGAAAGGGTTAAAACTTGGCAGGGATGTAGCTGATAAAATAAGGATATGATCCCCCAAGTTTGGTTGGGTTTGGATGGTTAAATTAGAAGAGATGAGGTTCTTGTTTTGGGGGTTTTAAGAAGTACGAAAATTCAAGAAAATATTTATTTCTTGAAACTAGACAGTCAACATGAGGTCAAATTGGGATCTAAGGTCACTGGGGTTGAGGGGATGATTTAACTCAGTTTGGGACAGATCTAATGGTTAGATTGGTGTAAATTTCAATTTTAGGTCTCCTGAAAAGTCCAAAAATTCAACAAAATTCAAAAAGCATGATATAAGAAAGGGAAAAGAGTTTAGGCTGCTAGATACCTAGATGAGGAGTCTTATAGATGCTTGGATCGAATGGATTAGCTTCTTGAAGGTTGTTTGTTTAACTATAGCAAAGATTTGGCTAGACTTCACCAAGAACCTCGAAGAAACACTTCACTCCTTCATTGACATACCAATAGATGCAGTAGTAATATACATAAAAGAACTCAAAGCTTGAAGGGAAGATAATCTGTTAAACAACTGTAATCTAATCTAGTTGACAGGGGGCTATTCATAGCCTCACATAAGTAGTCCTAGCGAAATTAGGACTTAGAAATTGACTTAAACCAGGAAAACAAAATCTGACTAACTTAGACTCTTAAAATTGAATGTAAGTAGAAGACCATCCTACCTTTATAACTTAAGTTGGGCAAATTTTACTTACTTAGATCATTTAAACTAAAAGACTATTCACCCCCCCCTCCCCCCCCCAAAAAAAATGATAATAATAATATTAATAATAAAGTAACCTATTTCTGTACTTTACTTGGACTAAATGCTGAACTTTTGGGCCTGTAGAACATGCTCATTGCCTCACAAATATATTAAACAAACACCCAAGACCTATACTTATCAATCAAGGTTTGGTTTCAAAGGGAAATAGGCCAATTTGGTGCTGGGTTTACATCGAAGCCCTTGCCTATGATTCAGTTCACTTGCACTTATCCCTTTTAGAGTCTGAATACAGCTGTTATTCTATTCGAAGAGCAAGCACAGTCTCTTTGAGCCTCATGACACTGCTATTCTGCCCGATTCCCTAGGAACTGAAGATGATGAATTGGATGTAAAGTACTGTTAGGAGTCATTGATAAGGCTATAAACAGATAGCCTATGCTTGTAACAAATCACAGGGATGTGAACAAGGGTTTACCCCTTGGCGAAAACACTGTAGTGGGCCCAAGGCCACTCCAAAGTGGCGCACCTAGGGCTGGCCGAACCCTCCTAGAGGTGTATTTTGGTCAATTCCAGCCCTAAATATTTGCTGATTTAATTTTCAGAATTTTATTTCTTAACGTTCAAGAGTTTTGTTTAGTTTAGAAGTCTCGTTCTAGTTCGGAGTTGAGTTCTTGAGTCCTTAGGAGTCTTTCTTTACAGAAACACTCTCATAAGTCTTTTATTACAAGAAGAGTTCCTTTCAGTCCTAGTGTCTTAGGGGAATCTATTTTCAAGAAGATTCCATTAGTTGTATAGTTTAATTAAAGTCTTTAATTGTGTGGCTGAGATTAATTATAACTATATAAGGGAGATCCTAAATTATACAGGATTCCCAATTAGATTTGAGTCTTCAGTAGGCCATAAATAGCCTAGCCTTTTCATTGTAAGTTTTAAGTCTGACTACCGAATAAGAATTGAGTTTGAGTTAACGATCGTGGCCTTGTTGAGGAGGCCACTGTAGAGTAGAAATTGAGAGTTCTTTTTCGAGCTTCTAGCACTTCTTTTCCAGTCTCCAGCAACTACAAGACATCACAACAGCTTCCAAGTAAGTACAGCAGGCTCCCATCCCCTCCCACACACTCCTAAACCGATCGCAGCAATCCCAGACCCCTTCCCCTGCTTGCGCAACCCAGAATTCCTTCCCCCCTTGCTGTCACACCCCTCGCACTATCTCCCATAACCCCCGACATCCCCTAAAACCCTTCCCCTACCCCCGCAATCCTTCTCAGCTCCTCCACTACCTCTCCCCTATGCTGCAGCTCACTCTTTCCCTCTCTTTTCTTCATTGCTCTGCTCCCCACCCTCATCTCTGACTTGTGGCAGATCTGAAACAAGAAAAAGAAAAGGAAAAACAGAAAAAAGAAAAAGAAAAGAAGTAAAAGGAAAGAAAGAAAGAAAGATTGCCCAAGATCCATGCCTCGAGTTCTTCCTTTCCACTTAGGTTTCGCAAACCCTGATGCTTTCCCATCCCACCACAATTAGATTTTGTTAAAACCTAATTTTTCTCTATCATTCCATAGTATCCCAATTTTGTCCCCCAGTCTTTCCTTTCAATTCCCATCAAGATCAGAGCAACCCATATCTTTCCTAAGAGTTCCCACAACTTTCCTATCAACCCATATCTCTCCTAAGAGCTTCCCACAACTTTCTTGGAAACCCATAGACATCCCATAAATTTTTTTATTTTTTATTTTTTATTTGCTAGTAGATTTTGGGCAAACCCTAAATTTTAGGGAATTCTTCCAAGAAACCCTAACCCTAGAATTGGATTTCCATCACATTGTTTTGAGAATACAATTCGTGAGAGTTTGTAACAGCATAGACCGTGGTGTTGAGAACTTAAGAAAGCAGCTAGGGTTTCAACTTGAGGGATTCCTCCTTTCGGCAGAGCTTTGGATCTGCCTTGATCACTCCATCTCCATCTTAGCCCCTTACTAGACTTGTTTATAGGTAATTACCAAGTCAGCCTTTGATCCATTCATTTTCACCCAACTTTCACTGTTGTTTCTTCATCCCCTACCCAGTCAGCCCTCCTTTCTTCCCCATAGCTCTATCATATCTCTCAAACCCTCCATTGGAATTTCTGCTACTTGCAGTTCCACAATTCCCCCCCCCCCAACAACCAACAACACTCAATCCCCACTTCAGCCCTGTTTGCCCCCTTAAAACCCTAACCTTGATGCCCCAAATCACCAAACCCTAACCCTAAAGTATTAAATCTGAAACTAAGAACAATAAAGGTTCAGAGCTTCTAAAAACTTGGCCTATGCCCCCAAGCCAGCTTTTGTACACCGTTCCAAGAAGCCCTAATACTGTAAGCCACACCTGAATCAAGTGATCGAAGCTCTTGAAACCAATTTACCCTGCTGATCATCTACGGGTTTTTGGTCCTCATCCTTTTGGGCTACCTCAAGGGGAACAAAGCCAGAGACCACTAAGTAAACATAGGTTACGTCGCATGGTTGTAAGGAGTGGCAAATGATGGAGAGAAAAAGGAAAATAAAATGCAATTATTGTCACCACTAACCAGTAATATTTTTGGGAGGTAGTGCTACCAAACTCAAGCAATATCTGGTTAAGAATGTTATATTAGCGATTCCATGTTGGTGTGAACCCAATTCTAGGGTTAGGTTTTCTAGAATAATCTCCCAAAAATTAAGGGTTTGGCTAGAGGGTGATGCTAAGATCATGGTGGGAGATCTCACGAGATTTTGACGAGACCTCGCGAGATATCTCATTTTTTCACATAGGCGAGACGGGATGCAGGTCGAGAGCAAAGAGTTGGGATATCTCGCTCGAGATCTTGCTGGAATTCTCAATTTTTGCCTTTTTGTGGATTTTGGCTGGATTTTCAATTGCAACTACTTTTAGCACATCCACAACATCGAAGGAAAATCAATCATTCTCTACTTGTCTTATGAACTTATGATTTAATGACTTATATAGAACTTCTAATGGTTGTATAATTTTATTATTTTATTCTTGAAAATTGAGATTGTGGTACTCATATAGATGGAATTTTGATAACATTTAGGTTACTTGATGCATTAATACACTTTATTTTCAATTATATGCCTTAAAGGTTCTATATTAGATGTTGTATAACATTGCATCCCTAATCTTACAACATTTCGGATTCACACTATGGGTAGACTTAGAAATCATACGTAGGTTGTTTTCTGACAAATCCAAGGCTACCAATGTATTCAAAAAGTCTTAAATAGGCTAAATACTAAGTTTCAACCCAATTGGGACCCTAAAACCCATCGAGTTGACACAAAAAAATTGTATATCTCGACTAAGATCTTCTACCATGGTCAAGACTATTATGGGATGAAAAGGGTCAATTCAAAATTTTGTGGGAAGCTTGGTATCACATCTCAGATGGGTTGGGGATAATTTAGGGGAAAGGGAAAATTATGGTTTTACCCCAAAACTCTAGGGGATGTCAATGAGATATCCAAAATCAACATGGGATGTAATCAATCTTCCTAGGAAACCTGCAGTTGGGTATGGGTAGGTTTAGGGGATGTTCTTGGGATGGTTTGCTTTGGGGGATTTGGGTAACAAAGGGTGAAAGGATGAAGCCCTAGGGAAATCTTTCTTTCTGATTTCTTTTCTTCTCTTTTCCTTCTTGTCTCTTCTTCTATTTCTTCTCTTTCCTTCTTTCTTTCTTTTTCTTTTCTCCTTTCTTTTTTCTGTTTTTCTTTTTTTCTTTTGTGCCGCAAGTCAGTGGGGGAGGGAGAGAAGGCTGAAAGGGATTGGAAGGGGGTGTCGTAAGGTAGGGGAGAGGTGGGGAAAGGTTGGCCGGGGCCATAGGGGACTTTGGGGGTTGCTGCCAAGGTGCAGCAGCAAAACGGGGAGGGGTTCAAAGGCTGAGCAGAACAGGGGAGGGGGCTGGGTTACTGATACTGCAGGGGAGAGGGAGGTGAGTGGTTGCAATTGACCTAGGGGAGTGGGGGAGGGTTATGCATACGTGGCTTGAAGGGGGGAAGCTGCTGTAGTGTGCTGGATTGCTTGCTAGATCGCAGGAAGAAAAGAAAGAATTCAGAGATATAAACAACTGCACGATCCTACTCAAGTAGGACCTTGCTGCACCTTCCGTGGCTGCAAATATCAATAATTTTGATTCATCCACACTTAATGAATACAAAGAAAGATATGCTACTTATAGCCTACTAAAAGACCCTAACTCTAAGTGGGATTCCTTTATAAATTAGATCCGACCGCATTAATCACAACCATTGAAATAAAAAGTAAAAGATCTAATGGACCCTAATTCACACATGCTGAAATAAAATCCCAAGTAACTTAAAACTCTAAATGACACATGCTAAATTCCGTTTAATTAAAACTCTAATTGACATGTACTGGACTAAGACTCTTACTCAACTACTAACTCAAATTACAACTTCTTAAGAAAATTGGACTCTAATACTAGAACTGAATTTCTGGAATTAAATTCCAGCAACTAAATATGGCTGAAAAATGCCGAAAATACCCTCCATAGGGGTACAGCCAGCTAGTTTGGAGGGACCTTGGGGCCCACTCTAGGATTGGCCGGGGGGTCAATCTGTGTTCACGTCACGTCATATGGTCAATGCTGATGTAGCAATCTTGTCAATGATTACATGAAGTGAGGGGATGAGAAAAAGGTTCAAAGAGAGAAGCAAGGGTTGCACTTAAAAAGGCAAAGAGGCCTTCAGTTAGAGGTGGTGGTGGTGGTGACAATGATGATCCAATGTATGTGCTTAATGATAGAGATACTGAGGCAGAGGCTAGGGATTATCAATAAGCACAAAGGAGCAAAGCCACATTCATTAAGGGTCAAGAGAGACAAAAAGTTAGGTGGTAGTGCCAAAGCTAATAAATTTAGAGAGGGAGTAGCTGGGGCTAGTACTTCCAGAACAGGTATTATGCTACATGGGTTCACTCATCTTTTAGGACATCATAGAGTTAGGCTACCTGGCTCCACCATCCTTAGTAGTACCACCACGAGTTGATCCCATACTCTAATAGGCTCCCAGAATTCACACGTCGAAAGGTGCAAAGTAGCCTAAGATCAAGGGGGCATGGAAAAATATGAAAGACTTGTAAAGGAAATGATAGTAAAGTGGATACTATTCAATACCATCCCATCAAACACTTCCCAAGGCCCCTATTATCAGATTTCGAAACATTAAAAATTCTGAGGCTGGCTCTAGCCATAAAGGGCACATCCCCTTAGGAGATCATGAATGTATATTTGCCCCAATAGAAGTAGAAGGTTGATGGGTATACAGCTGAAATAAGGCCACTCTGGGAAAGCTGTAGGGTTACCATAATGTGGGATGGATGGACCTGTCCTACAAGAAAAGCCATCAACTTTATGGCCTTCCAAAACAAGATTTAATACTATGATTTATCCTGAGTAATGCTAGCAATGAAATTATATTGACAGTAGATTTACAAAATGGACAACAATGGAGAAGGAAAACAGGAGATTGATCCTTTTCCTCAAATAGAGGACAATGAACCAATGAACCATTAACTACCGAACCTGCCGTTTACCTAAGTTGGGAACAAAGCCAGAAACCGACTAGCAAGACAGTCATATGACATGTGGCACTGGAATCCTTAACTAAGGATGATGAACTATGAGATTCAGAGTTGCCAATAAAAGCATACCTGACTGCAAAAAGTTGGAAGCAAAAGAGGCCAAACAAGAAGTGGCAGACATAATAGAAGACCAAGCAGCTGATGAGGTGTCCAGCTTAGACATCTTGCAGCCCAATAAGCATCTGATCTTATGAGAATTGGCCCTTGATGGGCTATAGGAGGTGTTGCCCCAGTGTGGTAAGCATAGGCCAAATCTAATCCACAATATCCTCATCCCCAGCCAAACCCATGGGAGGCAATGGAAGTAGGTGACCATGTACAAAACTACATCTTGTGGCATTCCTTCCAACATCACCCGCATTTCAATGGGTCACAATTATAACCATCAAGATCAGAAGGACAGGCAGTGGAGGCGAACAGATGCATTTTTGGTCCAACATCTAGGAATTGTGTAGAAAGCTGGGAGAATGGCCTGTAGCATGGCTGTCCGGTGGCTTTCCTAATATTCTAATACAGATATAGTAGGTTTACTCTCCATATTTGGGGTTTCCTTGTTTAGGGGAGATATACTAGAATTTTATTTTTCTAGTAAGATTCTCACACTGGGAAGATTTAGTTTGTTCTATATTTGGTAAGTACTTCAGACCCAAGTCAGGATTTCTCCAACACTTCCAACATGGTATTAGAGCCAACTCTGATCCATCACTGAGTAACAATTTCTCTCCTCTCTCAATGCAGAGCGCAAGGAAAAAACAGGGGTTCATCGCAGAAAACTCATCTGTGCATCTGTCCATCGCAAAAGGTTCTTCTCTGTTTTCACCATCATTTCTTCCTCCACTAGGTCTGCTGCAAGTCTTCAACGACCAGCCCAATTGCCTCCATCGTGTCTTCTCCGTTTTCACCATTGTTCATCCTCCACCAGACTCTGCTGCAACTGCCAGACCAATAGCCTCCATCACCAACTGATCCTCGTTTTTATCTTCAAAAACCCTCAATCGAATCCTTCCTGTTATATTAAACCTGCAATTCCGCCACCTGCAACCAGAACCATAGAAGAAAATTCGACCGAAATTTCAACAATTTCGGTCGAAATGTCTGCATTTTTCAAAAAGAAATGAAATTCCAAATATTTCAGAAAAAAAGTGTCAAATTTCAACAGAAATTTCGGAGATTTTGACCATTTCGGAGGTTTCGACCGAAATTTCGATCATTTCGACAAAATTTTGACTGAAATTTTGAACGTTTCAACATTCCAACTTGTTTTTCCTTAGTTTTTCTTGATTTCTATCCCATTTTTACCTAATTTCCACAACTCTTTTGCCTTCAAACACCTCTTTTACTCATTTTTTTGCCTCCAAACACCTCCTAAGCCACAACAGCTACAAAGGAAACTTTGGCGACAATAGAATGTAAAGCATAAGCCATACCCAACAGTTCCAAACTTCCCCTTTTTTTTATTTTTTATTTGTTCATGCCTTAAATGATCTTGTATTGCCTTGAAATTAATATATGTTTAGACTAGGACTATGATCTATAATTGTGTTTTGTTACTTATCTTTTTATTATTTGCTACCATTTTTTCATTTTCTAATTTTAAAAATTATTTTCTAAAATTATGTATTTTTATTTTATGTATATATGATATATAGGCTTCAACTTAATATATGTGAGACACCATCACTTGATCTAGTCGGTCATTTTATTTTGTCGACTTGTTGTATATGTAACCATTCTACCAAACAATTCATGTATGTTGATGATTCTATACCTATATGCAATACAGTTTGCATTCGTCAAAACCAGTCATTTTTTAGTATACTTGAATGATAAATTTTCAATGGTTTTTTTTTGGCAAAATACTAGTTCCATTGTGTTTATTATACTTGAAATAGGTAGTATGCAAGAATCCAAATCATTTTGAGTCCATATGAGGCCCGAAATTGAAGTTTCAATTTCCAGAAAAAAGTGTCCAGTTTCGACCGGAATTTCGATCGAAACATTGACATTTCGGCCTTTTGCAAGGTCGAAATTCCTCTTTCGGTCGAATTTTCTTCCTTGACCAAAACCATCTTCCGCCATCTCTGTCTTTTTGCTTCTCAGAAGAATCGATCTTTGTTTTTTTCCCTAACCCTGCAATTCATTGAAGAAAATAAAAAAAGGGGAAAAAATCGCCTCTTTTTCTAGAACCGTCATTCTGGTTCTTCTTCACAACTAGACCCGTTGAACTTCCGCCACCTGCAGAAAGAACAGGTCCTCTTCTCCCTTTTTCATCATTTTTTAAACTTTTTTCCTCTAAACCCTTTGACCTAATTTTTTTTTCCTTTGCACAAACGATCAAACCTTCTTCTGCACCATCGACTTCTATTTTCCCTTTGATGGACAAATCGACTTCTCTTTTTCCCTGTCGAAGGTACAACAAACCCATTGAACCCAACCAAACTAGAACCAGGAAAAAAAACATCCAGCTCCATGCATCCTACATCATAAATAAATATAAAAAGAGCTAGAGGGAGAGAGAAAGAAAGGAAACTTTTCCTTAGTCCATGATTTTTTGTTTTTTTTTGGTTCCTATGATGGCTGATCTAGTTACCACGCCTCTTTTGGTACATCTAGCGTTAAAAATCCTCCCTTCCATCTATTTTTTAGGGTCATGAATTTTTTCCTTTCCAGATGACCACTACCAAGCTTAAAGTGTCCAATTATCTTTGCTGATCTCATTCTGTTTCTCTAGTGGTGGGTACTCATGATCTTACAAGCCATCTTCATGGAACCCTTATCAAGCTTTCTTCTTCTGATGTGGCTGGTTCTAACAGCAATAAATCTGGTTCTAGTGATTCTCATGCTACAGTGAAGTGCAAGTACTATGGAAAAGAACGTCATACAAAAGACAAGTGTTGAAAGTTGCATGGACAATCAACAAATTCCTGTGGAGGAAGTAGGATTAGAAATAAGGGAAAAATCAAGCATCTGCAAACCAAGCCAGTTATGACATCTTAAGTATTTCAATACCTCTTTTCTTAGACGAGCTCCAGCACCTTCTCCAGTTGATGTCTAGACTTGATGTGTCATCTCCAGTGCTGACTTCCAATACGAGTATAGCTTCTGCCATTGTTCCCTCTCTTGACCCACAATCTTCCACAGGAATTTTTGGTTGTCATAGTGTCAATTCTACATATTCCTCCTGGATAATCGACTCTAGGGCAACCAACCATATGACAAGCTCATCTTCCTTGTTTCATACTTATTCCTCTGCTTCTTTAACTCAAGTTGTTCAAACTGCTAATGGATCACATTCTTCTATTTCTAGGTAGGGATCCATTATCCGTTCACCATCTCTTACCCTATCTTCTGTTTTACACGTTTCTAAATTTTTTGCTAACCTTTTATCTATTAGTAGCCTTACTCGTGATATGAACTGCAAAATAACATTTTATCCTTCTTATTATGTGTTTCAAGATCTGGAAATAGGGTGTACCAATGTACGATTGGCAGTGGTAGACAAAAGGGGGGGCTCTACTGATTGGACGGGCCTCCATCAACTCTTTCTAGAGCCTGAAACATCTCATAGAAATGAAGATCTTGCGACATGCTTTGTAACTCCGCATAATTCTATAACAAGGGCATCTCATGCTGAGTAGCGCTATTCACCTGCTTCTGCAAATGATAAACCTAAGCTGTATTTCCAACTTGAGAATAAGTCTCCTTAAAAGCCTTCCAGATCTTTGCAGCCAATTCAAGAAACCGTCAGCCGCATAGAGTTGTTCATGATTAATGTGAGAATCGACAAAAGCATCATCTGAGATCCAATCCTCCAATGGGTGATGTAACCCTGGATTACAAGGCCAGTAGTACGATCTTTTATAAGAAAGCAGCAGGCAATGCAGGGATTAATACCTCACTGTTTGAGTGTAATTCTCCAAGGACAGCAGCTAATCTCTTTAATATTCTTACAATAGATCAAGTAGGGTTTAAATCCTTGCTGTCCAGGTCGGAATATCAACGAGCAGCAGCTAAAACTGTACTCAATTCACTCTGAAGGTCCTGTGGCTAGGGTTAGGTTGACTCCAATCCTAGGGTATTGAGAGGAGTGGCTCAGGGTTGTCCCTTAGGGTAGGATTAAGTCTGAAGATTAAGAGGGATATTCTGTTTTCAATAAAGTTGTAATTGCAGAATTTCCTAGCCAAGGTTCTGTAATTTTTAAGGGCTTTAAGGATTCTAGGGTTCCTAGGGTCAGGGTAGGGGTAGAAGCTAGGGTAGAGGATGGCAATGTAGTCCTAAGGGTATAGGGGATAGGGGTTTATTGATGATTTAGACTTACTAGGGTTTTGGTGTTTAACAGGAAATTACAGAATTCTGGAAATCCCAGATTCTGCCACAAGGGGAAAGAAGAAGAAACGGGGGGGAAAAGGGCTGGGGAGTGAGGGGGATGAGGGGAGGGGGTTGGGGTCCTAGGGGAGGGGAAGAAGGGCTGCGATGGGGTTAGGGGCTGGAGATTCCAAGAATTAAGGTTTGATGAGAGGGGGAGGGTGCCACAAGGTGTAGGGAGAAGGGGAAGGGGAGGAAGAGTGGAAAAGGGTAGGGAAGGGGACTGTGAGCACACTTACTTGTTCAGAAAGGGGCAGGGCTGTTGAATGAAGACGACTTGAAGAGGGTTCTAGGGCCGCCGCAGGCTTGAAGAAGATGAAGAAAGGTATAATTGCGGAAAACTCTCTTAATCCCTCAAACCCAGGTCGTGGGCTTGCTTCCCACGACTCCAAGTCTCTGATTTTTCCATTAATGTTTCAACTTATTTGATTACAATAAGATAAGAGGCTTTACTTTGTATAGATATACTTGAGGGAAGCAGACTAAGACCTCAATCTAGGAAACTTGATTGGACTCAAACTAGGGAATCCACTTTGGGTTGCAATTCCCTTTACAACTCAACAACTTAATGAACAAAACTAGCAAGGAGTTTTCTAGAGATCTTCTAATAACTTGCACAATATAAATAACCAAAAACCAGAAGGAATCCTACTTGAAAATTGGATTCCTTTTGGACTCCCACTTAGACAAGGACTCTACACACTAATCCAATTGAAAAACAAAAAGTAGATATAGGAACCTAAAATTATTCTGAATATTACTGGACATTTGGTGCTCAAAAGGGGTGGGGAAATGATCAAATTGCCCTTCTGAGGGTTCAGCCAGCTCCTTGGAGTGCCAATTGGGCCTGGTTTTTTGTCCAAGTTTTGATGAGCCTGGTTACATCAATGGGGCACCAGTAGCCATTGGCTTTCAACTATATATATATATATATATATATATATATATATCTTAAAATGGATCCTTGGTGACAAAAAAGAACCACCAAGGGGTTTAACACATATGGAAGACTTGTGGGAAAGACATCTTTAGAAGGAAGAGAAAGGTGAAGCATAGCAGTCAAGAAGGAAGCTGAAATGGAGATGTGAACCATATCTATTGATGATGAATCTAGAATTGCAGTAATACACATTTATCTACATCAACATTTTCAGATGAAAAGACTAGGGTCCCTCAACTATTTCCTTGGTATTGAAGTACCATGAAGCTGTAATCGAATAGGCAATCACAATGAAAATATGCGTTACTCTTGAGTGAGACTGGTATGCTTGCCTGTAAACAGTTGACATGCCTGTGGATTCCAATCAGAAGTTTGGGACAGTTAACAATGAAGCCTTTGAAGATAATCACTGGTATGGGAGAATAGTATGGAAACTTTTATTATCTAAGGTTATTAGGTGTCACATTATCTTTCGTTGTTGGTATTACTAGATGGATTATGCAATCACCAAAGGTTCACCTGGAAGTAGCTTGAAGTATCTAAAGTGGGTCCCAAGAAAGGGGCTCATTTATCAGCCTCATCATAATGTTTCTCTCGTGCATTTACCAATGCTGAGTAGGCTGGTGGCGACTGTGACAGATCTATGACAGGATTTTGCACATGTATTGTTGGCAATCTTGTTAGGTGAAGAAGCAAGAACCAAATAACTATGACTAGATCCCATGTTGAGGCTGTACAGAGATAGAGATCATACTGCAGCCCAGTTAAGGTGGTTAAGATCGCCTCTCAGGTCCTGTAAGATTTGGCTTTTCCGACCACTAAACCTAAGTAGAGGTTTTGCAATTAATCAATCTGTTATCTGTAACTCATTATCGGGATATTCATTATCATTTTGTTCATTCTGCTGATCAGCATCGTGATTTGTGTATCAATCTTCTATTTTGTCCTACCTTCCAGAAAGAGTGGAAGAATGTTCTCAGTTAGCCATGGGAGTCTTGTATGCTCCAGCCTCAGGAGTGTTGTTAAAGTTAGCACATAGGAATTACATTGTTAATTGTTATAACTAACCATGATACAGGGTGTATTGTAATCACGGTATATGTAATCTACTTTATTAATTATTTGTTACTACTGTTCACCGACTAGGTTTCCCGTTTAGACTACAACTATGTTTTGTGAGACATATTATAAATACATGAACCTACCCAATAGACAATCAACTAAGTCGATTGTGGTCCGCCAACTCTCTCAATCATCTTGCTCTCTCTTTGCTACTAGTCTTCACACCTGGACGGGTTGGTGACCCCTATTCTGTTACAAGTAGCATTTTATGGCATTTTATCCCTCAAGTAATGAAACAGAAACACTATCATCAATTCAACAACAAAAAGAATGAAGAAGTAAATATAGCATCAATATTTGAATCCAATGTCTCATGGGCCATGCAGCCAAAGATTTCTTTTAACGTCCTCCTACCCACGTCAAATTGTGCAAACCTCCTGAAGTGAGTTATGAACTAAACGGAGAATAAGAGGTTCAACAAGCTATATAGCACATAAATATGGGCATTCTCACCGTAATCTCAGAAAAAAAAAGCTCTAGATTGATCCAGGAGTCCACAAATCTTCGAGAGTCTAATCAAGAGCTCTTCTGTAAGTACATAATCATTTCTTTTGCAAATCTATTAGCCTTTTGTGGCTCTCCCTTTGAAAAGAGGGATGAAACAACGGCATAGTAAGCATCAAATTCAGAAAAGCAGTGTTTCGCAGCTAAATTTTCTGCCACCTCATTTCCTTTTCTCACAGATAAAAATTCCAAATCCATGTCAGTAGTAGACGTGGAGGTCAAAGATTCCACAACATTATGAAACAAGTCTTCCTGTTGCTCTTCTAGTTTTTGCAGTTCACCAATGGCACCAGGTTTCCTCCCAAAAGGGTAAACCAGAGAACCAATTTCGTTAAGGACACCAACGGCTTCTCGAATACTTCCTTGCTCACATAAAGAAACAAGAATATTTCCAATTGATTCTGTTTCGATCTCCATGGCAGCTCTATCTATCAGCTCCATAACAGATTGGACCTGAAGCATCTCTCTCAATATATTTCTAGCCTCTTCCATCCTTCCCTTAGCAAGAAGCCCTTTTAATAAATAAATGAAACCAATGAAATCAGGTAAGATTCCTTTCCTTTTATAGTCAAGGTAGAACCCAAGGGCCCCTTCCATGTCACCTTTACGGCAACAACCATTAATCACAGCACTAATGGTGAACGCATCAGGCTGATGGCAACTGTTTTCCAAATCAAGAAGCAGGTTCAGGGCCTCTTCCATTGACCCAAGCTTGCAATATCCATCGATCAGTGAGTTGTAAACACGTGTATTTGGAATAATGCCATTCAGAACCATCCTCTCAAGCAACTGCTTGGCATCGAGAACGAACCCTTCTTTAGATAGAGCACTGATAAGTGTACCATAAGTAATACATGTTGGGACCAAATTAACTTTCTCCAATGAATCAAATAGCCTAAGTGCTTCACTAAGACATCCCTGCTGACACAATCCATGAATCACTGAATTGTAAGTGACAATATTAGGTGATATTCCTTTCTTTTTCATGATGTCACAAAGATCTAAGGCCCTATTAAGATATCCTGATTTGCAAAGTCTATCAACCACAATAGAATAAGCAACTACGTTCAAAAGAGTCTGTTCGCCACCTTCCAAGATAAGTTTATATGCATCTGTATTTCTTCCTTGCTCTACCAGTGTTTCAACAACTGGGAATGGATCAAGGACATGCATATCCCTTCTCTTCATCACATCAAGAAGCCGACGAGCTAGTATCACATCCTTCTTACACAAGTAACGAACCAGGATCTTGCAAAATCTGAACTCTGACCATCCATAATCTTTAAGATATGCTTTCATCATCACTGGTTGAAGAAAATTATTTCCTTTGGTAATAAGCCCTTTAAGAATTGAATAGTAACAATTGCTTGTCACACCAAAGTTTTTACCCTTCAACATCATAAACAAATCAAATGCAGCCTCAGCACAACCTCTCTTGCACAAGAAACAAAGAGCATCACTACATATATCACCATATATTTGCAGTTCTAGTTTCGGAAGCCCAAAAAGAAAATTCAAAACCCCAGATCCATTCTCTAGCTTAAATAGCGACCTTATTACCATCATATACGTAGCTTTACCAGGATGCAGACCTTTCTCAATGAGTTCACTCAGTACTTTTACTGCCACATCTAACATGCCATTCTCGCAAAGCCCACGAATCATACAATTATAACACTCCACATCAGGAAACAATGAAGTCCTATAAGCATCAAATAGCTCAAATGCTTCATTGATCTTACCAACTTTACAATAGCCATCAATCATTGTGTAATAAGTAACAGAATCAGCATGCAAACCCATCTCTGGCATCTCCTTGAAAACCATATGAGCATCTTCCACTAAACCTGTCATAAATAATGCTTTGATTAGTACATTGCACATGACACCATCCATTTGAACATGAGCCTCTTCCAGTCTCCTCTTTGTATTCAAGATCCCCTCTACATTCTTTTCCTCAATATAACCATGTAATAGCGTACTGTATGTAAAGTTATCACCAGATATGCATTTTGAGATTTCATCTGCTTCACATGTCCTACCAACTTTGGACAAGCCATTAATTACAGTGTTGTATGTGACAGTACCTGCAATAATCCCCTTCTTCTCCATTTCATCAAGCAAACAGAAAACTTGATCAAGATCTCCTTTCCTGCAAAATTCACCTATCAGGGTTGTGTATGTTACCTCATCTGCTACAATTCCCATTGCTTCCAACTTCCTAAACAAACTGACTGCCTCATCCAATTTTCCTTTCTGGCAAAAACCACGGATAACTGCAGTATAAGTGACCAAATTAGGTTCCACTCCAACCTTCTTCATCTCATTTAAGAAACCAACTGCCTTTTCCACATTCCCTTCCTTTGAGAACCCATCAATGAGAATGGTGTAACTAACTACATCGGGTTTTATTCCACTCTCCAGCATTATCTTATGCTTCTGAAATGCCTCCTGTAAAATCCCCTCGCTAAAAAACCCACAAACCCAACTACTGTAAAATACAGCATCTAAAACGATTCCCTCCTCCTCCATTCTACAAACCAAATTAGAAACCTCCTTAACTCTACCTTCTATACAAAGTGCATTCACAAGAGCCGTATATGTTACAACATTAGGCCGAAAAGTTGCAATTTTCTCAACATTCTCATAAAATTTCAATGCGAGCTCAGGTTTTCCAACTCTACAAAACCCTGAAATTATTGAACTACAAACGGAATTATCAACTAGGTGTCCATTTTTCTCATCTGTCATCATCTCCAATACCTCCAAAGCTCTATCCATCTCACCCCGGGAACTGAAACTCTGAATCAACAAAGAAAATGTAGAGAAAGAAGGCAGACTACCTTGATTTCTTAACCAATCCCCCAAGAGAGCGAACGCCTTTTCCGCGTTATTTCCAGCTGTGCAGAGGCTTTGAATTAGAGAATCCCACAGACCATTTCTGGATAGCAACCCATCTTTTCCCAATTGAATCAAAAAAATCTCAGCTTCTTCAAATCTCCTATCTTCGAGCAAAGCCCGCACCACGATTGAGTGAGTACGAGAGTTGCCGCTTATTTTGTTCAGTTTCATCTGTGAAAAAATTTGAAGAACAGATTCGTATCTTTGGTTTCTAGAAAGGAATTCAAGGAATTGGTTGAAGGCTTTAAGTGTAGGACTAAAACCTCTTTTCAAAAGGTTTTGAAAGGTTGCGACTTCGGGTAAGTTTCGAGGAGGAGAAGAAGAGAAGGTTTTGACCAAAATGGTAGAAGAAGACATGGTTAAGTTTTGAAGTAAGAGATGACAGGGGAAGGAAGTTTCAGAGAGACGAAAGAGGCTTACAAATCCTACCTTCATAAAAAACATACGAATCCCTTGAACTTCCAAACCGGAAGGCGTCAGCTGACATAAACTGGTTTCGTTGTGAATTTCTCCGGCAGGTCGATTGTCCGATAATTACCGATACTCCTTGTGTTATGACAAATTTACACATCGAATCCTATACTTTATGAAATTATTGTTACTTCCTTATTTCAAATAGTGTTATGTGGTTGTTAGTAAGGGTGTCAATTGTGTACCGAAACCGTTTAACCGTACCGAACCACGCCGTCTAAAACCGCAGCGTACCGTACCGTTCAAAATTCGGTACGGTACATACCGAAACCAATTTCTTGATGCGGTTCGGTTTTAGGTACTCATACCGTCAGATGCATCAAACCGCATCAATTGGTACCGTACCAAATTAAGAGATATAAATTGTAATTTTGCAATTAAAACACTTTACATTTACCATATCCCTAATTCCCTATTTCAATTTTTGTTTCATCATTCACTCCTCTTCTTAGATTTACTTGTTTTGTCTCTATTAATTAAATTTACTTGCTTTATCTCTGTTAATTTCAAATTCTATCGATTGGTTGATCACAATTTCATTAGGATCTTAATGAAATAATAACAAAAGTGGCATAAGTTCATTCATACCAAAATTGTACCACACTAGATATTGTGTTTAAACCGTTTTCCCGTACCGATTTAATACCGAAACCGTACCGAACCGTTTTTGTAAATACCAAAACCATACCGTACCGTTTAAATTTGGTACGGTACAGTTTTGGTTTCCGGTATTCTAAGTCGGTATCGTACCAAAACCGTACCGAATTACCGAAACTGTACCGATTGACACCCTTAGTTGTTAGTGTACAAAAACCATTTTGCTCTTCATTATATTTCAGTCTTAATGCCAAATTTCTATTTTACCTGTCATCAATACGAGATATGTGTTTCTAGGGGTGTCAATTTGTAGTCTGAACATTTAAAACAGAACCACACTGGCCCTAATCGAACCTTAATTGAGCTATGTTTGGGCTGAGGGTAGCAAAGCCCGCACCAGTCCGAAACCAAACCGCAATCCGTTATAAACCATTTTATAGTCTTACATTGAATATTGTTTGAATCATCATATTATCACTCGGTAGTTAGTATAGAAAAACTGAACATGATTTCAAAGATCAAATAGTCGTTTTACTACTTGTAAGGGAAAAATAGAAGGATTAAGTATAAATGTTTAATTGAATGTACGAAAGTTTGTTTAAGTTTTAAGTAAATATTTATCCAATCTAGAGATATTTCTTTTGCATATCAAATTAAATACCAATCCAAAAAAAGAGACGGATTTTATAGAAGGAAAAAAAATTCAACATTCTTACAAAACAAGAACCCAACTTTAAGACAATCAATCATAGGCCATAGCACAAGTTGGAATTTAAAAAGGTTTTTGGTTTGGAGATTTGTTTCAAAAAGACTATTCAGTTGAGCTTGAGGAATAAACTTGCAATTTCTATGTTACTACTTACTATTCGGGTTCTTGATTTCTATAAGATGGGTGAAATTTCTATGACGTGGAATGACTTTTCATTTTTTAATGAAAATTGATCAATAACAATTTTGTTTTCCATTGAATTTTGCCTCTTATTGCAAGATGTTCAACTGTTTATTTTTGTTCTTTTTCTTGCATACCATAAATTGTTAGTCCAAATTATTACTTAGCCCGAATCCAAACCGCACCAAACTGAAACCAGCTCGAAACCATTATTTTGCTAATGGGTCGTGTTTGGGCTGAATGTTTTTTGGGCTGAAACTGCACCGTTGACATCCCTATGTGTAAGATTACCTTTAGCCCTCGTTGCATGCTGAATTATAGACAAACTACTAGCTTTGGCAATGACTTGAATTTGGGGGGAAATAGTAAGATATGATATAAATAAATCGATTGTGGATGTCCATCACCCTCAAAGAGATAATACTTCCAGCTGAAGATCTCAGCCACCTCAGCATGCAATCTTGGCAACTCACATTCTCATATTAATTGATATCATAGCCATCTCAATACACAATATTGGCAGTCAATATTTCCATTCTATGCATATTCTATCTTGGGCAGCAATGTATTCTTCCTATCAGATCATCTTATTATGTGCAATAATCATATATTGTATTTACTTATAAACCGATATTTTATATCAAAGAAGATGTTACTTTGACTATAAATATGTAATGCACTCAATTCAATGGTACAGTTCAATTGATATCATCCTAATTTTCTTTCTTCTCTCTAATGTATTTTCTCTATTTTATAACACGTTATCAGCACAATTTTGCTCTAAGTAATTGTGTTTTGAGGACAATTCTGTCGAAATAATTGTGTTTTGAGTACGACTCTGCTCAAAGCAATTGTGTTTCAAGGTAAATTTTCTTATCATTTCCTAATTCATATTTGCTTTTATGTTCAAATATTCTTCATTACTTCAAATATTAGAACATGCACATTTTCTCAATGTTTATTTGAAATTTAATTTTAACTTTTATTCTTCTTTTATATTAGCTTACATTATGTCAAATCTTATGAAAATTGGAATTTGTGGCCCTTGATATAACGAGCATGAATTACTTGTCATGGGTCCTTGTCGCTGAAATCCACATTGATGCTAAAGGTCTTGAAAATACAATTATGAAAGAAGAAAAAAACATCCAATTAAGATAAGACGAAGGTCATGATTTTCCTTCGCTATCATCTTCATGAAGCATTGAAAATAGAATATTTGACTATGAAAAATCCTCTTGAATTGTGGATTAATTTAAAAGAAATGTATGACCATCAAAAGACAGTAATCCTACCTAAAGCTCATTATGAATGGATGCTCCTGAAGTTATACGATTTTAAAATTGTAAGTGAATACAATTCTGTAGTTTTTAAAATTAATTCTCAATTAAAATTATGTGGAGAATTACTAATGAGGACTTATTAGAAAAAACTTTTTCAACTTTTCATACTTCAAATGTGCTATTACAACAACAATATCGTGAAAAATGTTTTAAGAAGTACTATGAATTGACCTCATGCCTCCTTGTTAGGGGTGTCAAAACCTAACCCGAACCGTTAAAACCGGACCGAACCGACCCATTATAGCCCAAACCGGCCCGCACCGAAGCTTAATGGGCTGTGTTTGGGCTGAACAACCTCAACCCGCAATGGTTCGGGCTGGGCAGGGCTAGCCCGTGTGTGGCCCGCTAGCCCGAACCGTATGGCCCGAAATCGGCCCGAACCCGAACCAACCCATTATAAATAAATAAAATAAAATAAATTTAAATGTAAAAGACAAGAAAACCCCCAAGTTTCTATTTGTTTTCTTAATTGTTTTACTTTGGAATATGCAAACAACAAGCCTATCAAAGCCTTCACCATTTGGAAGACGGGCTTAGTTAATATTTAGCAAGTGTATTATCATTTGAACATCTTTTAATGTTTTATTTTGATCCATTTTTACAAGCGTCAAGAAGGGAAAGGAGAATAAGCAAATACAACCCACTAAAATTCATCAAGATGCTAGCTTTCTTTTGTATATTAGTTCTATAATTTTTACTTCTTTGTAGAAAAAAAGTTTTTGGTTTTGAACACCCAACACAAGAGATTTGAAGAAAACTTGATGCTTATATGTGTTTATATGCTCTTAATAAATTCCACACATCAACAAGGTACTCAAAACATAGCACTAGTAAACCTGAACCCAAACCGTTAGTAAACCAATTCTAAACCGTTAGCTCAAACCGTTAGTCAACCCGAACCCAAACCGCACCGGCCCGAAACCGGCCCTAAACCGTTATTTTCTTAATGGGCCGTGTTTGGGCTGAGTGCTTTTCAGCCCGAAACCGGCCCAACCCGAACCGTTGACACCCCTACTCCTTGTGTACGTTGAGTAGAATAATGAATTATTAATGAAAAATAAAGAAGCTCGTCTTATTGTTTCTGCTCCATCCCCTGAAGTGAATGCAGCAATTCATGATAAGCATGAAAGGCAACAAAATTACAATCGTAGTTGTAGACGTGGGCTCGGACGTGGAAGTAGACAATGAAAAAGACAGAATAATTATCATCCTCATGATGGAAATAAACATGAGAAACATAAAATTTCTCAAAGTAACTTTTCAAAGAGAAAATATAATGTTTGTTACCGTTGTGGAATGAAAAGCCATTAGTCACGTGTCTGTCATACTCCAAACCATTTTTTCAAGCTTCACTAAAAAGAAGGATAATAATGTGGAGATGAATTTGACTTCCCACAATTATGATATTGAAGTAAATTTTGTCTATAAAGAAGATGATTTTGATGGTCCCATAGACATTGAATATCTAGATGCTGCAGACTTCTGTAAAGATAATATTTGATGATTTGGTTATGTTATTTGTATTCTTTTTGTTATTTGGGTTCAAACAAAACTGATGTCATGCTTTCAAATTTTTTTTTTAATGTATTGTTTTTCTTTTTCTTTTTTACTTTATGATTTTCTACATATCTTTTGATGTATTTTGTTTCATTTTAATTTAGAATATAGATGTTCCTCAATTTTCAATTGGATTCCAAGATCAATGAAGACAATATATGCCTTGTTGATAGTGCTACGACACACACTATATCAAGAGATAAAAAGTATCTCTTTTATTTGATTATGTAGGAAACCAAAGTTCATACAATAATTGGTAGTACAAAATTAATTGAAGACTATAAAGAACTAATTTATTATTACCTAAGGGGACCAAATTGATTACCAATGATGCATTATTTTATAGTAAGTCTTAGAAACTTATTAAGTTTCAAAGACATTCGTCAAAATGACTATCTTATTGAGACTACATATGATGGAAAATATGAATATCTTTATCTTTTTTCGCTAAAAGGATCATTATATTAAGCGAAGAAGAAATATTAAAAATACATCAATTAATACCTTATGAGGAACCAACCTCCTTTACCCGCAACAACTGTTGCCCCCAATACACCTTTTGTAAAATTCAGCTTTTACCTAACCTTGACCCGACCCGGTCATTGTTGTGTTTGTAGGTCCGAAGATCCGAAGTGATGGTAGAAGGGACTTATGGGCCCTACTGGTTGATGACGTAATGTCGAGATTCCAGTTTATGGACATTGATGATGCTGCTCCTTCCTTGAGCACATTACCAGTGTTAAGTTAGAATCTACGCACTGATGAAGAGTGAGACAGTTGAGATATCAAACGGACTCCGGTGCAAAATCCGAAGGTACTCCCTAAAACTAGACCTCTTGAGTGAACTGTAGGAGAAAACCCCATGCAATTTGACCTTGTATAGCCCTCCAAGTCCGCACCTAAAGTTGCTGAACTATTCTGTAAAATTCTGCAGAAACATGTTTTGGTCGATACTATTGGTCGATACTATCGACCAAAGGTATCGACCAACAAGTTTGCTGAACCCAGATTTAAAGATTCTTGGAATATTCTTTTATATTTATTTATTCCTCGAGACTGGAGCCTTATTCTCGCGTTTTTAACATCTGGGAACGTGGGAGAGCCTCCCAAGAACTCCTCCTTGGTAGTGGTGAAGCATCTTCTTCATCAATCATTGCCAACCACTCATTCCTACTTTCTTGTTCCACTTTAAAGGTATGACTCTCTCTCCTAATCACTTTCTCACTCATCTTTTCTCTATTTTACTGTTGGGACCATGGCCAAGGTGCTGCAACCTTGCATACACCTTGCCATGAACCTTCTAAACCCCATACATTGATGTTTTCACCGATATGACTATGATTGATTCACCTTATGATCATTAACTACACATTTTCATGATTTATTGCTTACCAACTTGCTTTATTTACCAAAACTGAGATGAAGCTCATGATTAACCTAATCTATACCTTGCATATGTGTTCCATGTTACTTCTAAATGATTCCCTACCTAATCCCCCATGTTTTCCCCTAATTTGCATTGAGATGTAGCCAATGCCATAACCTACAACTCTCAACCTTAATATGTCGATTTGGGGATTTCCAAATGGACCATTGGATTATGAAAGTTTCTTGATAATTAGTGTCCCCATGTTGTGCTTAGACTATCCTCCAAGTTTCGTGTCAATCCGAGACCCGGAAGACCAAATCTGGGCAAGAATCCAAAAAGCCAGCTTGCTGTCCTGGAATTGATTTGGTCGATATTATTGGTCGATGCTATCGACCAAATGTTTCGACCAATAGAGTTGTTGTCAGCAACTTTTGCCTAGTTCTGATTCGTTTGATCTCCAATTGTTCTGATTTCTTCTCTAACCTTTCATATATGCTTGTTTAGGACTTTAAGACTATTTGGGCCACTTGCTTGTGATCTTGGACCATTCTCTTCTCCGATTCAAGGTAAGGATAGTTATCGATATAATTACCTAAGTTATGGAATTTTGACTTGGTATCCCTAACTTAGTAAATATAGTTTCTATTTCATATTCTTATCATGTTAGACTTGCTACATATGTCTTTCAACAGTAGCTTTGTGTTTACATTATGTTATTTCAATGTCTTATCATGTTTATCAATTTCAATATATGATGACTTCTGTCAATGTGATGAATTGAATGTTTATTATGATGTTGTATCTTGTGAACTGATATGATGAACTTGGGCATGTGATTGCTTAAGTATAACTTGGGATTGAGGGGTACCCTACTGGTGCTTCTATCCTTGGACATCGGAGGGAATAGTATGGGATGTTCTCCGAAGGTGTCCATCGACGCTTCCCGGGTTATTGAATGACATACATAGGACTTGTCTGGATGTATGGCTAGGATGTCCCTATCATATCAGACCCGATTCAGAAGGGCATTGAGACCGAACAACCCGTGATAGTAGTGTGGATTTGTGGGCGCTCAAGACCGGTATCCACTCCGTGAGAGGACATAAATTTCATTACGGTTACCCGAAAGGGGCCATTTATTGGTAGGGTTGCAAATGGCTAGACTTGGGCTCACGGGCACTCAAGACCGGTGAAATGATCCGTGAGAGGGATGTGAGAGCTTCCCGTTTATCATTTGTGGATGACCAATAGGGTTGATGAGTCCGGTGAGTAATATCCGTGACTCTAGTGTGAAGGATACCGGAAAGGATCCCGAGAGGGGAGAAATGGACGTATCTGGAACTGACATGATATGATTGAGTAGATGACTTGTATTGGGCAAGGATATACCTTGACATGCGCCAATACTTAGACCAAACGGTAATGTGAGAGAGTGGTGACCGAAACCCCCAACCATGGATTTGTCCGAGAGGGATGCAGGACCCAATTTCCCCGGTGATGAGTGACTGAGACTACCTAAAGAAGTATGGTGCTATGACTTAAAGCATGTCTACCATAGATGACCAGCATACTTAGAATAAAATCATATTGCATTATATGCCTCATATCATCTGCATCATGTTATGATTATCTTGTGGTTTATGTGTGGTGGAATAACTTCCTTGCTGAGTTCTTTTGAACTCATTCCTTTTCTGTTGCAATATTTTGTTAGGCAATTCTACAGGTGATTACTTTGATGGCACCCTCCCTGAGGCGGACCCGGATACCTCACACTACTATCCGGAGACTAGCTACATTGAAGACTTCGGTGACCATACCGAAGAAGATCACCCGGCGTACCAGGGTTAGCCCTAGAGTTGTATGGGAGCAGTCATGTTGGATCTCCATGGTCCTCACCTTTGAAGAGGACATATCCATTGTGGAGGAGACTTATGAGTAGTTACCCCTTCTTTTTGTGACAATTAAACTTAGAAGATGTAAAACCCAGCCCTAACCTTGACCCGAAAACCTTGTTATTTGTAGGTCCAGTGACCCGAAGTAAAGTAAAAAGTCAGCTTTGGGCCATCCCAGTGGAGGACTTGGTGTCTGGCTTTGAATCCATGAGAGTTGATGATGAAGTTCTATTTATGGAAACTGAATCTTGATGAAGATCGGATTAGTTGATGGACTTGGAGTGCTCTCTATCATGGTTTGAAGGCATTTCTACCTATTAGGTAAGTCACTTGATATGTGTGCAAAACCCCTTTAGGATTGGATTTGATCTGGGTCTTCAATTCCCTGTTTTGGAATTGTTTGCATCGCATTGGTCGACTGGACCAGTCGACCAATCCACTCGACCAATGGGTGCTGTCTTTGGCAATTAGGTCTTGCTTGCTCTATTTAAGTCCAATCTCGAGTCTACTTCGTATTTGCTGCCTCCAAACTCTTTGGAACGAACCAAAGACCTCTGCAAGTCATCTCCCTTGCATCCTTGGTGATTTTCTTGACGGATCTTCGTCAAAATTCTTCCTTTTGCATCAAAGGTATGTCTACACTCTCTTCTTCTCCTCCATCTCTGTTTTTCTTTCCTTTTTGAGTTGAGACAGTAGAGGAGATGCTGCATTCTCTGTTGCAAACATCTCTGGACTTGTCTCTCATGATCATCCTAAGGATTAATGGCTAAAACAATGATCTTAACCATGATCATTGCAAACTTTTGAAGGAATCATGATCAAACCATGATCTAGTCTTTGTTTAACTTCTGATTTGAATTCTGATCTCCTTGGATCTTCTATATTGATCATGTTAGTAGTCAATTGCTGTGTTTTCTTTTCATGATCCATGATCTATCAATCTCTAGTTGTTTCTCTTCTACCATACCATGTTTTCTTCATGAATCATGATAGTTACATATATGGTAGGTTTTGTTTCCTTATTTAGATTTATGCTTTTAAGCCTATTTCCTTGAAGATCTAAGTATGCTTTTCCTGATACCTTTACCCGAATCAATGATTCATTCTCCTATTGTTCTTGTCTTTGATTTCTATCTTGAATTCTTCAAGATCCATGGTTGATCTAATTATGGTAACTTTTTGTTTCCTAATTTGGATCTTGATGGCTTGATTCGATTAGTGTTTTGAGGTCCCCTATATGTTAGGATACTACTGATGTAGTTTACCCCTTGATTAGTACCCTTTTGAACCACCAAATTCGGATTTTATATCTCAAAACTCTGATTTTTTTAGCTACTGTCTGCATTGGTCGACTGGACCAATCCACTCGACCAATGAGTACAACAACTCCAGAATTGGTCTGTGTTGGATGTTTTGGTATCTTTTCTGTTAGGGATCTTTCCTAATATGTTGTATACACTTGTTTAGGACCTTCTTCTCAAGTTTGCCAAGATCTTACTTGATTTCTTAGGATTCCTTTGCGAGTTATAAAAGGTAAGGATGGTTACTTCTTTAACAACATAGATAGCATGAATCTAGTTTCTATATTTGAATATCATTGATTTGTTTCCTTAATTAGATTCTTACAATGATATATTACTGTTGCATAATCTTGATAACAGTAGCATTACTTATTCATATTGAATTGACTCATGTATGATTTACTTACCAATTATATACAAAGTGATTGTAATTATTGATTTCTTTCCATATATGAAGTTACCATATATGTGATGATATGAATTGATGCATGTGTATGCTTAAGTATGGTTTGGAAAGGAGAGGTGTCCTTTTGACACTTCTGTCCTTGGACTACTACGGGAATATTATGGGATGTTTCCGGAGATGCCCTCTGGACACCTTCCTAAACTGTTGGATGACATATCTAGGACTGTCTAGTAGTGTTTGGCTAGGATGTCCCGTTATGTCAGACCCTAATCGGAGGGGTATTGAGACCGAACGACCTGTGGTAGCAATGGGGATTCATGGGCGCTCAAGACCGGTAACCAACCCGTGAGAGGACAGGAATCACATTGTGGGGGCCATTTATTGGTAGGGTTGCATATGGATAGACTTGGGCTCATGGGCGTTCAAGACCGGTAACCAACCCGTGAGAGGACGTGAGAGCTTCCCGTTTACCATATGTGGATGATCAATAGGGTTGATGAGTCCGTAGTCAGGGACTATGAGGACTCTAGTGTGAAGGATACCGGAAAGGACCGTCAGGGACGAGGAATGGACGTATCTGGATCTGACTTGATGTAACTAAGTAGAAGACTTGCATTTGGCTAGGCTTAACCCTGACATGCGCCGGTACTTAGACCAATGGTGATGTGAGAGAGTGGTGACCTATACCCCCAGCCATGGAATGTCCCGAGGGATGCCGGACCCATTACCAACTGATGATGAGTGATTGAGACCTTCCTAAAGAAGTACGGTGCTATGACTTAAAGCATGTCTACCAATAGAGACCAGCATATGTAGAGTTAGATTCATTCATTCATTGCTTGTCTCATACCATATTGCATTTATGTTTGTTCTGAAATCCTGCCATTTATGTTATTATGGATTTAACTGCCTTACTGAGTTTCTTTGAAACTCATTCCTTTATTGTACAATGTTTGTTAGACTATTCTGCAGTGCTTGAATATTATGACGGCCCCTATGAAGAAGCGCAAGGAGAAGAGGCATATCTCCGGGGAAGGTGATTGCGGTTACAACAATTACATCGAAGATCCCGCGAGTGGTTATGCTCCGTACGATGCTTAGTCCGACCATTGAGTGGAAGCGCCCTTGTGCTGTTTATGAGATTTATACTTATAGGGATGTTGTCTATTAAGTTGAGAACAATTTAGTTACCCATTGTACCTGCTACTGGGATTAGATTTTGTCTTGCTTATTCTCTTTTAGAACTACTTTTCCGCTGGTTGTAGAGTGGGATTTTGCCTCACTTTACTTATCTGTTTTAGACACTCTGATTATATCTAGTACTCTGATTTATATATGATTCATTCTTTCCTTATTTGGATCTATGGTTTATCTTCCGCACTTTTATTATTATTGTTCATGATTATGTTATTGTTTATGTGGGAGGTTGATTACTCGATACCTGATCTTCGGGCTGTGGATCACACTCTCGGGTATGCCAGATAGGGTACCAGCTGGGAGGATGTGACAGAAAAATTGTAATAACTTTAACTTACCTTCATAACTTGAGACTTGTACTTAACTAAATTTTGACCTCACTTCCGTTTGGTGAAGGAGTGGATTCTGCCCACTGCCTTCTTAATTTATCTGATTTGATATTTATTTCTGCATTCTGATTATCCTTGATATCTTATTTCTAAATTCTATTTTATTGATTGTAGCTTAATATTGATTGTTCATGATTGTGTTATTGTCGATGTGGCTGATGTGGTCTCTGAACTATGGATCTTCGGGGCTGTGGATCACATCCCGGGTATGCCAGATAGGGTACCGGCTAGGTGGATGTGACACCCTTCCTCACTGATTCCTACTCAGATTAGAAAACCACTAACCCATAAAACGAAATCTAGGACGTCTAGAGGCATCCACATCAAGTTCATTAAGGATTGAAGCTGACCAAGGAATATTAATATCTAAAGTTCCTGTCCTTACTGTCGAATTTGCCAAAAAATCTGCCATTGTATTAGTTTCACAATAGCAATGTGAAATCTTCCAATCTATAGTCAGCAAATATTCTTGTAACTCTCTCCACATATGAAAGATATACCAAGGTATTTTCTTCTGCTGTATTAAAGTCACCACAGCTTTTGAATCACTTTCTACCCAAAGCTTTGTAATATGTAAATGCCTTGCCCAATGTAATCCATGAATGAAAGTTTCCAATTCAGCCTCAAAGTTGGTTTTAACATCTAAAAAAAATACAGAAATTGAAAACCACCGCAACAACTTCATGTTGAAATACTCCTCCACCGCTAGACCTTCCTAGATTGCCCAAAGGAAACCCATCAATATTTAGTTTTACCCATCCTACAGCAAGAAGACGCCAAAAAAATTCTTGTGGAGAAGCAGCACTAAAGACAGAGAAGTGAAGGCCCAGTCATTTTGTATTCAAAAAAATGCTAGGAGTTACTTTTCTCCCATCCATTTTAAAGCCAAACTGTACTAAGTCTGAAAAAGTTAAACTCACCACCTCATCAGTCCTGAAATTAAAATTTGAAACCGGATTTGATTGCGGACCATTCAAAGAAAATATAAAAGCAAACAACATCCATTAATCCAAGAAATCTGTAAAGGAGACTGTGAAGCCTGGTGTTTCCAAGCCATGAACGACTCTACAATCAAATATTTTACTATCCAGCTATAACCAAACTTTGCTGCAAAAGCTTCTCCACATCCACGTGAAAATGAGCAATGAAGAAAGAGATGTCCTATGTCCTTTGAAGCTTTACCACATAGATTACAACGAGAGGCCAGCATTATGAAACCCAACCCAAACCTTGACCCGGAAACCCTGTTGTTTGTAGGTCCGACAACCCGAAGTAAAGCAAGAAGTCAGCTTTGGGCCATTTCAGTAGAAGACTTGGTGGCTGGCTTAGAATCCATGAGTGTTGATGTCAATGTTCCATTTATGGAAACAACATCCTGACGAAGATCGAATTAGTTGATGGACTTAGAGTGCTCTCTGTATTGGTTTGAAGGCATTTTTACCTACTAGGTAAGTCACTTGGTGTGTGTGCAAAACCCCTTTATGTTTGGATTTGATTTGAGCCTTCATTTCCTTGTTTTGGACTTGTTGTCCTAATTGGTCGACTGGACTAGTCGACCAATCCAATTGACCAATGGGTATTGTTTTGCTAATTAGGTCTTTGCTTGCTCTATTTAAGTCCAATCTCGAGTCTACTTCGTATTTTCTGCCTCCAAACTCTTTGGAACATACTAGAGCCCTCTGCAAGTCATCTCCCTTGCATCCTTGGTGATTATCTTGACGGATCTTCGTCAAAACTCGTGCTTCTACACAAAAAGGTATGTGATCATCCTCTTCTGTGTTTCATCTTTGATTCTTGGTTACTTTTCTTTCGTTTTCTGATTGAGGACAGTAGTAGTGATGTTGTATCTCTATTGCAACCATCATTATACTCATTCCCTCTTTTTTCCTAAGGATCTAAAGCTTGGTGGATGATCTTCATCAAGATCATCACTCGCTTTTGAAGGAAAACTTGTATTCATTCACTTTCCTTATTTGGATTATTGTTCTTTAGCCTTAGATCTAATTTTCTTGAAGATCTATGTTTGTTATTCATGATTCCTTTGTTACAATCAGTTATCCATCATCTTATTGTTCTTGTCCATGATCTTTACTATGAATTCTTCAAGAACCATGATTGATCTAATTATGATAACTTTTTGTTTCCTAATTTGTAACTTGAAGACTTGATTCGATTAGTGTTTTGAAGTCCTCTATATACTAGTATGCTGTCATTGTAGTTTACCCCTTGTTTAGTACCCTTTTGAACCACCAAATTCGGTTCTATATTCCCAAAATTCTGATTTTTGAAGGCCACTGTCTTTGTTGGTTGACTCATTGTTCGACTGAGGCAGTAGACCAAGTCAATCGACCAATGAATACAGTAACCTCATATTTGGTCTGTTTTGGATGTTTTGATATCTTTCCTTCTAGGTATCTTTCCTATTATGTTGTATACACTTGTTTAGGACTTTCTTCTCAAGTTAGTCAAGGTCTTACTTGATTCCCTAAGATTCCTTTGCGAGTTATATAAGGTAAGGATGGTTATTTCCTTAACTACATAGATTGTATATCTTAGTTTCTATATTTGAATCTTGTTAGTTTATTTCCTTAATTAGATTCTTACAATGTTATACTACTGTTGTACTATCTTGATTTCAGTAGCATTACTTGTTTATATTAAATTGATTCATGTATGATTTACTTACCAAATATATGCAAGTTATATATTATTATTGATTTCTTTCCATATATGAAGTTGCCATATATGTGATGTTATGGATTGATGCTTGTGTATGCTTAAGTATGGTTTGGAAAGGAGAGGTGTCCTTTTGACACTTCTGTCCTTGGACTACTACGGGAATATTATGGGATGTCTCCGGAGATGCCCTTTGGACACCTTCCTAAACTGTTGGATGACATATTTAGGACTGTTTAGTAGTGTTTGGCTAGGATGTCCCGTTATGTTAGACCCTAATCGGAGGGGTATTGAGACCGAATGACCCGTGGTAGCAATGGGGATTCATGGGCACTCAAGACCGGTAACCAATCCGTGAGAGGACAGGAATTACATTGTGGGGACCATTTATCGGTACCGTTGCATATGGTTAGACTTGGGCTTACGGGCGCTCAAGACCGGTAACCAACCCGTGAGAGGACGTGAGAGCTTCCCGTTTACCATATGTGGATGACCTATAGGGTTGATGAGTCTGTAGTCAGGGACTATGAGGACTCTAGTGTGAAGGATACCGGAAAGGATCGCCAGGGGCGAGGAATGGACATATCTGGATCTGACTTGATGTAACTGAGTAGGAGACTTGCATTTGGCTAGGCTTTGACCTTGACATGCGCCGGTACTTAGACCAATGGTGATGTGAGAGAGTGGTGGCCTATCCCCCAACCATGGATTGTCCCGAGGGATGCAGGACCCACTACCAAAAGGCGTTGTGTGATGAGACCTTCCTAAAGAAGTACGGTGCTATGACTTAAAGCATGTCTGCCAATAGAGACCAACATACATAGAGTTAGAATCATATTACATCATGTGTTTCATATCATATAGCATTTTACTTTGCTTTGAAATCCTGCCATTTATGTTGTTGTGGATTAACTGCCTTACTGAGTTTCTTTGAAACTCATTCCTTTTGTACAATGTTTTGTTAGACTACTCTATAGGTACTGATGACTATGAAAGTCAATTCGAGGAAGCGCAAACTGAAGAGGCGTACTACACGCAAGGTGCTGGCAACCATGAAGATTACATTGAGGATTCCTCAAGTGGTTTTGTTTGTTACCAGGATTAGCCCAGATGTGGAATGGGAACGTCTGAGCATCATTGATGAAGTCTACGTTTATGAAGACGTTCTCTATAAAGTAGAATAGACTTTAGATTAGTTTGCTTCAGTTTTCTTTCCTATTTTAAATACAGTTGTACTCTTTCTTTTGATTTACAAACTACTTTTCCGCTGGTTGTAGAGTGGGATTCCGCCTCACTTTACTTATTGATTTAGACATTCTGATTGTCTTTCGTACTCTGATGATATATGATTTATTCTTTCCTTATTTGGATCTTTTTTTTTATCTTTTGCACATTGATTATTTATGTTCATGATTATGTTATTGTCTATGTGGGAGGTTGATTACCTTGATACTTGGTCTTCGGGGCTGTGGATCACACACTTGGGTATGCTAGGTAGGGTACCGGCTGGGTGGATGTGACAAGCATAATCCCTTTCCGAGTCAACAAGGCATCAACAGGTAGCCTATCATGAAAAAGTCTCCAACAGAAAATTTGTTGTCTAGGCTACAAAGAAGTCTTCCAAATACTTTTTGCCCATTCCAGTTGTTCTCCTTTTCTACGATAGAGATCCCATGCCGAGCGAAAACAAAACTCTCCCCCCACCGAACCTTGCTAATGACAAATGTCAACAAAACCAACACAAGGAACATGATATAACATAATAAGAGAGATTACCTCTTGAAATTTGGCATGGTCCACTAACGGAAATCTCCACTCCCCTTGCTGTAAACAATCTACAATAGTCAATTTCAAATGACCCTCTAGATCCAGAGGAATACCAACATAGTCTGCAATGGTAAAATTCCCAACCATCTGTCAAACTAGAAATTTATATTCTGACCATCTCTAATTGACCACCGTTCATGAGCTTGAACAAAACCCCAAACCTTCCTCAATCCCAACATCAAAGATGACTGCTGCCCATAAATCTTTAAATTTCCCCTTTTGTTCACTATCCTCCCCTTTAAAAAGTGAGCAAAACTAGAGTGTTTGTGTTTAATTATCCAAGCCAACTTGCATAAGGATGCAAAATTGACATCTCTTAATCTCTGAATACCCAAACCACCCTCACATTTTGGAGTACATAGTTTTGCCCAAGACACTGTAACCTTCTTCACAGCCTCTATACTCCCTGTCAAATGAAGTTACGCATCTAAGCCTTTGCTTGAGAAATAATAG
The DNA here is from genome assembly GCF_041222555.1 of Hakea prostrata. Taxonomy (NCBI): domain Eukaryota; kingdom Viridiplantae; phylum Streptophyta; class Magnoliopsida; order Proteales; family Proteaceae; genus Hakea; species Hakea prostrata. Next base: position 35,237,132 of record NC_142604.1, on the reverse strand, counting down.
AGCTAGGCCACCAGTACACTGAAAAATTATGAATCGACATGCTAGAAATAACTGAACGTACCAGCTCCACTCTACTTGCCATAGATAACAGCTTTCCACACCACCCTTCTAGCCGATTCTTAATCTTGTTTAAAACGACAAGCAATTTGACACTAGTAACTCTTCCTTTAAAAATATCTACCCCCAGATATCGAGTAGGAAAAGAGTGCAATTGGGATATTTAATATGTTCACAATTTTCTGTTTCCGACTAGGAGGCACACATCCAAGAAAAAGCTTACTCTTCTCCAAACTGATATGTTGACCCGAAAATTCTTGATACTTCGATAAGAAAGTTTTCAAAGGTTTAACATAACATAAAGAAGCATTTGAAAAAACAAAAATATCATCAACATACATTAGTATAGAAGGAAATTCTACTCCCCTGGGACTTGCAAAACTCTCAATCTACCAGCAGCTATCAAAGAATGAAGGCCCTTGCATAGTACCTCTCCGGTAAGAAGAAAAGGAAGAGGTGATAAAGGGTCCCCTTGCCAAAGCCCTTTCTCAACTCCAAAGAATCCAACTGGTCCCCCATTCAATAAAACTGAGATTCTAGTAGTCTGAAGCATCTCATGAATCCAACCAACCCATCTATTTGAAAATCCTAAAGCCTTCAAGACCAAGAATAAAAACTCCTATGATAGAGTATCATAAGCTTTCATAACATCAATCTTAATTCCCATCCCTCCCCCTCTAACATAAGAATGCAAAATATTTGTAAGTTCGGAAGCTACAACAATATTTTCAGAAATCATTTTACCTTTCTGGAAAGCTCCCTGCTCCTCAGAAATAAGCTTAGGCAAAAGAGGACTCAGCCGAGAAGACATTATCTTTGACAATGCTTTGCAAAAAAAGTTCCCCATACATAGAGGCCCAAATGTGTTCAGTGTATATAGCTGCATTCTCCACCTCGGGAACTAAAGTGAGGAAACAATTTTTACCCCTTTTGGAAGTTTCCCTTTTCGAAAGAAGGATCGAACTGCAGCCCCAAAATCGGCAGAAACAATATCCCAACATTTGCGGAAAAAACCTCTTGAAAAGCCATCTGGTCCTCGAGAACTGTCAGGATCTAGGTCCCATACCACTCCTTTGATCTACTAATTAGAGGGCAAACCTTCAAGTAATAAACAATCATCATCCATCAGCACTTTTGAAATCATAGACAACAAAATTGGGTGAACCAAGTAGGAACTAGTTTTATGATAGTTTTCAAAGTAAGTCACCACATAATCCTGTAGTTCAACTGAACTTGATGTCCAAGTGTCATCCATTCTTCGCAAGAATTTAATAGAGTTTTTATTCCTTCGAAGTTTAGTAGAGAGATGGAAAATTTTTGAATTCCTATCTCCCTCCCTTAACCACCTGACCTTTGCTTTCTGCCGAAGAAGAGAGTCCAGACGATCCATTGCTTGTACAAGTTTTGACTTCAATGAAGCCTCTTGATCAAAATATTCATCTGTCATATCAAGTTGATCAATATTAGTTTGTAAGGATTCTAGATCTTTCTCCGCTTGCTGTACTTCAATAAAAAGATTAGGAAAGGTCATTTTTGCCCAGGCTTTAAGATGCTGCTTAACATTCTTCAATCTCTGTGCTAGTACAAAAATGGGATCACCAACAACTGGTTCCACCCAAGCCAAACGAACCACCTCCAAAAAGGAATCATCAGTCATCCAAAAATTATTGAACCTGAAAGGAGAGTTACCGGTTTGACACCTTTGTCAACAGAGACACAAATCGGAGAGTGATTTGACAAGTGTGTCGGAAGAGGGATCTGTTTAGATACCAAACAACTCTAACCATTTAGCATTGAAGAAACTTCTATCAAGGACCGAACGAACATTACCAACTTTGCGTTGATTTGACCATGTAAATTTCCTACCTGAAGATGGAACTTCAAAAAGCTCACAAGCATCAATGGTAGCCTAAAAATCAGCTGTTGCACCCAACTTTGCATTGATTTGACCATGTAATTTCCTACCTGAAGATGGAACTTCAAAAAGCTCACAAGCATCAATGGTAGCCTGAAAATCAGCTGTTGCACCCAACTTTGCATTGATTTGACCATGTAAATTTCCTACTTGAAGATGGAACTTCAAAAAGCTCACAAGCATCAATGGTAGCCTGAAAATCAGCTGCTGCACCTAGCTAGAATCTGCCTGAACCCCTCCTTTCAGACACCCATAACACTACATTAAAGTCCCCCATAACCAAAAATGGTAAGTTGGACAAAGGGAGAGCAATAAGATCCTCCCAAAGCCGTTTGCGATTAGATCTATCACAACAAGCATGAACCACTTATAGACCAAATTGCACACCTTGCCACTTGAATTGAAGAGAGAGTTGTTGGTTAGATGAAGAGAGAACAGAGGGCCGCTACAACTCTCTCTTCCAAAAGACCCAAAGATTTGGAACTTTCTCCAGCCGAAAATTATACACAAAATTAGAAGAATATCCTAATCTATTAATAAAGAGAATTGGGCACTTACTGACATCCGTTTTTGGTTCAGCGACACAAAAAATGTTTGGTTGATGAGTCATTAATAGCATTTTAAGGGCCCTCCTACTAGACGCATTACCAATGCCGTGAATATTCCAAAAGTAAAGCTTCATATCAATAGTTACAGAGCAACACTTTCCTCTCCCAATAGGCTCTTATTTCCTGTAGAGACTTTCCCTAAAGCAACATCTACCTTCTAGAATTCCTCTGCCAACAAACCCTTTTTACTTATGGCCACTTTCTTCACTACATGAGCCTTCTTAGGACGACCAGGCTTTCGATGAGGAGAGCCTTCAGCCCTCATTGAGATAGAAGATGAAGGAGGAGGAACAACTTCCAATTGCAGCGTTCCATCATTTTCAAATCTGGCCGAACTCTTCTGGGCCCCACTAGAGTCCAACGCATTCTCCCTAGTTGCCACGTCAACCCCTAATGAATTCTCTCTAAAGTACCTTCCTTCCTTGGTCGAACTTCTTAATGCATTTACAGCATTGGGTCCCACCAATGAATCCCCCAAAATAAGGTTTTCATGTTGAAAAGAACTCTTACCCGCAGCATGAATTGTTTGAAATTCAAAATGCTTGGCCGAATCACACCCTTCATTCTTATCATTGGGTCCCACAAATGAATCCCCCAAAGCAGGGTTTTCAATTTGAATAGAAGTCTTACCCGCAACATGGACATTTTGAAATTCAAAATGCTTGGCCGAATCACAATCTTCATTCTTTTCTTCGGGTCCCACCAATGAACTCTCCAAAGGAGAGTTACCAATTAACTTAGAACACTTATCTGCATCTAAGGATTTTTGAAATTCAAAATTTGTGGCTGAACCAATAACCACACCATTTTGAAAATCAAAACCATCATCCAATAGAAGGTTTCTATGAGATTTAGAACTCTTATCCGCATCAAGGATTTTTTGAAGTTCAAAAGGGTCGTTGTCCTGGGTAGGAGTCGAAGAAGAATGATTCGTAGAAGAGTCCATACCCAAAACCAACACCTCATTAGCAGAAACCCCTTGATTTAAAAAAGAATTAACTAAATTCCCATTGGCCGACGAAGAGTCCACCAGCCCTGCCTCCACTAAAGCCGCATGAACCATTTGAGAGGATGAATTACTCTCACCCTCAAACTCCAGCGTCTTTGCAATCCTAATAGAATTAGGACCTTCATTAAGAACAACATCTTCATGCGCCAAGTGTTGGGGAACAAACTTCTCTTTAGCCGAAGGAATATTAGCATTGCAAATTTTGCCCAAATGACCTTCTCGATTGCATCGAAAACATTTTGAATTCCATCCTCATAGATCACCTTTTGAATGAAGCTGAAAACACGTGTAGAACCAGGTTCAAGGCGCTCTATTTGAACTTCAGACACCCGCTCAGCTTCCAATTCTAATTCCACTAGAATTCTTGCGTAATGTCCCACAGAACCAAGACGAGTACGATGGTCTAAAGAAACAGGACGACCTACCATCTTAGCAATAGAAAGTAATACCTTGGCATGTCAGTATTCAAGAGGAAGATCAGGGAAGCGAATCCAAACCAGTTTGGCAGACGGTTGAGGAGCATGAATGCTAAAATTCGGACGCCAATGTTGGAATCGAATCAGTTGATTGCCAATATTCCAGACACCTCATCTCCAAACTTCTGACAAATCTTCCTCACATCTAAATTGAAAAATCACGAAACTCTTCCCCAAGGAATGTAAAAAAACTCCTTGTTTCAGTTTCCATGATTTAGAAGCCAGATCACGTAAAGCATCCATTGTTGTCTGATGAAAGTTTGCCCTCCCATTCAAGGAGAAACGAAATTGAGTACACTGCAACTTGTACTCAGTTTGAGGAATAACAATGCGCCGATAAGATCCAGCCTACATAGGGGATGAGAGGGAATCAATCTCAAGCATAATGGAAGTCCCTACCACCCCAGCGAAAGATCTCCCACCGTCCATCTTCTGAGAGAAGCCATTACCAGCCCTTTCCGAAGGTTGTAAGTGCTGATACGCAGAAGACCTATGCGCACCATCAATCTCCAGAGCTTCTTTCTCTAGAGTTTCTCTTTCCTCCATCTCTTCAAGTTCACCATCAATAATGTGTCCATATCTTTGTTTTACTACAAAAGTATGAAGTAAAAAATGTGTTTTGGAAAAGTTACCTGCTTTTTTTTCTTTTTCTTTTCCTCTTTTGGTTTGTACTACATAAATATTCGTATGATTGAAATACATGCTTTAGCGAATCAAAGGAACATTCGTTCCAATAGCTTTATTTTTTGGCATGATCGGTTGGACCATCTTGGGTCAAATATGATGCAAAAAAATTATTGAAAATTCATATGGTCATTCATTGAAGAACCAGAAGATTCTTCAACTCAATGAATTTTCTTGTGCTGCTTGTTCTCAGGGGAAAGTTATACCATACCATCACTAGCTAAAGTTGGATTTGAATATCTTATGTTATTGGAATGTATACAAGGTGATATATGTGGATCCATTCAATCATCATGTAGACTATTTATATGTTATATAGTTTTATTATATGCATCTACAAGATGGTCACACATATGTTTATTATCAACTCACAATTTGACATTTGCTTGATTGCTTGCCCAAATAATTAGATTAAGATCATAATTTCCAGATTATAAGACAATTCGTCTTGATAATGATGGTGGGTTTACTCTTAGACTTTTAATGATTATTGTATGTCAACTAGAATCACATTTAAAGAACATGTTGCTCATATTCATACCCAAAATGGTCTGGCAGAATCATTTATTAAATGTCTCCAATTAATAGCTAGATCATTGCTTATGAGAACAAAACTCCTTGTATCAGTATGGGGATATATTGTTTTACATACATCATCACTTGTACACATCAGATTAATAAGTTATCATAAATTCTCTCCATTACAATTGGATTACGATCAGGAGCCAAATATTTTTCATCTTAAGATTTTTTATTTATATTCCAATTGCTCCACCACAACGCACAAAGATATATGGGTCCCCAAAGAAAGTTGGAAATATAAGTTGGATATGAATCTCCCTCTATAATTCAATATCTTGAAACAATGATTGGAGATTTATTTAAAGTAAGATTTGTTGATTATCATTTTGATAATTCAGTTTGTTCAACATTAAGGGGGAAATAATAATCATTTGAAAAAAAAAGAGATTGATTGGAATGCATAAAACAATTATCATTTTTGATGAATAAGTTTTTTCAACATTAGGGGGAGAGAATAATCAGTTGGAAAAAGAGATTGATTGGAATGCATTATCTTTATCTCTTTTAAATCATCACATTAAGCAATGTGAACTTGAAGTTCAAAAGATAATTCATTTACAAAGTATTGTGAATTAGCTGTCAGATGCTTTTACTAACGTGCCAGTAACTACTAAATCTCATATTTCAGCTATGAATGCTCCAATTTGAATTGATGTCCTGCAGGATAATCTATTAGTGCAAATGAAACTAAACAATGTTTAAAACTTTAAAGAGCAATCGGTTCTAAGGATAAAAGTCCTAGAAAAAGAAAGGGAGCAAATGATCAAGATAGCTATAATATAGAAACAATCAATCATGAAAATCTTAAAGGCATAACTTTCCATAAAACCCCAGAAGAGGTTTAGATATCTGAAAATAATGAAGAGATTTCGATTATTTACGTCACTAAAAGAAAAAGATGGAACCGAAAAGATATAGTTGTCGACAACATTTTTGCATATAATGTCTTGGTAGAAGTAATGAAACAAGATGAAGATCTTGAACCTAAATCTATGGATGAATATAAACGAAGAATGATTAGCTAAAATGGAAAGACGCAATTAAAGAAAAACTGAATTCACTTGAAAAACGTAAAGTTTTTGAATATGGTCCAACATGTACAAATGGGGTTTTGTGCAAAAAACAAATAAGAAAATGAAGTTTTAAGATATAAAACATGACTTGTACTACAAGGATTTTCACAGAAGTCTGGCATTATTATATGAAAACATATTCTTCTGTGGTGGATGCAATCAGTTTCAGATGTCTTATTAGTTTGGCAGTACATAAAAATCTTGACATGCATTTGATGGATGTTGTTACAGCCTATTTATACTGCTCACTTGATAGTGAAATTATATGAAAATCCCTGAATAATTCAAAATGCTTGAAGTAAATAAAAATTCTCAGGAAATTTGTTCAATAAGGCTTCAAAGATCATTATATGGATTAAAGCAATAAGAGCGTATGTGATATATTAGTCGCCTTAGTGAATACTTATTAAAGTAAGGGTATAGAAATGACTCAATTTTTTCTTGTGTCTTTATTAAAAAAATATGGATTTAACTTTGTTATAACAAGTGTATATGTCGATGACTTAAATATCATTGGAACTCTTGAAGAGCTTCTAAAAGCAGTGAACTATTTGAAGAAAGAATTTGAAATAAAAAATTTTCTAAAGACAAAGTATTGTCTTGGCTGACAGATTGAACATTTGACAAATGGAATATTCGTTTATCAATCAACTTATACACAGAAGATTTTAAAGCGATTTTACATGGATAAAACAAATCCATTGAATATCCTGATGGTTGTGAGATTGCGTGACATAAAGAAAGATCCATTTCGACCCCATGAAAATAATGAAGAAATTCTTGGTCCTGAAGTACCATATCTTAGCGCAATTGGGACATTAATATATCTTGCTAATAGTACAAGATTGATTATAGTATTCTCTGTAAATCTATTAGCAAGATTTAACTTTTCTCCAACACGAAGACTTTGGAAATGGTGGTAAGAATATATTTCTGTACATTTGAGGAACTATTGACATGGGATTATTTTATTCAAATGAATGTGGATATTAACTTACTGGTTATGTAGAGGCAGAATATTTATCTGATCCACATAAAGCTAGATCTCAAATAGGCTATTTAATTCACAACTAGAAATACAACTATTTCATGGTGTTCAACAAAACAAACTATAGCTCCACTTTTTCAAATCATGCAGAGATAATAGCAATTCATGAAGCAAGCCGATAATGTAATTGATTAAGATGAATGACCCAACACATCTAGGAAACATGCAGTCTTCCATTAGAAAAAAAATAGTTTCAATAATATTACATAAAGATAATGTTGCATGTATAGCTCAATTGAAGGGATGATACATCAAAGATGATAGCACGAAACATATTTTTTTGAGATTGTTTGAATTTCATGATTGAGGAACCTGTTGCCCAGTTTCCGGGTCTTATAGATGATATACTTCGACAAAATGTTTGTAGTCGACTCATAGGTTTCTAGTATATTAGTCTCTTAGACTTGTATATCTAGACTTCTTTCATCGAGCATTGCAATTTCTTTACTTTGAGTGCAAGGAGATCAAGATGTAAGATGTTTATATCTTTCTCTACTCCCCCAAGCATAGTAGGCCGACTCATAGTCGAGCTGTGATGCTCCATCTAGTTGAGAGATATCAACTTTTTTCTAGTGTGAGAACTTTTGCTTGTATGTAGAACTCCTTCGTCTCGATCAGGTATGATCGACTATATCTTAAGCTCCCATATTTGTAATTTTGATGATATTTTGCTATCCACGAGCTCGAAGGCTTTAAAAATATTGTATATAAGACTTTTGTTGTAAAGCAAAACACATTGTTGCTGCTGAATTCCAGTGCTGGTCGAGCAGCGTGATTATTCTTATCAACTTCTTGTTGTAAAGCAGCAGTTTGTTAGTCGAGATGGTGAAATGCTTTTTACTCCAAGATTTGAAATTTTGAATACCTCCTTGACCCCTTTTTAGCTTTGGTAATAAGATGTATGGGGTGCCATGAATTTTTCTGCTCCAACATTACTTACCATTGGGAGAAATCAACATGATCAGCCCAGTGGTTCCAACACCAACTGCCGCCTCTGAGTCTCCAAGTGGCATTAAACACCTTCTCAGGCGCTGTTGTAGTCATGAAGTCTTGCAAGCTTCTACTTTCCTTCGAAAAGAACTTAAAATCATTCAAAAATCTGTCAATGCTTGAGGTCAGCTTTTTCATAGAATACAAAGCAATTTGGGAATTTGAAAGAACAACATTTGATGCCATTAGATTCTGAATCACATAAGCATGAAGCTATAGCCCAAAGTCCAGTTGCTGCAGCTGAGACCTTCAGTGGGCTGATCATTTTGCACATTCCCACTAATCATGGTATTCAAAATTAACTTCTATATTTCTCTTTGTTAATAAATAAAAAATCTGCTTTGCAGAAACCATGTCTCCAAGTTCTGAATACATGAAAATTGCTGAACTTGCAGCAAAAATATCACTGTCATACTCACTTCCCATATGATTCCATCAAGAAAATATCAGAAAATTGTCCAGAGACTCTGTGGATATCTCTGAACTTACTTACCTTTAGAAACGTCAAATGAGACGATGACTCTAGGCAACCAATAAAGTGACCCACCTCTCTCTCTATATTTTATTTTTGAAGTCAACGTTTACATATGTTCGTAATACATCAAAAGTAATTCAATTCAATTAATTGATGGGGGAAAGATTCCTTACCTGGATTCGCTTTCCCTTACTTGAAGTATTCGCAGCGGAAGTCTAGATCCACGTTCTCGTTCCACCACCAAAGATTTACCGGCGAGATTCCACAATCACTGGGAAAGGGAATAATATCCACAACCCAAATGCCGTGGATAAATGGAATGAAGATCAAAAACTAGGAAAGGAAAAGTTTCCAAGCCTGCGATTCTAAGAGAGAGGGAGAGAGAGATGGAGCCGCCGTTTCAGAGATTCGCTCGTGCGAATGAATCACTCAGTTACTTTTTCACTAATGCGGTGGTTACCAAAATATATAACCCTATTTTGTAACCGCCCTAATAGTGAGTTTCCAATATTGCCCTTGGGCATTTAATTTATTAATCAAATTAATAAATTCCAACAGCTCCCACTTGCACAAGGGCAAGTGTTAATCTTTCAATGTGTCCCAGACACACTTGTATATCCCAGATATACGCATTCAATCTCTCTGCTATGTATCCCAGATACATAGACCTCTTGTGTCCCAGACACACATGTATATCCCAGATATACATATATATATTGATCTCTTCACTATGTATCTCAGATACATAGACCACCTGTGTCCCAGACACTAATATCCACAATCATACTGGCAAAATGGGTTGTGCGACCGGTGATATTCCTGCACGCGTGAGCCCCAAACTAGAAACCTTCCCAGAAGGCCAGAATGGCACATCACTCATAGAAACAAATCAAATAAGCATTAGTATAACACAGTGTCCTAGGTTTATTCAAACTCACCGACTAAAGGTATCTCGATCCCTCCGAGAGATCACCTTCTTGTCCTTAAAATGTTCACTACTGTAACACATACAGCTTGGCGCCAAAGCAAACACTTTTTAGGGTGCAGTTGAATCAAACCTTTCCTTTTCGCCCCTGCACCATCACTACACTTAGGATTGACTCCTTTCCCGGTAGTGCCCCTTTAGGTCGAATCTATCATGACCATAGGTAACACCCCAAAGTAGCCACATCAACCCTTCGTTTCATGATGTCGTCGAAAGTCACTAAGAACACTAATGGACCATAAGGTCCAGGACTCACACAATGAGAGGAGCAGGGATCCATCCTCTTATTTCCAATGATCGCTAAGCACACATAGTATGATATATGTGCTATGGTGGAGCATTCTATATACAATAGAACATATGTCCATCTCAACAACATACAGGTCTTAGTCTAGTAGCAACCTCTTGCGCCTAACCCGAGTTTCTTTATTGTCGCCACCCTAGCGCCACATAAAGTACTCGCACCTGGCTCCTATAGGCAACATGAATAGTGGGAACATTCATGTCGATTCTCTTCACAATAGAGAAACTCATCTTGATTCCAAATCAAGGCGACATCATGATTATGAATTGACCTACACAAAGTCATTCACAATCTGTCTCATCTCTGCTTGCCTCCAAGGCGCCAGAGGCGAATGCTCGTGTGAGTGAGCCATTCTCTTGCCTATTGACATATCTTGTTTTATGCTAGCAAAACACAATCACACAGAAAGTGAATAAAAAAAATGCTGGAATGAACTCATATTACTCATTAATAAGAAAGTCTCAGTACAAAAATAAGTCACAATCTACGCAAGCCCAAGGATTTTACATGAGAAATAAAAACATCCTTGGCTATAGGTTTGGTAAGAGGGTCAGCTACCATCAAACTAGTAGATATGTGCTTAAGTACAACTTTCTTTCTTGATGTAATGTCTCTAACAAAGTGATATCTCAACTGTATATGTTTGGTCTTCCCATGATACTTGGGGTCCTTGACATAGCTAAGAGCTGCCGTACTATCACAGTAGACAAGGACAGCCTCTTTGGATGTCATCACAATCCCAGATATGTCGAAGGAATCTTCTCAACCAAACAGCCTCTTGAACCGCAGCTGAGCATGCCACATACTCGCTTCCATGGTCGAGAGGGATATACAAGCCTCGCTTCTTGCTACACCACGAAATGGCCCCGCCATTCAGCAAGAAAGCATATCCAGAGGTTGATTTGCGCTCATCGATGTCTCCAGCTCGGTCGGCATCACTATAGCCAACTAACCGCAAATCCGATCCTTGGTAACACAACATGTAGTTACTCGTTCCTCCGAGATATCTTAATATCCTCTTGACTCGCTTTCAAGTGCTCTATGCCCGGGTTTGATTGGTACCGACTAACCAAACCCACCGCATAACAAATATCCGGCCTAGTACACATCATAGCGTACATAAGGCTACCCACTGCACTAGAATATGGAACTCTTTCCATCTTGGTTTTCTCCTCTGGAGTCTTAGGACCCATATCAAGGCTCAAATGCAAACCCTTTTCCACTAGAGTATCAATTGGTTTGCAGTTGTGCATCTGGTATCTCATCAAGACATTGTCAATATAGGTTTCTTGAGATAAACCCAGTAATCTCTTTTGCCTATTTCTGACAATCTTGACACCAAGCACATAGCTTGCTTCACCCATGTCCTTCATATCAAATACGGAGGACAACCATTTCTTAATGGTTTTCAATAGCTCCTTGCTATTGCTAGCCATAAGTATGTCATCTACGTACAAAGTGTCGAATGACATAATTATTATCGGGATCTCTTGGTGTAAACACAGTGGTCTTCCTCAAGCATGGAAAAACCATTTTCCATCATAGCTTGGTGGAAGCGCACATTCCACCTGTCTAGATGCTTGCTTTAAGCCATATATGGACTTCTTAAGCTTGCACACTTTGCGCTCAAGTCCATGTGCTTCAAAGCCTTGAGGTTGATCTATATAGATCTCTTCCTCAAGTTCTCCATTGAGAAAAGCAGTTTTTACATCCATCTGATAAAGCTCCAAGTCCAACTGAGCAACAATGGCTAGTATGAGGCGAATTGAGGCAAACCTAACCACAGGGGAAAAAGTTTCCTCATAATCAACGCCCTCTCGTTGGGTGTAGCCCTTAGCCACTAAACGAGCCTTGAATCTCTCAATAGATCCATCCGCCTTTCTTTTGATCTTGAGAACCCACTTGTTCCCAATCGCCTTTCGGCCTGGCGGCAAGTCAACCAAGTCCCAGACATGATTAACTTTCATCGACTCCAACTCTTCCTTTATTGCTTTTAACCATTCCTTTGAGCTTGACCCCGCAAGAGCTTCCTGCACGCTCTTTGGTTCATGCTCATCGACTGAAATCATCTCACAATCGATCTCTTCAGGAGTTACCATGTAAGCTTCATCCTCTATGTCGAAACGTCGACGAGGAACTAGCCCGCGCCCACTACGGCGTAAGTGCATGTCTGATTGCTCACCGTCTAAGGTAGCTATCACATCTGCACTCCCACTCCCACGAGGATCTTCTGGATGAACCCCAGGTTCATTATCCAGAATCTGAATCCCTGGAGTGACAAGACCACTATCTTGTATCTCAAAGAATTCTGATGATTCTTTGTTAACTCCTAAAAGAGATGGAAAATCATTCTCCAAGAATGTTGCATCCCTAGACTCAAGTTCCGTTCTCCTCTCACTCTCATCTAGTCCAATGAAGACATGGCCCTTTGATGGTTCAGAATATCTCACAAAGATACACTTTCTTCCTCTGGGTCCAAGCTTTCCATATTGGTGAGAAGTAGAGTGAACATATGTTGCACATCCCCATGCGCGCAAGTAACTCAAATCTGGCTTCCTTCCGGTCCACAACTCATATGGTGTGGAAGGAACCGATTTGGTTGGAACTCTGTTGAGGATATAGGCCGCAATCAGCAAAGCATCTCCCCAATAAGAGATGGGTAGATTTGCCTGCGCCATCATGGATCTCACCATGTCTAGCAAGGTTCTATTCCTCCTCTCAGCAACCCCATTTTGCTGTGGAGTCCCTGGAATAGTAAGTTGTCTAGATATCCCCTTTTCATCACATAACCCTTTGAACATATTGGAGAGATACTCTCTACCTCTATCCGTTCTAAGAGTTTTAATCCTTTTATCTAATTGATTCTCAACCAAGCTCATGAATTTCTTAAAACATTCCAGAGCTTCTGACTTATGAGAAATTAGATAAATGTGACCATACCTTGTATAGTCATCTATGAATGTGATGAAATAAGACTGTCCTTTTCTAGTATGCACATTCATGGGTCCACACACATCTGAATGGATAAGTTCTAAAGGAAGAGAGGCTCTCAAAGCCTTTTTAAATGGTTTTCTAGTTGCTTTTCCTGCTAGACATGATTCACAGGTTGGCAAATCAGATAGTGAACCTTGGCCTAAGAGACCTTCTTTTGCCAACCTGTTCATCCTATCTAAGCCAATATGTCCTAGTCTAGCATGCCACAAATTAGAATCAATACACACAGTATTTTGGCAAACAAAAGCACTACTAGAATTAAATGAATAATCAATTGTATCCAATACAATGAAACCATTATCAAGAAAACCATAACCATAAACTGTATCACCCAGATACAAAACCAAAGAATTGTTTTCAAATACAACTCTAAAACCATGTCTTAAAAGATAAATAACAGAAACAAGATTTCGCCGACTGTCTGGAGCATACAGCACATCATGGAGTAACAGCGTCTGGCCACCTCGCAAAACTAATTTGCATGTGCCTATGCCATGAACCTCCACGCTTGAGTTGTTCCCCATCGTTATTCTTTTGCTTCCTCTTGGAATACGACGGTATTCCACGAAGCTCGAGCGTTCCCTTGTTATGTGTTCTGTCGCACCTGAATCAACAATCCACAAAGGCTTTAGTTCAGCAAGCATAGTAGAACTTGTTACATAACAAGATGAGGTATAACACACAAGACATACCTCTTGCTCAGTGCAATCACGAGCAAAATGACCAGGCTTTCGGCACTTGTAGCAAATCAAAGCTGATTTCTTCTTGCCAGCACTAGTCCCCCTTGAACGCTTGGGCCCACTCTTATTTTTGTTCCCACCCTGGTTACTTTGCTTGGACCGCTGAGGTTGAGCTTTCTCTCTCTTGCGCTTGAAGCCTGCACCCTTACTAGTGCTAGCTTCAGAAGCAAATACATCGTTTGAGGGGTATCGGCCAACATCCGATCCTCATCAAGTTCAAGGTGCTTGGCAGCTTGATCGAAAGTCTTGACCTCATCAGCATGAGTCAAGAAGATCTTCATATGCTCCCAAGTCTTTGGCAATGACCTGATGACTGCGGAGACTTGCTGCTCATCCGTCTTCTGGCGCCCACATGCGCTCAACTCACTAATCATGTTAGACATGATGGTTATATGCTGCCTCATGGTGTGACCCTGGCGCATCTTATAACCGTCAAAAGTGAGTCCGAGCTGGCGGCCTCTTGTGGTGGAAGTCCCTCCATACTGGAACTTCACAGCCTCCCACAAAGACTTTGCAGTCCTATGCTTCTCATAACGAAGCATCAGGTCATCCCTCATGGAGCTCAGGATTGTAATCCTGGCTACCCGGTCTTTCCTCTTCCAAGCATTGTATATATCAAGGTCCCTGCGATGCTGTGCAGTGGTACCTTCCTCAGGTGGGTTCATGGTCTGGTTTATGGTCTCCAGCATATCCTGCTCTTCCAGGAGATATTGCACCTTTCGGTGCCAGAGGTCATAATTCCTCTCATTCAGCTTATCTCCTTTAGTGAGGTCAGCAACAATGCTCTTGGTAGCAGCCATTTTTTCTAGAGATATTACATACAAGAATGAGTTCAATAAATCTAGCATAAAACACAACTCATGCAACAACAAATCACACTAGCATAGTCAACCTATGGGATAAGCACTTAAACCAAAAGAGATGCTAAAAAACATTCAATCAAATTCTCATGCAAACCCACATAGACTTATACACTAGCTTCATTCTGTGCAAGAAACATGATTGATAGACCCATAAATAAAAAATAGTTTTATTAAAATAAAACATGCAATCATGTTCAAGTTATGAGGTGGTTCACACAGAACACTTCTACCTCATTAGCTCCCACTAGGCCCCATTAGGCCCTCATTGCCCAAACATCACACAGATTGTCGGGCCATTGGTGTCCAGTAAGTTAGAAACACATTCTGAACTGGACAGACCAATATCCAAAAAAATCCATCTCCCAGACGGAATTCCGTTTGCCTTTTATGCCCAGACGGATGACCGTCTGCCCAGACGGAAATTCCGTCTGGCATTCTGTGACCAGACGGATGACCGTCTCCCAGACGGAAATTCCGTCTGGGTCACTGTGACTACTCTGATAATAGACGGACGAACGCCGTCTGGTCCACAGTGACCAAAAAACGGCGACTTTTCAATTTTTCTTGAACAAAATTTTTCAAAAAA
This sequence comes from Hakea prostrata, assembly GCF_041222555.1. NCBI lineage: Eukaryota > Viridiplantae > Streptophyta > Magnoliopsida > Proteales > Proteaceae > Hakea > Hakea prostrata. Next base: position 35,221,743 of record NC_142604.1, on the reverse strand, counting down.
AACGGTAAAACACGTTTTTTAACTCAAAAAATCATCCAAAAACACATGAAAAAAATCCAACAATAAATTTTAAACAAAAAATTATCATCATGGATTATCAATTCATGCAAATCTTCATTAGGGAAATTCACAAGGATCTCCCACTCGGATCCGAATCAAAATTAAGGGTTTCCAAAAACCCTATCAATTCTCCCATGGATTTCGTATTAAACCCTTGATCCTCCCATTGGATCCATACAATAAAATTAAACAATGGGGAGGAACAATAAACGTGGGAACCTATGGCTCTGATGCCAATGTTCGTAATACATCAAAAGTAATTCAATTCAATTAATTGATGGGGGAAAGATTCCTTACCTGGATTCGCTTTCCCTTACTTGAAGTATTCGCAGCGGAAGTCTAGATCCACGTTCTCGTTCCACCACCAAAGATTTACCGGCGAGATTCCACAATCACTGGGAAAGGGAATAATATCCACAACCCAAATGCCGTGGATAAATGGAATGAAGATCAAAAACTAGGAAAGGAAAAGTTTCCAAGCCTGCGATTCTAAGAGAGAGGGAGAGAGAGATGGAGCCGCCGTTTCAGAGATTCGCTCGTGCGAATGAATCACTCAGTTACTTTTTCACTAATGCGGTGGTTACCAAAATATATAACCCTATTTTGTAACCGCCCTAATAGTGAGTTTCCAATATTGCCCTTGGGCATTTAATTTATTAATCAAATTAATAAATTCCAACAACATGTATGTGCCTTTTCTCTACCTTGTTTGATCTTAGTGATCAGAACAGAATCAAAACAATCTAGTTTGATGTGGAAGTATGTGGCTTTGATGTGGCATTAAGGCTCATGCTGCAATTTTAAATACCTTTGATGACCTTGAGAAGTATGCCACAGATCATTGTCAACAATGTTGCCTTGAGTTTGCAGCATTGACCCTCTTCCATTGATCCATTGATGTTGGATCAGATTAAAGATGAGAGCTTGAAGTCCATTGGGTCCAATCTATGGAAAGAAGAACCTGGGTGGTGTCTTAAATTTGCAATCAAGAAATATGCATTTTAAAGGTTTGACAACGGCATTCTTTTTCAGAATTATTTTTTTGATTTTCTAGTGAAAGAAATGGTCAGAGAAAATTGTGGCTGTTTGATAAAATCTATGCTCAGGCGAGTCCAAATATAAGAATAGGCCTTTGGACATTATAACTTCCCTTTGAATACAAAGATAAAACTATCTCTTGGGTTGTGGATTGTGCAACATATATTTTGATGTTTGCCCAAGCAATTGTTGAGATGTTGGCAAGATCCAATCCAATCACAGGAACACTCTTTGGAGAGCCCAACTCAATTTGAATGGTTTATGGATCAACTAATATGACAAACTCAGCTGAATCATGGTGCTCTAGTTGCTGAACTAGATTAATCATCAATGTAAGGTAAAATGTCTCAAATCAATGGATTTTCATCCAATGAAGCCAAAACACTTTTCAATGAAAGAAATTGCATATTTTATGTAAGGCCCAATTGAGTTTTCAATCAGATCTCTAGGAAATCATCACCCACAAAGAAAGAGAAATAACAAAAGTCATTCATATATGCTCTGAAGAGAAGTAACTACATCAGCTCCATATTTGATGCTTGATCGTTGATCAATCATACTGTTCTGAAGAGAGAGGATTTTTTGTTTAATTGATTATTCGTATCTTACAAAAGTCACGAAATCCTTGACCAGCAAAACGATATGCATGAGGTCGACGGTAATCCATCTCTAAGTCTTCAGTTCTACAAGTAGTCACCGATTTCAATAGAGTAGCAGTGGATTAACACCAGGCTCTAGCATTACAAGTGCATATCTCTGTCTAAATAACAAGTACCCATATGTATAACTGAGTAACCATTAATCCATCATCAGCAATTAAGAACTATAAAGAAATAACCATTAGGGTTCGGGTCCTAGTGGTAGGGGAAATAGGAAAGGAAAATTTCAAATACGTTTTCCTTTTCAGGAAAGATGGAACAACTTACACAATTGAACTCCGCTATGGAATTGGGTCCTACTCGACTTACCTTGCCAAGGGGAAGAACCTCAAAGTAGAAGTAAGAGATACCACCACAGGACTGGTTGGGGTAGTTTGCCATTGAAGATGCTCGAAGACTGAAAACCTTTCGCCATGAAAGAATCTCCATGAAACCTTGTCGGGGACAAGGTTTACATCCTGCTTCGCAGGATTTGATTGCTAGCAATAGTGCCCTCCCCTCCTTGGAGGAAGTGTAACAACAAGATTGACTGATTCCTGAGAGTCATGAACGAGCTCCTGCTCCTTGGCACAACTTCTTATAAAAGAAGTCTATTGTTTAAAATAAATTACCGTAATTGATAGAAATAGAATTGGTTAACTCCACTCGTGGCTACTAGTTAGTTAACCACCATTGAATAGCAAGAACTGTAATGATGGCAATTACTAAAAAATCAAGATAAACAAAACAATTTTGTGGTTGAATGCAATCTTTTTCACACACGTTATTTCTTAATCGCATGATTCTCAAATATGAAATTCCAAAAGGAAAACGACCAAACTAAAAAAAGATCAAATGCAAATACCATTGAATCGCAGATGAACTTGTCAACCAAAACATACCATACGGTTGGTTTAGCATTCAAGATTTGGTTTACATGATGAATTTTTTTATCTATTTCGCATAGACAACACCAATTGTTGCTACAAAAATCTGTTAGGCTGCGTGAGCGAACAACCCACAAAAAAGTGCTCGACTTGGTTGGTCGAAGAATGTCTCCGATGATCAAGTTAGTGGAAACGCGTAGCTTTAGGGGAGGAAAACAACTTGTAGAGCTCTCAATGCTAGAGAGAGTAAACCAAGAGTGCGTATGTGAAATCTAGCCCTAACCTTGACTCGGAAACCCTGTTGTTTGTAGCTCTGAAGACCCGAAGTGAAAGAAGAAGTCAACTATGGGCCATCTCAGTGGAAGACATGGTATTTGACCCAGAAGGCTAGAACCCATGGAAGTTGATGATGGTGTTCCATACATGGAAGCTTTGGTAGATTTGGAAATGAAACTGCACCTTGATGAAGATGAGTTTAGTTAATGGACCTAAAGCCTAGTTGGACATGATTTGAAGGCATTCCTCTATACTAGGTAAGTCATATGTTGAGTTGGGAGAAGCCCATTGGATTTGGAAGAGGTTTGGACCTTAAAGTCCCTGTTTTGGCCTTGCTGTCATGCTTGGTCGACTGGGCCAGTCGACTAGCCAATCGACCAACAGGGACAAAATCAGTGAAGATCCTCTGTTTAGGTCTTTTGGTGCTCTATATATTAGAAGTACGTGTTTCTTAGCCTATTTCGTTTCTAAAACCTCTAGAGAACGTGGAGAACCTCTCTTAAAGCCTCTCTTGGTGTTGTGGAAGATCTACTTGCAAGTTTTCAAGTTTTCATCTCTTGTTCCTCAATCAAGGTTAGTAATCTCTCATACTTGCTATTGAATTTACTCTTGCCATGATCTAATTCCTGTACTGTGATTATGAAGATGGTATTGTATCCTTGCAAACACCTTTACTACAGTCTCCAAGGTTGGGAATGAATCTCCATTCATTCCAATGATCTTCATACATGATTTTAACCATGACTCTTATGATTTCTTCATGAAGCCATGATCATTCCTTTGATTTGATTTCTCTAGCATGTTAGATCTGTTTTCATGTTAGATTCATGAATGATCTACTGTTGATATTCATATAGAATGAATCCTAGTTTTCTTTTTTGAATCCGTGGTTGTTTTTCATTGTGTTGCTGCACAATCCTGTTCGTCCCTTTAGCCGGTTGAACCTGCAAAGATGAGCTCGACCGTGGAGGTCGAGTTTTCACCTCCGACGATCTAGTTAGAAATCCGACTAAGGAAGGCAAGAAAGTAATGAACAATAATAATATGAATAGTGATAATTCTATTCAGCGTACCTTTCTCCTGTGCTCCTTTACCTTTTTATAGATTTTCTACGTATGAGTTTGGATGGAACTCAAACCTTAGTAAGTCGGTGGTAATACGACTCTTAGTGATTGAGTGGAACTCAAACTTTAGTAAGTCGGTATTGAGGCGAATCTTCCTGAGTACGATTTATTGCCTTACCGACCTTACTTGGTCTGGTTTGTATTTGTCCGACCTGGTTGGTCTACCCGATCAAGTTGATCTTTCCGACCTGAATCGGGTTAAACCGAACTGGTTTAGTAGGGTTCATATTTTCCATTATCATAAGCCCCCGAGTCTCCGAAGACTGAATAGTAACCTGTTCGGTCTTTGGAGATTATATGCTCGAATTGCCGATCACAAAGACTTCATAATTTGAGAAATTAAAGCCTTATTTGGCTGACATCATTTGATGTGAAGCTGTGCCGTTTTAGAACTAAAACGACGGCGCACGTTCTTTGATGGGCAGCTTTTTGGACACGTGGCCTGTCATAATGGCTTTTCGGATTTCGATAATGCACGAATTATAATCGTTTTTTTTTTGCTTCGTTTCTTCCTCCTCTGGATTAGAATCTTGGGAGTTCATGAGTGAAAGATTCATGATTAACAGCCCAGATGAGACTTCCTTAAGGGACGGTTAGATTGAAATCATTTGTTGAAGTTCAAAGGTTTCAATCTGGGCCCTTAGATTAGGATCTCAAAAATGGTTTAATAACCCACTGTTCCTCTTTTACTTTACTTTCCTTTGGATTTCGTATTTTTGCTGTGGAGAAGATGACGGTTGCAGAGGCTTTTTCAGACTTCTTTTCAACCTTCCAAGGAACTCCGACCCTGCTTATTGTTGCAAGTAAGTTCGTTTTTCTCCTCTGGTGATTTTTATCAACTTTATTCTCTGCTTGGTGTTATATTCTGAGAGTATTTTCTTTTTTCTTTTCTTTGAACTTTGTTTTTCATTTCTTCCCTTTAAGCCACTGTAACCGTAGCTTTCTCTTATTGATGGGTGTTAAAAAGAGAGCTTTTAGACCTTCTATGACTTCTTCTGACCCTTCGTCTTCTGAGACTGAGCCTGTTCGTCCTGGGGATGGCGAGGCTTCTTCCTCTGGGTATAGTGATACTGGGAGTGGCACCTCTGTTGATCCGAGCTTATCTCCTGGTACTCGTCCGAACTTTCTTAGTGACGATGAGTTTAGGTCATTAAGTATTCGAGCTCAGTTTAGTACCAATAGGACAAGATGGTTGGACAGTCTTTCTCCATCTGATCTTGCCTTTGAGAGAACTCGACCTAAGACTTCCGAACATGTAGACTTTGATCCTAGCAGTTCTGGTCCCGGCTTCTTCCCTTCCGAGCTCACTGAGAGTGACCTGGAGCTTATTCGAGCTAGGTATGCTATTCCTGATAATTTTGTGATCAGGGCTCCAAGGTCTTATGAACGTGCTCACTTACCTCCTCAGGGTGAATTCGCTGTGTATGAGGATGCCTTTATTAGTGGCTTTAGGCTTCCCATGCACCCGGTCTTTGTTGAAACCCTCAACCAGTTTGGGATGTGCCCAAGGATGTTAGCGCCAAATAGTTGGCGCAACATCATTTGTTTCTGGGGCTTCTGTAAACAAAAAGAGGTCAGTGTGACTCCGACCTTAAATTTGTTTCTTCAGTTTTTTTATGTATAAGAAACAGGAGCAGGATCGTTGGTTCTATCTTTCCAAACGAACTGCCCTGCAGTCTGGATGGGAGGGTAACTCTTTGTTGGAACAGGAACTCTTCCCTCAAATACTAAGGGTTGGAGGTCCAGATACTTCTTTGTTCGCCCTTCTTCTCCTTCTGATTTTCCGACCTTCTGGCCAACAAGTCCTAGGGAAGGTTCAAATACTCCTCCTCCCCTTTCATCATCCGAGCAGGAAGCAAGGGATCGTATTCGGATGATCCCTACTGAAGATCGGAACTTGCTTGTTGTAAATGGATTTTGTCCGGAATATCCCACTATTCTTCATCATTGGGGTTTTTTGACTGGTAAGATGTATGATTTTACTTTTTTGCTTTGGTTCACCCTTACTTTGCCAAGTTAGCTTACTCGAGAGATGATGCAGTGTTGCTCGGTGAGGATGATCTTGCTGATGTTGCTAGTGCCATGCTAGAGGTGGAGGCACATCATTCAACCAAACCTAGTAAGATACAAGTTGATCGGGCGTCTCCATCTAAGGACAAGAAGACTGCTGTCAAAGAAAAGTCATCTTCCCGTGTTCGGAAAGATACCCCTTCTGACTTTCCTCCCCGACCAACCAAAAAGGTGGCCAGTAAGAAGAGCTCGGAGAATGATCCTCATCCTTCCTTAGGTGAGGATGTTTTTGGTCAAGAGCTTCCTGCTGAGTTCAGGGCTTCAGGCTCTTCGGGCTCCGCCAATATTCTCCGACCAGACTGGTCACTGGATGGGAACTCTTCGGTATTCAGGGGTGAGTCTCCCTCCATGTCCAGTGTTGCCAATGAATGGCTGGGTGGAGTCATTCTTCCTTCCGACTTTGAATATCTTCAAAGTTTTGGTCGTCTGCAAGCGCACAGTATTACTGTGAGGTATAGATATTTCCTTCTTGTATTGAAAGTTATTTTTCTATACTTTGTTTTGTAAACTTTTTCTCTTTTTGTGTGTAGAATGTCTTGTGCTTTGGTCCAATCCCTGGGTCAAAGCATTGACTCTGCTCGGCAAGACTTCTTTGCTCTTCGGGAAGCCAATCAACGTAATAAGAAGTTGGAAGATGAGTTGACAACCTGAAGTCCAACAACAGTTCTTTGATTGCTCGGGAAGCCGAGCTCCTTAGTGAAGTAGCTGCATTGAAGGGGAGGAATGAAGTTGTAGAGCTTGAGAAAACTTCTCTTCAGACATCCTTGGAGGAAACTCAAGGATCTTTGGTCGGTAAAGAGGCTGAGATTTCCAGTCTCCGAGCTAAGTTAGAGAGCTCGGATCATCAAATGGCTAAACTGATGAAGGCGGTCGAGGAGAAAGCTCCGTGTGTATTTGAAGATATCCCCCACCAGCTTCGTATTGAAGTTATAAAAAGGTGGGTCAGGACAGTTGGTTGTCGGAAATTCATGACCAAGGTAGCTGCGCCAGGATATATATATGCTCGGCGACATACCTACCAAGGCCTCATTGCAGCTTCCAAGGATTTAGACCTAGAAAGATTCCAGAACTTGATTGATCATGGAATCTATGACGATCTCAAGATTCCCCGACCTTCTTGGTGTGCTGACCGACCAAGGTTTCCGAAGCCTTAAGAAGTTGAAGTGACTGATTTTCTAGATTACTGGGATCCTTTGCCTGAGGCTGGTAGTTCAGATACCTCTTCTTCAAAAGGCAAGGCAGTTCAGAAAACAAAAGAGAAGCTTTAGAGCTTTTGTTTTGTCAAAGTCTTTTTGTATGTATGGCCTTTGTGGCCTTTACTTTATTTTATGTCTCTTTCTATTTGTAATCTTTGGTTGTTCGGAATGAAGCAGTTTATTTAACATATCTCAGTTTGATCCATGCTTTTACTTTTCGAACATAATAGCTTGATAGTTTCTTCCCGACCTTAGTAGGTCAGAGCCCTAAGTGACTTAGGTCTTTTGTGCCTAAGTGACTTAGGGCTTTTGTGCCTAAGTGACTTTGGGCTTTTGTGCCTAAGTGACTTAGGGCTTTTGTGCCTAAGTGACTTAGGGCTTTGGTGCCTAAGTGACTTTGGGCTTTTGGTGCCTAAGTGATTTAGGGCTTTTGATGCCTAAGTGACTTAGGGCTTTGGTGCCTAAGTGACTTAGGGCTTTTGGTGCCTACGTGATTTAGGGCTTTTGATGCCTAAGTGACTTAGGGCTTTTTCTTCCTGACCTTAGTAGGTCGGTGGCCTAAGTGACTTAGGGCTTTTGTTTTCCGACCTTAGTAGGTTGGTGGCCTAAGTGACTTAGGACTTTTTGTGCCTAAGTGACTTAGGGCTTTTGGTGCCTAAGTGATTTAGGGCTTTTGGTGCCTAAGTGACTTACGGCTTTTCCTTCTGACCTTAGTAGGTCGGTTGATGAATTTCAATTTTTGTCAATACCCCTGTGATCATCTTAGCTAAGTATTATAGCTTGAGCTGTAATGATGTGTAGAAATTTCAAAAACTTTATTCAAAAAATTCAAAATGTCTGAATCACAAACTATTGTGTGTATCTAAACAATTTAAAGACAAAAACTAAAAGAAAATTCCAAAATTTGTTGAGGATTTTATACTATTGATAGTATTTCCTCAAGTTGTTTGAATTCCAGGTCCGAGGTATCAGTTGGCCGGTCTCTAGATCTTGCAGCTTGTATGCTCCCGGGGCAACTTGTTGTACTACAATTTACGGTCCTTCCCAGTTTGGAGCAAGCTTTCCTTGATTTGTAGGATCGGAAGCAGATGATTTGCGGAGGACCAGATCTCTAGGGAGATACTGTCGCAGTTTAACCTTTGCATTGTAATGTGTTGCAATGCTTCTTTGGTATTCTTCCAATCGATATTGTGCTTTATCTCTAACTTCCTCAATGAAGTCTATGTTTGCCCTCATTCCTTCGATGTTTGCTTCCTCATTGAATTCTTCTTCTCTGATAGATCCGACCTTAACCTCTACGGGAATCCGAGCTTCGACTCCATATGCTAGTGGAATGGAAATTCGCCGGTGGTCGTCCTGGCAGTAGTTCGGTAAGACCAGAGTACTTTAGGCAACTCTTCTACCCATCTGCCTTTAGATTGGTCCAATCTTTTCTTTAATCATTCCAAAATTGATCTATTAGTAACTTCCACCTGGCCATTGCTCTGTGGATATGCTACAGAAGACCAACGGTGCTCTATACCTTGCTCTTTACAGAATCGTTCGAATTCAACATTTTTGAACTGTTTACCGTGGTCGGTGACAATGATTTTTGGGATACCATACCGATACATGATATTATGTGTGATGAATTTTTTCATCTGGTCGGTATTGATGGATGCCAGTGCTTCAGCCTCTACCCATTTAGTAAAGTAATCGATTGCCACCACCAGGTACTCTCTGCTTCCTGTGGCCTTTGGTAGTTTTCCTACCAGGTCTATCCCCCATCTAGCAAATGGAATTGGGGAGAGGGTTGATGTTAGAGGCATTGCGGGAGCATGAGGTATGTTGGTGTGTGCCTGGCAGTTGTCACATTTGCGGACGTGAGCTTTCGAATCTTCTTGTAACGTGGGCCAATAGTATCCTTGCCTTATTACCTTGTCTGCTAAGGCTCTGGCTCCTATATGACCTCCACAGTTTCCTTCATGAATTTCTTTTAGGATGATAGCTGCCTCTGGAGCCCCTACACATCGTAACAATGGTCGGGTGAGAGACTTTTTGTACAACTTGTCATTTCTGACAGTGTATCTGACTTCTCTTTGCTTTACAGTTCTAGCTTCTTTTGGATCTTCTGGTAGTAAATCACTTTCTAGATAATTGATTATTGGAGTCATCCAACCGTGCTCGGTCTGTATGTGCATCTGGTCGGTCAGATTGATGCTCGGAAACTGGAGCTCTTCCATATATACGACCGGGTCTGCTTCCATCTCATCCGTAGCCAACCTATATAAGGCATCTGCCTGCTCATTTTCTGCTCTAGGGACTTGTTGGATTTGGATGTCTTTGAAGAATTGTCTGTATTGGTTGACCATGGTCAGATATTTAGTCATCCTCTTTTCTTTTGCTTCATATAGCCCGTTCACTTGATTCACAATTAGTTGTGAGTCGCTTCTAACTTCGATGTTCTGAATGTTAAGGGCTTTCGCTATACGAAGGCCTGCTATTAATGCTTCATATTCTGCTTCATTGTTTGAGGCCTTGAATTGGAAGCGTAGTGCATAACGTATTTGGAATCCTCCTGGGCTGATTAGGAGCAATCCCGCTCCACTTCCTTGTGCGTTGCTAGAACCATCCACTGAAAGTATCCATCTTTTGATGCTTTCGGAAGTGGTGTCTTCTTCTTGCTCCTGCCTTGGTTCAGAAGATTCAAGGATGAAATCAGCCAGGACCTGTGCTTTAATAGCTGGTCTTGGTCGGAACTCTATCTGATGCTCGCTTAGCTCAACTGCCCATGATACCAGTCTTCCGGCTAGGTCTGGTCAG